>NC_090869.1:46103736-46203736 GCF_036669935.1 Montipora foliosa
TAAACAATGCACCTGAACAGGCTTTGAAATGCTGCCGATCGAAACCATCTCAGGCCCGGTTCATACGTCGCATATTCACTGTTAAACGAATTAAATTCGACAGAAACTCGACGTGTGAATTGACAGTCTACAAGCAGTAGTATCTTGCAGCGGGATCTTAAGACATATAGTTAATTAACACAATCACGGCACAAAACTTACCTGATTCATGGAACGGCTTTGTCATCCAGAATAAGAAAGATTGCATGCAGGTAAACTCTGTTCCAAATGAGTACAGACATTCAAACAGAACGTTTGTTTTTATGCAACTGGTCGAGATCGCTAAGGTGATGAACCAATTTTGTCTCTGGAGCTGTTTGGGCAAACAGTTTCAGCATCTCGTTCATTTGTTAAAACTAAGCATTAAATACTGAGGAGCATGTTCCGGCTGTTTTGTTACATAGAAGTAGAATCGATTCAAACTGCAGCGAGACATTCTATCAGTATCATGATCTTTACAGGTTGGAACGAAAAGTGACAATTTCAGGCAATTTACTCTGAAAGAACATTTTGCATGCAAGAAAAGCAGTTCTTTACATGTATTTACCGCTGCAAACAATATCAAGTGAAAAGTAGCCAAAGCGCTGTCTGTTTTGATCAAGCAAAATTAAAAAATGTCGAGACATTCCCTTTGTTGTTTACATTGTCGTAACAGTGCAAGCAGCTTTGTGTAAATATAGTAACGCTACAACATACGTTACATCTGAAATAAAAAGGAACATCGCAAATCATTTTCAAAACCCTAATCATCCATGTGAAGAAAAAAAGCCATAGAAAATAAATTCAAAACTCTGGGAATTCTGACTGGACTTTTGAAAAGGATGTTATGTGTGAATTATCGAGCCGTAATCTGTCTGTTATGAACATTGAATACCGGCGCGTTCATGCGTAAACTGAACAATTAATGACTCTCCTCGCTCAAAATGTCGTCGATATTTCGTTTCGTTATAGCAAACTTCCATGAAATTTCTTTACTTCGAAATATGGTTATATCGAATTTACGTTTTCCTTCTTGAATTTTCATCGAATCTTTGTTTCAGAATCGTCGATGACTTTATCGCATTGACTGTGAATGGAGTGAAGTTTAGCTGAGGACATGTAGATATGTAGATTCCAGATCCTGGCACAAAATCTTGTTTTCAGGCCCTGCACCGTAGTATTTTTTACTCTCATCTTGATTACCACACGGCAGGTTCTCGACCTAAACATTAAATTAAAATTGAATAGAACTGCTCAATACTAGCCTATGCATATATAGTGAGTTTGACTATACTACTAATACTACTAGACGGTTTGATTGTAATACTAAATTGGTTATTACATCGATTGTTGAACCTACCGAGTTGGAGTTAGTTTCCACTGACTTGTTAGAAGTCTACAAAATAGTTGAATAGTTTTAGCTAGGTACAGTATAATTTGCCAAAAAGTCACACTATCATCGATGTCATCAAATATTGCAGTTAGATGCCAAGGAGCTTGATTGAAATCACTCTTAAGTTGCTTAACATCGAACAATCCAATTTCCAATAAATCCAACCTTTGAAGCAATGAAAGCATAAGTTTTTAATCAGTATAGTGATTTTAAGTAACTCCCAGAAAATATTTTTAAGAAGGTAGTTGATATACCCAACTGCATTATTTACTGTACTTCTTATTTTCGTGGTGAGGTTTGTTGTTTGTTGTAAGTGTGATGCTAAGAGAGTAAATTCTGGGGAAAATGGACCCACAAATGACCGGCTCCCAACATCAGTGGCTTTAGAGCTGAGTTGGTTAGAGCATCTCATCGGTATCGCGAGATCACGGGTTTAAACCCCGTTGAAGTCCTGAATTTTTTCAGGCTTCTCTAGGCAATTGCTAAAATTGCATTTATATTAAACTGCAAGGATCATAGCTTTATTTGATTTCATATCCACAGTTCAATGTAGGATTCACTTCATACATGTACACTGTATATCATTAATATTTTTGTTCAAGTGGAAATCTGATGGTTAGGTTTAGGGTTGAAGTTGAATTCCTTACTTTACTGTGCATGCTTTGAGGTTTGTTCTTGTTTCAAGTATTCTGTTACAAAGTTATTACTCACAGGACACAAGTTGAAACAGACAGCTATTAAAACCTTTGATGCTTTGTACTTCTTGATGCAGTGTATCACAGGATGAAACAACTTGGTAGATGATGTAAATATTGAAAACTGGTGGAAGAAGAACTTTGAATGCCTCAACAGTAATTAGAAATTAAGGACTTTGAGATACAGGTATGTGAACATTGTGAAAGAGGTCTGGCAGTAAAATGATACCTGAGCCGTGTGTACTGTGTTCTTGTTGGCAACGGATGTGACTTGAAGGGTTTTGTGTTGGTGATAAAGTGTGAGTAATTTGGTTGTCTTTGGTGGTCTTAAGGTTTCTACAGACCTTTGAATTAACTGTGCTTGTGTTATTTTGGACATTTAAGAATCTCCAAGTTGATTAAAATGGTTGTTGTTCAAAATCATGATTGAACAACAACAACAACAACAGCAGCAGAGATGTAAAATTTGTTCTTGATCCAACATCAGGCTCAAATTCAGGCTCTGATAAGAATAATTGAAAAACATGTACGCAAGTGGCTTTGTTGCATCCTGAAAAGTACATTCACCTCCAATATTTATGTTGTGTAGTTGTTTTAAAGAAATAAACGGGGTTGTCTTGTTGAACTTTAAAAACTTTGTGATTAAGGAAAACATGATGAAGGGAATTGATGAACACACTATTACATACCTTATTAGATTTTATTAGATTTTTTGGTGTGTAGTATCGCTAAGTATTTTTATGAGTTGTTCTGTATTTTGATGAGCCTGTAAGGGTGAGTCAAAATACAAACAACGAGTAAAAATACTCAACGATACTACATGTACACTCCATAACATCTAATAAGCTATTTATTGTCCAACTTCTTTGCACTACATTTTTTTGGCAAATGAATTGTAAACAACCGAGAAAGTGTAACAGATCATGGGATAACAGCATCTAAACAATAACCAAGTGTACAATAACTAACTGTACAATATCGTGGAATATTTGTACTCGTTGCATGTGTTTTCTGTACAATTACTAACACAGTTGGATAATAAAAGCTGTTCGCCAAGATAGCAGTTTGTTTTCTAAACTGCCTTCTGATTACTATCTGACATTTTTTAAAGTATGGTTCTCTGTACACAAAATTTAGTTTATGCAAAGAACCACTACTTCAACTGAAAAAAAACACATTTATAGCATTTGTAAAATTCCTATCATTTGCTTGTAAATTGCACAACTTTGTGCCATGCTTTGGGGTAATTTGCACAAGGCCATGTGTATTGTTAAAAGCAACTGGCAACTTGAAACTAGAATTAAAAAAATAAGGTCTAGCAAACCATCAAATAGAAAAATTCCAGTTAAAATAAAGGTATCTTGGAAATCAAGGCTTAAAACTGGGGTGACGTAGTGTTTAGTGAACATAGTTTTGAACTTGAAAGAAAAAGAATCATTAGTTGTTTTGGACATTATATGTATGTTGAAATGTCTCATTGTCTCTGAGCTTTGAAAAAGCCATTGTTCAATATATCTTTCGGAAAGATGAAAGTGAGGAACAGTTTTTAACATTATCAGGTAGTAGATTCCATTCAGAAGAAGCCAGAAAAGCAAACACCAGAGCTGTTTACTTTTAGAAGTTTTAAGTTATTTGTACACCCACACACGTAAACTTTGGGTATTTTATTGAAAGGAAGTACTGTAACAAATCAGTAATATACTGTCAGGGTTGTCAATAAGATTTGAAGTAGGTGGAGAAATTGTGAAATAGACGGCACTGGGGGCCTATGGCCCCCGCATAGGCGAGGGGTGTGGGGGCCGCCCAGGCTCCCAGCGGGGTACAGGGGCAGAGCCTTGTTGGGAGTACAGGGGGCGAAGCCCCCAGAAGCAAGATGAGTTTGACTTATTGACATTGACAAAAATTGCCTTTCCTCAGAGAAATTTTAACAAATCTCACTTCCTGAAAAGAACATTAAGGTATTAACAACTAATCAGCTGTTTTATATACATGTATTTCTTCTCTAGGAGTAGGGGGCTATGACTTTGAGGGGCCCTGTCCTCTAAGGGGATCTGGTGGCATGTTCCCCCAGAAAATTGTGACATCTGGAAGCTTGGAAATGTGATTTCTAGCATTTTGGGGCCCATAATTAATTGCCAAAGATCCCACAGTGAAGAGCTAAACATGGAAGTTTTTATTCATTTTCCTGTATTTATCAACTTTTTTTACCACTTTTCTGAAATCACAAATAACATTAATTAGAGACCATTTAGCATGTCAAATGGTAATTGCTAGTGGGTGTACTACATGTACAATTTCAAAAATTAATAGCCTGTAGCTGCTGCTGTACAGTAGCTATCCTAATAATTATTTGAATTTGAATTAAACTACAAATACACAACACTTTTGTGTGTTGCTTGTCTGAGAAACACCTGCATAGTCATAAAAAACTACTCCTGCTGATTATACCCTTAGAAGGGCAAAAGTTTGATAAAATTAAATCTCCAAAAAGTCATATTGTTCGTCAAAATCGGAGTCATAATCGGAGTCATAATCAGAGTCCCTAGAGCTATCAGATACTGCATCTGGCTGAGGTAACTTCATTTCCTTTAAAGCTGCATTGACTTCTAGTTCTTCTAGCAACATTTCATCTTCTGACTGCTCCATTTCGCCCTCCTCCAAACTGATAATCTGTGGGTCTGGTGTTGTAGGGAGATCAGCTCATACTGCAGCATCAGAAAATGTTGTCCTCCGAGCTTCCTTTCCTTTGAAATTTTCCGTCTGGGCTTGATCTTCATCCACTCCTTTACTGTGGCTTTAATAAGCTGATCAGCTTCCATGACGTCAGGGTCATTCAGGGTAATGTGCAGTAGTGCACCAAGCATATCATTCCCGAGTCTGCTACGCATCCTCGTCTTAAGTCTCTTTACTGCTGATGCCCCCCTTTCTGGCCACGAATTGCTGTTGTGGAATACAGATGGTGTCCCCGTTTTTAAATCGTCTAAGTTTTCTATATGGCCATTGTACTTTATCACAAACGAACTTCCCTTTGGCGGACGTACTAAAAGGGAAAATATGCTCTTTGCTGGACTGTGGTTTGGAGACACAAAACCATTCATGCTTACATTCTTGCAGCCATTTCATTCTTCCCTCAGGAAACTGGAAACGGAAGGAGTAGTTATCAAGCTGAAATTAGGAAACGACACCAAAGAGATTAGAAGCAAAGTAATTTTACTCGCTGGGACGTGCGATCTGCCAGCAAGGTGTCTTGTTTGCAATTCAGTGCAGTACAATGGCAGGTATGGCTGTTTTAAGTGAAAGCAAAAGGGACAGAGTGTTAAAGTTTCTGCTAGAGGACACGTCCACGCATTCCCTTTCATTCAGCCAGATCCATATGGTCCAAAACATCCTCATTTGGAAACCCTGCGAGATGCCGGTAAAGCAGTTAAAACTAGTGCAGTGGTAGACGGTTTAAAAGGGCCATCCTGGTTTGCAGGGCTTTCAAGTTATGACATTATCAAGGGCACTGCTATTGATTACATGCATGGCCTTTGTCTTGGTGTGATAAAAACGATGATGGATCTCTGGTTTGCTTCAGAAAACTTCAACAAGCCATTTAGCCTTAGTGAACTGGTCTCAAAAGCTGACAAAAGACTACTTTAAATCCACCCTCCTCTTGAAATCGGGAGGACTCCCAGGTCTATTGAGCATCACAGGAAGTACTGGAAGGCCTCTGAGCTAAGGTCTTTTCTTCTTTATTACGGTATACCAGTTTTGTTTGGCATTTTGTGTGCAAACTACTTTCACCATTTCGTCATTCTTAGCCAAGCGTCATTTATTCTTTAACAAGACTCGATTTCTGAACAGGAATTACAGCAATGTGAACGACTTTTGGAGTACTTCTGTTGTTTTCACTTTGAAGACAAAAATGGTTATATTTTAAAAATGATTCATGGAACACAAAATGTTGCCTCTCAGATAGTTACAGCTGTGTCATTCGTACAAAACCTGCATCAAATGGTCGAGTCCCTGAGAAAAACTCATTCTTATGCCGGTGATTTCTATCAGCGTCTCACTGGAGCGTAGAATAGCAGTCAACAGACTCAAATCCTGCATAACACGTATGCACTTGGCGCTCGTTCTTCACTGGAACTTTCTGGAGATGAATTTGCTGCTTTAGCAGACGTAATAGGATACATTCCAGACTCAAAGAAAGTTCTTGTCTTTACGAGATTGAAGAAAGTAACAGTTAGGAACAGTTATACCATGTTGTATCGATTGGGCGAAGCTCACATAAACTTTGGAGAAATACTGTATTTTTTTTCAATATAAACCGAGTTGTCCTGGGACAGGAAGTTGTATGTTTAACTGTACCTGTCATGCATTTAATTATGTAGTTATTCAAGAGCTCTCTCAAAGACATGATCCTCACTTTCTTAGTGATAATCCTTGTGACATGGAATTGTCTCACGTAATTCCAGTAACGAAAGGAGCGAAGAAAGTAATTCCTCTTTCCAATAGTGTCAAGAAATGTGTTTTTTTAAGCTACAAAGAACCAGATCTTGGTGAAGCAGCTTTTGTAGCACGGTTCCCGAATAAACTAGTACAATATTAAATATTATGCACTCGAACAAGGCTTTCCTACCATTCCTTACTGGAAGGCCATCCCCATTTTTTTCTCCATTTCACGTCATCCGACCGACCCAAATTTTTGGCAATTTCCAAAAAAAAGAAAAAGGTAACGTTTTTATGTAGCATAGGAGTTTCGGTGGTTGAACCTTTTTCCCACGCTGTCTTACTTTTCCAACAACATTCACCAACTTTTCTGCCATATTGACTTTGGGTTCACATCCTGTTGTTTTCCTGGCTCTGCAGCTGATGCTGGAGTACCAGGCCTCCGATTCCGATTCTGCTTATCATTTTTTTTAGGCTTTTTTTTTTTTCAGACCGACCGACCCAACATCAGGAAATGCATTCGACAGTAAACGAAAAAAAAGGGGATGGCCTAAGGCGACCCTCTGGTTATTGGTAATTTTGTGTGTTACCTGAAAGAAATTTAAGTCCTATACATTATTTCCTCATTTTATGTAAACTTTGATAATTCCACCACCTCGCCAACCTTTTCTGAATAACACCATAATTTTATGGCTAATTGACGGATAGCTGTAATTGACGCAATTGTTAATAGTAAACAGTTTTTGTAATCATGATTGCACATTTTAAGTTTAATAACGTAAAAATAAAGGTAATAAGATGTCAAATTTGTTACTAAACTAAAAGGTTCACAAGCATTTTTTTCTAAATCTCGTTTCATGTGTGAATAAAGGACATTTGGCTGTAGTGTTGCCATTGCTTTTGTTTGTGGATTAGAACTAAAATTTTAATCATCACCTTCTCGCTACCATTCATGCAAGTAGATATCTACTCGATGTATGTCTGGCGTAATACAACTTAAATAGACCTTATTCACGATGGCCGCCATGTTAGATTTGCTATTATCTTGCAAATTAGGTACTCACTTCTGAGGGGGCAAGCAACACAAGTTCGAGAGGTTATAACGAACATCATAGCCACACAGATAATTTGTTTCACATTCATTGAATGTTTATCACCTAAGTAATAAAATAGAATGATTACACAAGTTACTTCGACGCTTTTAGTGAAAAATGAGCGGCTAACGAAGTAGAAAATCAAACTGTCAAAGGCAATCCAAAGATACAAAATTATTATAAAAGGTGCTTAATTCTAAATACTAAAATTGACTTTTAACAATGTTACTTCAATATTTTGACGAGACGATTTTCGGCAATTTGCCTTTTTTTCCAGTGTTTGCCCCCCAGCATAACGCATGGCTAATTTGCATGACAATTTGAAAACCAACATGGCGGCTATTGTGAATAAGGCCTATTAAAAGTTATTGCCAGAATATAATGTGGTTAAAAAAAAAATCCCTGTTACGCTGCTGCAAAAAAGGAATGCATGATAGGGATCATTAGAAATCATAGCGCGCAGTGCAAGATTGGCACTTCCGGATCAGTTACATGATTGGAGAGCATTGAAATATGAACGAAGCTCTGAACGAAGGTCAAACTGACCGTAATTGCATTGGGTTGAAATTTTTATAATGACCTTGCGATACATGTATTATTCTCCTGACCTCGCCGTCCTTAACCAACAGCGTCTACAAGGTTAAGTAAAGAAAAAATGTGATGTTGACCATCCGCACTCTGACGTGCGTTATTTTTAAGTCAGTCGCTCCTTGATTATCGCGTCACCTCAGGCGTCAATACCGCTGTCACGGAATGTTTTTACTGAGAAGTTGACTATGTCTATTATTTTTAAAGGGATAAAAAAGTAACGACTCAAACTTTCAAAGCCACAAAAACTTTAAAAAAATGTAATGATTGCAGCTTTTTATGATCTTATTTTGAGACGGATTACGCCACTAATGAAGTTGAGCATAGTTAATCACCCCGGCACGAAAACTGAAGAATGTTGAAAGTCAAACATAATGATACTTAAGAAGAGAAAGAAGAGAAAAAAAATTCCTCAGTGCTCATTGAGTGTCCAGTCAAAAGGATCGTTTTAAAAAGGGATCAGATCGGAGGAGCGCTGGCGTGTCAATTCCAGAAGTGTTCTCGATTTCAGCGGTGGCATGACCTTCAAGTCAATCACGACAACTGATAAGAAGAACGTTTCATGTTTTAAAGCTGTTGCTGGTAAGAAAATTAATCACATTACAGAAATCTAACCAACTTATTCCACTTTCCCTGATTCATTCACGTGTTGATTTCAACTTTCGTATCGTTGTTCTATCAACACTGATATGTCGATCGATGAAATGTTTTTCCCTGAGCGTTTGGAAGTGAGAATTTAACACCAATTGGCCCTGCAGTACCAGGGACCGGGCAGCAACTTTTCGAGTGGGGGGGCTAAAGATGTGAAGTCAATTTTTTTCCGGGTTGGGGGGGGGGGGGGGGGGGCCGTTAATCGTGCCAACGCCTTTTTCCAGTTTGAAAACCCTTTAGAAATAAAGCAGACTTCCTTACTTCTGGCAGCTCGAAGATTTGATTTTGCATTTTGTTGCATGCAAATAAAACACAACACAGAATCGCTTTGCTCATTATAGTGTAGCCTGGGAAATTCCGAAAACCACTTGGATTGAAATGCGCGATTCTGTTTGCCACAATGCTTTTTTGGAAAGTTGAAATCCGCAGGTTGGAATGGTACCGTTATATTGATCTGTACAGCTTCCCTGGCTGTCTACTGATCAACTTGTCGTTGGATTGGAGGAGGCTGCAACTCTTGACTGGATATTGTGGTTTCTACTTCACTATTGAAGTTGATTGTTTCGCTCATTCTTTGGGCTCTTTTAAAGAATGTAAATGAAACATTCTTAGACCAATATTTTAAAAGCTATGTCACATGAAAAAGTGACTGGAAATAATTCAATTATAGAACAGATTAAGAAAGAAGTAGCAAAAATTATGCACAGTTTACTCACGAGATAAAGAAGGTTTTCCATTTTGCTTGGAAAAGTAATGAGACATTTTAAGAGATCTCTTCTTTGCATTACTAGTGGTATATGAAGTCTCGTCGTTCGTATAAATGTGCCGTGTACCATGGGCACTTCTTTGTTCATAATAACCGTCGGATTGAATGTTCCTTGATGACCAGAGCTCTACACAATTCTGTGGTGTAAGTACTTTCGATGACAAAAGGTTTTTATAAACAGACCACGTTCAGCAAAACTTGCAATTGGAATGCTCGACGAGCCGTGAAGCCTGACATCAAAAGACAGACTTCGCGCTAATCAAGCTGGATGCACAATAACAAGAGAAACAATAACTTCATGATCTTCCAAAACTCAAGGTTGAAACTAATAATGTGAATAATGTTTGAGAGTCGCCTTATAAACTAAACCCAGTTATTACTTTGGATCGAAATTGACCAATTACGAAACAACGCGTTTTCCTTGTTTTTCATCTGCAGTCTTGACATGGTGAAGGGTATTCAAGCTTAACTTCTGCAGCATACTGAAAACAGACTCTGCAGACGATAAATTAGTCTGCAGTTGATCTGTTTTTCTCAAAACAGATCTGTTACAGATCTGCTCGTTTCATACGGGTACTGATGATAGCGGTTATTGGTGTTGATAAGACGATGTTCATAACATTATGCATACCAAAATGGTTTTTGTAGCCAATGTATGTACCAGCGGCCCGCTATGTGGGCGGCTGCAAACACTACACAGGCCAAATTTATCAAAAAATGATTTTGTGATGTTTCATTATAATTTGAAGGTGGCTATAAGAAGAACAGTATTTTATCCTTTGTATAGTTACTGGTGAAAAATTGTTTGTCTTCTTTTCTATCAGTTATTTAAGTTCTTTCTCTCTTTTTTTGTACGCCTCATCATTTTGTTCATTATTCCCCAACACAGGGTTGAAATGTTGCATTGCTTGCAGATCAAAATGGACACCAGCTGCTTGGTACTCGTCATCAGTCATTTCTTCCCATTCCCTTCGTCTTTTCCTTTCACCTCTTGTAAAGTCTTCCCACCAATCTATTTCTTCTGGATTCATTCTCACATAAACGTGCTTCAAGGATCTCTCCATCATCTCAATTGTTAGGCAACGCGAGTTATCTGGTCGCTGCAGCGACGGTGTGCTTTCTGGAAGTTGTTCCAGTATTATAAATGGGGTGTCCCTTGGCAGCCACTGTTTCGTGTTCTCTATAGCCCAATTCCTATATGTCATCTCCACTTGACCCTCATCGTTGAATTTAAATCGGAATGCGTGCGGGTTACTGTGGTGCCTTAAAGTAGCTGTATAAGGGCGAAACCATGATTTTATGTCGAAAATGTTTCCTCTATACACGGTAGAAGGAGATGGTGTATAAGAGTCGTGACTAATCTTCCAGAGTTGGTCCAGTGTAACCGCGCCTTCCGCCTCAAGGCTTCAGCGATTCTGCTAAACATCTGTTTTTATAAGATAACGTACATTTTCTGTTGCTGTTGCTGATGATGATGGTTATGGTGTCTTACTGTGCGTTTTCGGGAATATTTTTGAACCGTGTCAGAGCTTCACCAAGTGTCCATAAATTAAAACCATGGAAAAGGTAGGTAGGTAGTATAGGCAAATTATTGACAGTTTGTTTCAAGTTGTTCAGTCCCTAACCAATAGTTACTACGATGGAAATAACTTTACCTGGTCTATGTCTTTGTGCGTGTGTCCTACCATAAGATATGACAAAGGAACCTCTTAAGGAAATCGAATTTAAAAAAAATGGCTGAAGCGATTTAAAAACAATTATGCGTTTCAAGGAGAATAAAATAGAGTTTCCCAAGAGGACCATTTTTCTAGTAACAACATACTGTTTTCTTAATAGTTTCATGTCCAGAAAAAATTTGGGTAAAGACTTTTAAATGCATATTCAAGTTGGAATCACTTTAAAATAATCATCATTGGTTTGTTAATTTTTGCAGGCTCTTTTGTTTATAAGAACAAGTATGGTACCGTCGGCATCTTCACGTCATAGGGTAGTAAGGTAGTCATCATAAATATTATTGTAAAGTGCGGAAACAACACCTTTTTAAACACTCCAACCTGGACCAAAAGGGCACAGAATCCAAGGATATGGATGTTTTTGCAATCCCTGCAGCAGTTGTCCAACTGCAAGTATAACATTGGAGGTACGCTTCCTCTCTTCAGAGGAAAAAATAGGAAATATAGAAGGATTACAAGGACATATTTGCGTGTAGTGTAAAAGTTGATCAAAGAACTTCAATCTCACACAATGCTATACATGCGAAAATAAAAGAAGGTCTCACCTCTTTAATAATATGCCGGAATGTTGATAATAGTGCGTTGGTCACGGGGTTGGCATCTTGAAGCCAACGCATCAAATCTAGAAAGCACAAAGCCAAGCCATTTCCGTGGGACAGAGTGCCAGTGAAGTGCGTCTTGAGGAAGTGAGCGTTGTCCCCTTCCAACTGAAACAGAAACGAAAAATGAATTTCAATCTGACTAAAACGTCCTTAAAAATCAGATATTTGAAATTGTACCTTTGAGCATTGGATCCAGTAAGGCAAATGGGTCGTACTTTGATCCATGCCGTCAATAATTGTGACCGTGAACGGGAAAACATACCTTAACGCTTATCCGTTAAACGGTCACTAATGAACGGATAGCTAACGGATAGTTAATGGCCTTCCTGGCATTGTAACGTTTTCTCCTAACGTTCTCAGGGTTATCTAGTTGTGCCTAACAGATGATAAAAGCGTTCTAACGCATCCTCCTAACGTTCTAACGGCTAACTATGTATGCCTAACGGATGCAGAAAATGTTGTAATGGTTGGGCAATTTGTTGTATCGGATGACCGGAGCCGTTTAATGGTTGTCCACTAAAGAACGTTTAACTGTGAAACTGGCATTTTGTTTGGTTATTAGTGTAACAAATAACAACTAAATAATAATTACTGACCTCGAATAAATGACGAAGATTGTCACCTTTGCATGTTTCCCAATTTACGGGATATATCGCTCAGTAAATATTTGAAAGATGTAAACATTTAAAACAGTTGATGTATCTCTTAGAGATTGTTTTCTTGATACTCCTAGCCTTAGTTTGGTGTCAAATAAATCCATCTTTCACGACTAGAAGTCAAGTTCGACAGTAAAGATCTCCGTTGTGTTTACATTTTTGACGTAGGCCAGGTTACATAGCAGGTCGACCGATGGAATGTCGAAAGAAAGCGGGTGTTACTCACCAGTCGGGATGAACATTCTTTTATTGCCGTGTTTTACTCATTTTGTTCATTATTCCCCAACACAGGGTTAAAATGTTGCATTTCTTGCAGATCAAAATGGACACCAGCTGCTTGGTACTCGTCATCAGTCATTTCTTCCCATTCCCTTCGTCTTTTCCTTTCACCTCTTATAAAGTCTTCCCACCAAGCTATTTCTTCTGGATTCATTATTCTGACATAAACATGCTTCAAGGATCTCTCCATCATCTCAATTGTTGGGCAACGTGAGTTATCAGGTCGCTGCAGGGACGGTGTGCTTTCTGGAAGTTGTTCCAGTATTATGAATGGGGTGTCCCTTGGCAGGCACTGTTTCGTGTTCTCCATAGCCCAATTCCTATATGTCATCTCCACTTGACCCTCATCGTTGAATTTAAATCGGAACGCGTGCGGGTTACTGTGGTGCCTTAAAGTAGCTGTATAAGGGCGAAACCATGATTTTATATCGAAAATGTTTCCTCTATACACGGTAGAAGGAGATGGTGTATAAGAGTTGTGAGTAATCTTCCAGAGTTGGTCCAGTTTAACTGCGTTCGTCCGCCTCAAGGCTTCAGCGATTCTGCTAAGCATCTGTTTAAAAGATAACGTACATTTTCTGTTGCTGTTGCTGATGGTCATGGTTATGGTGTCTTACTGTGCGTTTTCGGGAATAATGTCCGCTTGACCCTGATTGTTCAATTTAAATCGGATTGCGTGCAGGTTAGTGTGGTGCTTTAAAGTAGCTGTATAAGGTCGAAGCCATAATTTTATATCGAAAATGTTTTCTCTATACACGGTAGAAGGAGATGGTGTGTAAGAGTTGTGAATAACCTTCCGGAGTTTTTCCAGTGTAACAGCGTTCGTCTTCCTCAAGGCCTCAGCGATTCTGCTAAACATCTCTACAAAAGATAACATACATTTTCTGTTGCTGTTGCTGATGGTGATGGTTATGGTGTCTTACTGTGCGTTTTCGGGAATATTTTTGAACCGTGTCAGAGCTTCACCAAGTGTCCACAAATTAAAACCATGGAAAAGGTCGGTAAAGAAGTAGTATAGGCAAATTATTGACAGTTTGTTTCAAGTTGTTCAGTCCCTAACCAATAGTTACTATGATGGAAATAACTTTACCTGGTCTATGTCTTTGTGCGTGTGTCCTACCATAAGATATGACAGACTAACCTCTTAAGGAAATCGAATTTATAAAAAATGGCTGAAGCGATTTAAAAACAATTATGCGTTTCAAGGAGAATAAAATAGAGTTTCCCAAGAGGACCATTTTTCTAGTAACAACATACTGTTTTCTTAATAGTTTCATCTCCAGAAAAAATTTGGGTAAAGACTTTTAAATGCATATTCAAGTTGGAATCACTTTAAAATAATCATCATTGGTTTGTTAATTTTTGCAGGCTTTTTTGTTTATAAGAACAAGTATGGTACCGTCGGCGTCTTCACGTCTAAGGGTAGTAAGGTAGTCATCATAAATATTATTGTAAAGTGCGGAAACAACACCTTTTTAAACACTCCAGCCTGGACCAAAAGGACACAGAATCCAAGGATATGGATGTTTTTGGAATCCCTGCAGCAGTTGTCCAACTGCAAGTATAACATTGGAGGTACGCTTCCTCTCTTCAGAGGAAAAAAATAGATAATATAGAAGCATTACAAGGACATATTTGCGTGTAGTGTAAAAGTTGATCAAAGAACTTCAATCTCACACAATGCTATACATGCGAAAATAAAAGAAGGTCTCACCTCTTTAATAATATGCCGGAATGTTGATAATAGTGCGTTGGTCACGGGGTTGGCATCTTGAAGCCAACGCATCAAATCTAGAAAGCACAAAGCCAAGCCATTTCCGTGGGACAGAGTGCCAGTGAAGTGCGTCTTGAGGAAGTGAGCGTTGTCCCCTTCCAACTGAAACAGAAACGAAAAATGAATTTCAATCTGACTAAAACGTCCTTAAAAATCAGATATTTGAAATTGTACCTTTGAGCATTGGATCCAGTAAGGCAAATGGGTCGTACTTTGATCCATGCCGTCAATAATTGTGACCGTGAACGGGAAAACATACCTTAACGCTTATCCGTTAAACGGTCACTAATGAACGGATAGCTAACGGATAGTTAATGGCCTTCCTGGCATTGTAACGTTTTCTCCTAACGTTCTCAGGGTTATCTAGTTGTGCCTAACAGATGATAAAAGCGTTCTAACGCATCCTCCTAACGTTCTAACGGCTAACTATGTATGCCTAACGGATGCAGAAAATGTTGTAATGGTTGGGCAATTTGTTGTATCGGATGACCGGAGCCGTTTAATGGTTGTCCACTAAAGAACGTTTAACTGTGAAACTGGCATTTTGTTTGGTTATTAGTGTAACAAATAACAACTAAATAATAATTACTGACCTCGAATAAATGACGAAGATTGTCACCTTTGCATGTTTCCCAATTTACGGGATATATCGCTCAGTAAATATTTGAAAGATGTAAACATTTAAAACAGTTGATGTATCTCTTAGAGATTGTTTTCTTGATACTCCTAGCCTTAGTTTGGTGTCAAATAAATCCATCTTTCACGACTAGAAGTCAAGTTCGACAGTAAAGATCTCCGTTGTGTTTACATTTTTGACGTAGGCCAGGTTACATAGCAGGTCGACCGATGGAATGTCGAAAGAAAGCGGGTGTTACTCACCAGTCGGGATGAACATTCTTTTATTGCCGTGTTTTACTCATTTTGTTCATTATTCCCCAACACAGGGTTAAAATGTTGCATTTCTTGCAGATCAAAATGGACACCAGCTGCTTGGTACTCGTCATCAGTCATTTCTTCCCATTCCCTTCGTCTTTTCCTTTCACCTCTTATAAAGTCTTCCCACCAAGCTATTTCTTCTGGATTCATTATTCTGACATAAACATGCTTCAAGGATCTCTCCATCATCTCAATTGTTGGGCAACGTGAGTTATCAGGTCGCTGCAGGGACGGTGTGCTTTCTGGAAGTTGTTCCAGTATTATGAATGGGGTGTCCCTTGGCAGGCACTGTTTCGTGTTCTCCATAGCCCAATTCCTATATGTCATCTCCACTTGACCCTCATCGTTGAATTTAAATCGGAACGCGTGCGGGTTACTGTGGTGCCTTAAAGTAGCTGTATAAGGGCGAAACCATGATTTTATATCGAAAATGTTTCCTCTATACACGGTAGAAGGAGATGGTGTATAAGAGTTGTGAGTAATCTTCCAGAGTTGGTCCAGTTTAACTGCGTTCGTCCGCCTCAAGGCTTCAGCGATTCTGCTAAGCATCTGTTTAAAAGATAACGTACATTTTCTGTTGCTGTTGCTGATGGTCATGGTTATGGTGTCTTACTGTGCGTTTTCGGGAATAATGTCCGCTTGACCCTGATTGTTCAATTTAAATCGGATTGCGTGCAGGTTAGTGTGGTGCTTTAAAGTAGCTGTATAAGGTCGAAGCCATAATTTTATATCGAAAATGTTTTCTCTATACACGGTAGAAGGAGATGGTGTGTAAGAGTTGTGAATAACCTTCCGGAGTTTTTCCAGTGTAACAGCGTTCGTCTTCCTCAAGGCCTCAGCGATTCTGCTAAACATCTCTACAAAAGATAACATACATTTTCTGTTGCTGTTGCTGATGGTGATGGTTATGGTGTCTTACTGTGCGTTTTCGGGAATATTTTTGAACCGTGTCAGAGCTTCACCAAGTGTCCACAAATTAAAACCATGGAAAAGGTCGGTAAAGAAGTAGTATAGGCAAATTATTGACAGTTTGTTTCAAGTTGTTCAGTCCCTAACCAATAGTTACTATGATGGAAATAACTTTACCTGGTCTATGTCTTTGTGCGTGTGTCCTACCATAAGATATGACAGACTAACCTCTTAAGGAAATCGAATTTATAAAAAATGGCTGAAGCGATTTAAAAACAATTATGCGTTTCAAGGAGAATAAAATAGAGTTTCCCAAGAGGACCATTTTTCTAGTAACAACATACTGTTTTCTTAATAGTTTCATCTCCAGAAAAAATTTGGGTAAAGACTTTTAAATGCATATTCAAGTTGGAATCACTTTAAAATAATCATCATTGGTTTGTTAATTTTTGCAGGCTTTTTTGTTTATAAGAACAAGTATGGTACCGTCGGCGTCTTCACGTCTAAGGGTAGTAAGGTAGTCATCATAAATATTATTGTAAAGTGCGGAAACAACACCTTTTTAAACACTCCAGCCTGGACCAAAAGGACACAGAATCCAAGGATATGGATGTTTTTGGAATCCCTGCAGCAGTTGTCCAACTGCAAGTATAACATTGGAGGTACGCTTCCTCTCTTCAGAGGAAAAAAATAGATAATATAGAAGCATTACAAGGACATATTTGCGTGTAGTGTAAAAGTTGATCAAAGAACTTCAAACTCACACAATGCTATAAATGCGAGAATAAAAGGTCTCACCTCTTTAATAATATGCCGGAATGTTGATAATAGTGCGTTGGTCATGGGGTTGGCATCTTGAAGCCAACACATCAAATCTAGAAAGCACAAAGCCAAGCCATTTCCGTGGAACAGACTGCCAGTGATGTGCGTCTTGAGGAAGTAAACGTTGTCCCCTTCCAACTGAAACAGAAACGAAAAAAGAACTTCTATTTGACTAAAACGTCCTTAAAAATCAGATATTTGAAATTGTACCTTTGAGCATTGGATCCAGTGAGGCAAATGGGTCTTACTTTGATCCATCCTGTCAATAATTGTGACCGTGAATGGGAAAACATACCTTAACGCTTATCCGTTAATCGGTCGCTAATGAACGGATAGCTAACGCATAGTTAATGGCCTTCATGGCATTGTAACGTTTTCTCCTAACGTTCTAACGGTTATCTAGTTGTGCCTAACAGATGATAAAAGCGTTCTAACGCTCCCTCCTAACATTCTAATGGCTAACTATGTATGCCTAACGGATGCAGAAAATGTTGTAATGGTTGGGCAATTTGTTGTAACGGATGACCGGAGCTGTTTAATGGTTGTCCACTAAAGAACGTTTAACTGTGAAATTGGCATTTTGTTTGGTTATTAGCGTAACAAATAACAACTAAATAATAATTACTGACCTCGAATAAATGACGAAGATTGTCACCTTTGCATGTTTCCTAATTTACGGGATATATCGCTCAGTAAATATTTGAAAGATGTAAACATTCAAAACAGTCGATGTATCTCTTAGAGATTGTTTTCTTGATACTCCTAGCCTTAGTTTGGTGTTAAATAAATCCATCTTTAACGACTAGAAGTCAAGTTCGACAGTAAAGATCTCCGTTGTGTTTACATTTTTGACGTAGGCCAGGTTACATAGCATGTCGACGGATGGAATGTTGAAAGAAAGCAGGTGTTACTCACCAGTCAGGATGAACATTCTTTGTTGTTGTGTTTTACTCAAGTGGATTTGTCGCTTGTACTTAATTTACATAATGACTTTTTCTAGAGTTTTTTTTTTTTAAGTAACTTTTATCTAGCTGTTGATTCACGAAAGATTACTCTTTCTTGACAGAGCATGCAAAAAGCTTTACCTTTTAAAGTTATGCAAGTAATCTCGAAGTAACGGGCGTTTTGTTGGCGCTGGCTTCATCAGATAGAGTTGTTTTTGCAACATACATGTAGTTTAAAAATGGTTTCTTCTGATTCAGAGTCAGACAACAGTCTATTAAAATAATTATTCATCAAACTTCCCGCCGGAATATAGCCGTTGCTCACATCTTGGACGAGGTAAACAGTTTGAAGACCTCTTAATTATTTTAATGATTTTTTTGTGATTAAAGGCAACAGAAGAAGAGTATTGATCATTTGGGATCCCATCTTGCAGTTTGTAGCACTTTATTAAGAAATTAAAACTATGAATGAAGTCTTTCAATTTTCAAAAATGATCTACTAATCTTATAAAATACATACTTATTGCCTTATAAACATTGCCCCTAAACTGAGAGATATCAAAACTACTGGAAGTATTCTAAGAAAACAAAAATGCTTACAACAGGTGCTTTCACTTGTTCGTTTCTTCACTGTACCCGCGTGCTATTTGCGCACTTAACAGCGCGACACCTAGCATTTATTTTGGTTTTTATAAATGCCCACAGTTTATCCTTTTCTGTTGCAGATTCTACCGGAAACTTTCTAAAAAACTAAAACTTTTAATGAATTTAACTTATTGCTGTCCAGGCATTGTTTGCTGTGAGAACCATCAGTATTACTGTTCATGATTTCTTCCTTCGTGAAAAAGAAGGGAAGAAGGTTAACTGCGCATCTGTGCCTGTTAACTTCTTTTTGGAGTGCTTCCAAAACCCGATGTTTTTTCCTCGGGGTTACACATGTCCGATTAACGTCCTCTGCAACTGGCATTTCAACGGCACCGTTGAAACTGACAGTCCTGGCGAGAGTTCCTGGATTAGGAGCAGCAGTAGATTCCAGTGAAGGAGCATCTGCAGAAGTTTCCAGTGTAGCGGCAGCATATGTGTCCAGTGTAGGAGCAGTAGGGGCAGTAGGAGCAGCAGGAGCAGGAGGAGCTAGCGAATGCACCGAAAAGCTAGGGTTGACTTCAGTGCTCAAAGTATTCTAACACGTGAAAGTGAACAGAGTCACGCAAACACATGCGTAATAAAGACAAATAACACTTACCATGGTATCTAACGATTCTAGTCGCTTCCCGATCCTTGACAATCTTTGTGCCATGTTTCCCTCCATTGCGGCAAGCAAATCTTCGAATTGTTCCATCATCTGCAAATAAGGAAGGTAGTAGCTCCGAATTGTCTCTTAGACGGAAAAATGATTCAAAAAGAATTTAACCGAGTTAGAACGTCACTTGCTTAAAGATTACTATTGCATGTATTTACCGGTACCTTACAGAGTCTTTCCTGACCCCGGAGCTGGTCCCTCAGCGGAGCGCACTGTTGGTCTTTTGCTTGAAGTTGCTGTTTTAAAGCCTGGAAAATCCGAAAAATCACCATATTGTTGACAAAAACTGAAAACCAAAGACTAAATTGGAGAAAACCCACAAACCGCATAAGACACAAAAAACCACAGTTTTTAAGTGTGAAAACCAAAAAACCTAACTAAAAATTGCCAAGTAAGTGCAACAAGTCAATGCTAAACAATGCACGTACTAATCAAACAAAGATTTTTAGACTCAATCGCACTTGAACTACGTCAAGATCGCAGTCGCTTTTTAAGTTTTTTAACGGTAACCGGGCGTTTCGCCTACTACGTCTAATGTCGGTTTGCCTACGTGCAATATGTGAGTTCGCCTACGATTCATATGTAAAAGCTTCAAAATTGAATTGTTTAAGGTGGCTGAACGGTTTTTGGTACCTATGTTTCATTTACCTTTTATTCTAAATGCCTTGATCCTTTGGTCGCCAAAATGGTAGCCATTCTCGTCACCAGAGCCTCGGGTCGACCAAAAGGCTCTGGGAAACTCTGTGTGGGAGAACATGCGCCGTAGGGTTCTTACAGCCAAAGATTGGCTATTTGAGCCTTACGGCGCCTGCTCACTCCTCGTGCTAACATGGATGCACCAATTAGAGACGCTTTTGATTGTTCTTCATGAAAACCAATGAGAAGCCACTTTGTTTCAGGGTTCCCTAGAGCTCTGGGATCGAGATTGAATGGTAGCAAACAATTTTACAACACGAACTTCGGTTTTTTGATAGTTAAGCTGACGTATATGCTGTTGCCATGGCAACATAAATATATATATAAATAGGCCTTTAAAATCGATTTTGTTTATTCAAGGCTCACAAGTTAACACTATTTTAATGATAATTTGACAGAGAGATCTTTAATTATCCCTTGTAGAAGGTTCACTGGAATATCTAGAATTTTCTCTGTTAAAGTTCAAATTTTTTTCAATAACCCAGTTACTTACTTCCTAAATTATTTTCATGCCAAATTTTGTTAAATTCCAATGAGTGATTCTCGAGAAATAGGCGTATTTCAGAGAAAGCTATTCCGCATTATATAGGAGAAAGCAACACATATCGTGCATTTTTACCTTTCTTCCGCATTCAATCGCAATTTTTAAACTTACTACGCATGCTTTGCATTTAACTGGGTTTTTTCGATAACAAAGAAAAATCTGCGAGTTGCGGAGTTCTTTGCATCATTACTTTTCGTAACATACATTTCTCATCGAAGACTAAAACTATCAAAACACTTTGTTGAATTATGAGGGCTAGCTAAGGCGTTATTTCTGCAGACTTGTGTCTTCTATCGGGGATATCGATTTACTACAACTTGATTTTTTCGATGAAAACTTGTTTACGAAGTGCAAATCTGTAACGAATTTACTCTAAAATGTCGTGAAATGAAAACGCATCGTGCAGAATTACGATTGCCCATCCCAAACTTGCATTAAGAGTGTAATTGGAGAACCGTGTAATTGAAAACTAAAGATTCTTCTGTATTTGCACAAGTTGTTTATACGTGTATGGAGGCAACTTAATTGAAAAGCTACGGCTAACATTTCTTGTTTTAATTCACCGCACCAAATACAAATCAATTCCAGGAAATTCAAATCTGAACAAATTTAACCCTTTCGTAAACAAGCGATGCCATTTGGACAAGACCAATTTTCAGTTTTCGTTTGCAAATGAGGACAAAAAAACTTAATCTATGGCTACAGTTGTAGATTAGCAGCTTATGGCACTTAGAATTAAAAAGAAAAACAGAGAAGAAAGCTTAGAAAACATTTTTTTAAAAGTTAGAAAAAGTTGACCGAATGATGTCGCACTAGGCTCAATTACTTAACTGCGAATGCACTTAACCTCTACACTACCGAAAGATCTGATTTGACGTAGTTTTTCTTGATAATGGAGTCATGACTACCCCGAAACGTTGGTTTTACTATTTTGTGTTCAACATAGCATGACCCGAAAAAAATCCTGTCTTACCCTAAAACGCGTAATTAAAGTCATTCAAAATACAAAATTGGCCAGATTCTTGAAAATCTGTTGCGGAAATCCGTTACAAATGGGCAATTATACCATTTTTCAGATATTCGAAAATCCTAGGTAGGAGAGGCAGGCAAGCAAGAAACTTTACAACAAATGTTCCGAAAATTCTAGATCTCAAATTTTCTTCCGAACTGATATTTTCAGAAATTTTACATTGGGTGCCTCTGGGAAATCGGGCCGATTTTCATTCTCGTATTTCAAAATCGGCCTGTCCAAATCGCAACATCTAAATTGGCTTGAGCGAAATCGGGTCGACAAATTGCAGCATGTAAACCCGCAAAAATCGAGCATGTTCAAATTAATAACTGGCTCTAATTACATGTACGATTGCTGTGTAACTGTGGCGGGTACACAGGTGCGAATTAATAGTAATAAAGTGATATCATAATGGTACCTACCTTGGCGGCTCAATGTCCTCTTCCAAGCTGGACATCTCTAGCAGGTTTTCGTTGCTCCAATCGATGTCCTTTGAATTCAACATGCTCTCGTCATCTGCAACGGCAAATCGTAAGTGTAAATCATAATAATTATTAGCACTGATTATGGCTTCAAGCAAAAACAACAAGAACAACAACAAACAATTTTCATCCGAACCGTGTCGATTTACAAAAACACCTATCCTCAAGGACCTAAACCTGGTTAAATTGACACGAAGTAAACCAAGTGACGAAATGAGTGTAAACTTATGTTAAAATCGTTTCAAAAAGTTATGACATATAAGCTTACCATTCAAGGCCAATATTTCAGCGTGGACTCTTTTTCCCTGCCAATTCACTGTCACCTTAATTCCTTCTGTTAGATCGCTGTCCTTCTCGACAATGAACCTTGATGGCGCTATCCCAGTTAAATTTTCGTCAGGAAAAAAGAACAAAGCCTTAAGAGGACGCTTCTTCCCGTCTTTGCAAAACTTTCTCAACGCCATTTCACTATAAGAAGAATCACGTACGCTGAACACTTAGAGGGTCTAGGTTCAAGTGCCAAGAAACAAATTTAAAGTCGTTTTATACCCAAATGCGAAAAGCAGTTGGATCGAAAATCCCGCTCGTTTATTGGAGGGATGTAATTTTATTGTTAGCAGATATTTACATCTAAATGGTTAAATCCCTACAATGCCTTTATAATGAGAAGTTCGAAATCCATGCGCTTCTATTAGGTAAACCTATTTTTATTGTTTTATAAATTTTTGGCGTGGAATTCTGTCATGGCCACAACTTCCAGTTTGCCTGCGAGCAGGCTCACCTTTGAATCATACGCACAAGTGGCAAATGGAAAAGCGATCCGGCAGGAAGGAATCTGGTGAAGAGGTGCCAAGAACACTTTCTCGCCTCGTGGCTTCCCTTCTCGATTTCATGCCTAAAGTTTGTCCCTATTACCAACCCCACCAAGGAATTTTCTATTAAGCAAGATGTTGAAAAATTCCTTGGCCGTCTTCAGTTAAAAGCTTTTTTTCATGACAAACAGGACGATTCGGACGCTTCTAACAAAGATATTTTTGCAACACTTCAAGTTCGCAAATCTAAATGGACTCCCCCAGAGGGACAATTTGCCTCTTCAGATTTTTTCAACAAAAAATGCCATCACGACATTCACAAACTTAAATTCAATCGTAACACTAAATTTTCCAACCTTTCCTCGGAAAAGTGGGCGGTGCTTAAAAATGTTAGTAAACGCAATGACATAGTTGTCAAATCGGCCGACAAAGGCGGCATGGTAGTTGTTTGGCGGTCCAACTTTTACCAAGAAGAAGCTTTGCGGCAACTTTCTGACACGTCGTTGTATGCCAAAGTCCAGAAAGAAATCATACCTCCACAAATCAAAAACTTGTCAAAGACACCATTCAGAATCTTATAGTTAATAAAGAATTACCAGACACTACACCTAATCTCATCGTCAACACCCCTAGAACTTCGTGCGTTTGCTTCTTGAAAATTCAGAAGCCTAACAACCCAGGTCGTCCTATCGTTTCTGCCTGTAGTTGCCCCACCAAACTAATTTCTAGGTACTTAGAGAGGATTATGACGCCTATCGTCAAATCGTTGCCATCATACATTAAAGACAGTACACATGTTGTTGTTACTATGAATCAAGAAATTATAAGTCTCTAATCAACAATTGATACGGTGTGAAAAATGTCAAGCTTCGAAACGCAGTATGCAAGAAACGTTGACAACAGATCGAGAATGCAACTCCACTTTTTATTTTAAACATGACTGAAGACTCATTGGCCGTATTTAAACTAGAGGACGTCTACAACGTCTACGACATCTTACATGTCTTAGACGACTAGTATAAATACGGGAAATAAGGTGAATGCATTAAACGTCAGACGAATGAAATGTCTCAAGTTATGTGCGTCTAAACAACGCACTTAACATACGTCTTAGTCGTGTCAGACATCTAAGCCATCTAGTATAAAGACGAGACGCACTAAACTGGGACGCACTTAGCGATGAAGTGCACACAGTCTCTTTGGTGATTAAATCTCAGTATCTTTTCAAGAAAATATGAATTTGATTTCTAGCCATCGAAGTTAAGTGCATCCCGTATTTATATAAGTCACACTTACGGCCAGACATTTAATGCATCTGGACGTCTAAGACTAGAATAAATACGGCCATTTACATGTTTTCGTTTGTATGTAAAGAAATATCAATACAACACTAATTCGTAAATTCATTCAAATAGAGCATTCGATGGATCATATGATGCGCGTTCTAGGTTGTACGTTTCCTTTTTTTTTTTCCTTGTTGCTGTCGGCAAGTAGAGAAGGACCCGTAATAACATCATGACAAAAAATCTATGCAGGTGGAAAAGTTGCCCGTAATAGCGAAAACTGTTGGCAAGTAGAGAAGGACCCGTAATGACGAAAAATCTACGTGGGTGGAAAAGTTGCCCGTAACAATGTAATAATGAAAAATTTCAGTTGCCTGTAATAACGTAATAACGAAAATTTTTAGTTGCTCGTAATAATATAATAACGAAAACTGTCTGCAAGTGGAGAAGGACCCGTAATAACAAAAAATCTACGCAGGTGGAAAAGTTGCCGGTAATCATGTAATAACGAAAACTGTTGGTGCATTGAGAAAGACCCGTAATAACGTAATAACGAAAAATCTACGCGTGTGGAAAAGTGGCCCGTAGTAAGGTAATAATGAAAACTGTCCGTGAGTGGAGAATGACCCGTAATAACGTAATAAGGAAAAATCTACGTGAGGGGAGAAGGGTTGCTTAGTGAAAGATGTCCACGAGCAGAGAAAATTGTCGTAACAATGTAATAACAATCAAAATACAACTACTAACTGCGACATATTGCACAGGTAATAATACCGTAAACGTCCATGTATAAGCCGCACATTTTTTCACAAAATTGAAGCCATAAATCAAGGGTGCAGCTTATCCATGGATACATCTGTGTTTGGAGTTTTAAAAAACCTTATTAATATTCATGCAACTTCTTAAGGTCTCAGTAAAGAAACATAAAAGAAACTGAGAGCATGTTGCTGTTGTTCATTGACTTTTTAATGAGTGGTGGCTCCTAAAGGAGCCGTTTGTACCTTCCAGTGTTTATCGAATCTTTCTCTCCAAGAGTTCTTTCAAGCGATTAATTTTCGCTTTACTCGAACAAGTAAACACCAACCTACAAGGAATCTCCATTCCTCCGCACAGCTGTTTGCAGTGACGTCTTCGGCCAGTCACTTCCACGCATATCTTTCCGCAACATGCGATAAAATACCACAAAATTCGCGAGTACTCGCAAGGTAAATGGCCGACTGTATCGTTGTCCTTGACCACCTTCTCTGCAAATTTGTCGACTTCATTATGAAGCTCCTGTTCTGCATTAATTTTTCGCCTATTGTGGGTACATCGTTATAGACGTGGTCATGATACCCAGGCATCACATCCGTGTTCAAAAAATTCATGCAACGTAGGCCCTGGCCCAGACTCCTCCCCACACTTAAAGCTTGGCTACTAAGCACTCGTTCGTTTTGTTTCAATATCGAAGGAATTTCAACTTTATGGTGAAACCTTGATTGTTTGTCCTTGTTGGTTTATAGCAATAGAACGTTACTGGAACTTCAAACTTCATTGTATTACATTTTTTTCCAAAATCTGCGCTTCTAAATTCGGGGTGCGGCTTATCTACGGATGCGGCTTATACATGGACTTTTACGGTACACACGTAATCAACAATAATCCTGTTTGTATCGCACTAAAAAGCATCCGATTTAACGCTGTGGCTTTATAGCCGGTAACCGGTCAAGGTTTTCGAAATACTAAATGGCCAGCAGTCAATAAATAAATAAATAAATAATACCATCGCTGTCTTGCAAAAAAGAGTTGGCCCATTACGTTATTACGCCTGATATCTTCGCTGTCTTGAGAAAAAGGGTTCGGCCATTACGTTGAATAATACATTTCCTAACTTAAACCTATTCTACTGCGAGACATGCATGTGCATAATGTCAACAGGAAGCGGATCGTTGTAGTTGGGAGCAGCCATATTTGTATGTGCTGTGTTCTGTTAGTCAATAAACATGACAACTGGTCCATTGCTTTTCTGCATGAACTGTTGTGACTTAATTTCAAGGAGCCGGAGCTACGATATCTTCTATTCCTGGTTTACAAAACTGTCTGATTTCGCAGAAAAGATAGACCCTGCGTTCCTTGGTCAGGCCATCTGGATTGACTACGTCAGGAAGTGTCGAAGGTGGCAGAGGAATAACGTTATTCTTCAACAACATAAATGGCTGTTCTTGGCTAGAAACAAATTCTTTGTAGAAGACCATGCCAGGGTTTTCGTTTGAAAATCGAAAATGATGAAACTTCTCAATGTTCGGCAACTTTTTGAAGTATTGCCTGAGAAACGTACTCCAATCATACACAGGAACAACCACTCGCCCGTCGTGTGTGCCAACAAGTTGTGCTTTGTTTAGTCCAGTAGTGCTGGAGGTCTCTACCAGTTGCGCAAATTCGTAGAGTGACGAAACATACGTAACTTTGAAGGCCTTTTTCATCAATCCAAAAGAACAGCCCGGAGCAAACTTGGTGTGACCGGCAATAAGGAAAGAGTATGTGATGGAATGATGCAGTTTCATTAGAATTCTCCATGCCAAGTACCATAAAAAGTAATTGTTTTTATTTTGACCCGCGCAGTTATCGGCATTAAGTTGTGCGTCTGTTTCTCCCAATCCATGGTGTTCAAAATAGTAGTGGACATAACTGATTGTTGCGTTTGTCCCTTTCCCAGCAGAAGTGGCCTCATCTATGAGGAAATTGACTTGTCTTGGTAGGCCCTCCCACATAACTCCGAAAATATTCCACACTTCCGAGAAGTTTTGAAGTAGATTGGCCCAGGTTGCATGGGATTGCTGGGGATGTGGACCTGCTGGGCGTAATCAAAGGAATAGTGTACTGTGACATTTAAAGAACAGGCTTCCCGGCTTTCACGGTCAAGTACTGTTTCAGTGTCAATCAGCTCAAGAGCATTCTCGGAGTTGATACATGAGTTTCAATGATGAAATGGTATATGAAATGAATATGAAATGAATACGAGTATTCTCTTTCAGACTGTGCACAGTTTAGATGATCCTGATGGGCTTTTACAAATTCTGACTTTTCTCTGTGGGAGAGGTTTGCAGCTCTTTGAAGTTTCTTTGTATTTTGCTGACAGGTAAAGCAGAGATCGGTTGCTGGTTTTGAAATGACCACGTTAGGATGAAACTGGTCCCACAGCTGTAAGAATTTCCTGTAGCTCACTGCTGGTACATCCGAAGCTGCGCATGCTGCTTCATAGACTCGCCAAATGCTGATCTTTGATTCGGATGATGACAGGACTTTGATGTCATCATTTTTGAAGCCGGGTATTCTTCCTGGGAGGGAGATTGCGTTTAACTCAACGTAGTTGGTCAGGAATGTGCGGACTCCTTCTACCGTACACTGAGATAGTGTGTTTTCGGGTAATCGTTTAGTGTTATCATGAATTCTGGGACAATAACCATAAGTCTGATAGTGTTCCTTCAGCCATCGAAATCGTGGATCACAGTCCGTATAAGTGAAGAAACATCTCCTTGCAGATAGGCACAGACTGAAAATAAAAGGTGCATCGAGGACTCCTGCTTCTTTTAATAACAGTGGACTCGCGGTGAGTGAAAGCTTGTGTGCTTGCGAGGACCACCAAATCAAGCTCGTCATTTGACAGTTCCAAGCAATTATTTAGGTTGAAAAGTACAACAGTTTCCGTAAACTGTCCAGAACATGGCCCGCCTTTTGCTCCAAGAGCACAACCACAACCATCCTTCAGAAATTTCTTAACTTTTTCAAAGGCTTTTTGGTTTTCCATTTCAGCTAGATCTGTCTCGGCCATAGCGCTGACTTAATTGTTTTAGTAATGACTGAAAAGCAAAGTTATGTCCGGCGTCACAACAGTTTGCCATTGTCATAGCAATCGAGAAATACCTGTGGAAGATTAGCATTTCAACGACCAGTGTTGCGTGATGACACACGAGCACAAGTCCTTGACATGTGATCAGTGCTTACTTCGTAGAGCATTATTTTTTTATACATCCGATGACCATTTTGGTCGAGTTTTCTCCTTGTTTGTTTCGTCTGTTTATGGCATTTGTAAGGTATTTTTAACTTTCGTATGTTCACGAAATTGCAATGACAAATTGCAAGCTCTCGTAACAACTGAACTTGGCCGAAGAAATAATAAAACAGTTCATATAATGGCGATCTTTGTTATGATTTTACATGTCATTTCTTTGTTTGAAAACGGCAAACGTATTTTAGTTTGGATCGTGTGTAATCATATTATGAACGCTTTATTGAGTTTCATTGTAGTTGTATTTATCAATCATTAGGGCATCAAAATAATAGTCACCAAACTTCTCGTTGAAAGATAGCTATTTCTCATATTGGAAGACAAGAGCTGCTTTCGTTTCACCCTGTGTTAGGCGGCCACATTATACTTCAACGCGTGTCGTGCCATTCTAACGGAATCGTTAACCGCTGAACGGTTGCTAGTATTCTAACGGATCCAAACGGCTTCTCTAGCTGTGCTAACGGATACAGAGTTTTTGCTAACGGTTATGTTTGTCCTGTGTAACGACCTGATGCTAACGGCTAAGGGATACATGTCTTCGGCTAACAGTTGCACTTTCCGTTCTAACGGCCTCATCCTAACGTCTCACAGTTGACCCAACGCCTCTAACGTTTTTAAGAGAATTTTCTAATGGATGACTAACGGATGCTTAACGCTTTTGCCCGTTTAACGGATAAGCGTTAAGGTATGTTTTCCTGTGCACGGTGTCTTTTTTAATGTTTGTAGTATTTTTTCGTTCACCTCTGCAAGATATTGACAAATTATTCATCTGAGATGGACTTTCCCCCCCCCCCCCCCCCCACTGGCCCCCACCGCCAAACCCCGGGACGGAAGGGTTGGACTTGTACCGGGTATTCATCGCGCAGAATGGTGCGACATATCCGGGTCTTTTCCATGAGTTTAGTGGGTGGGTTTTAAACTTCCCTCAAGGGCTGTAATTAATGCATAGCCCGGCATCCTAAAACAATGGTTCACTCGAAGCGTTGAATGACCACTGAAATATAGCGTAACCAAGAAAGTTGAGATAATCTTTCTCAATCTATAATCTTTATTATATACCCGGATACAATCTTCTTGATTACTCAAGAACAGGACGACTGGGTGGTGGCACTGGGATAATGTTCAGGGAGGATATTAGCGTTTCACAAAACGCAGCTGGGGAATTCCAATCATTTGAATACTCTGAGTGGAACATAACATCAAGAAGCCACCGTTTTCGTTTGATTATCATCTACAGACCACCATACTCTGATGCCCATCCAATCACTACAGGTGTGTTCCTGACTGAATTCTCGGATTATCTAGAGCATGCTGTACTCTGCACCGATCAACTCCTGATTTGTGGTGATTTTAACATCCATGTTGATGTGTCTGACGACCTTGACGCATCTCGGTTTCTTGAACTCTTGGACAGTGTTGGGTTAGACCAGCATGTTTCGGTTCCCACACATATAAGTGGTCACACCTTAGATCTCATTATAACAAGAAACACCGACCAGTTGCTTGTTTCTTCTCCGTGGACTGATTACTTATTCTCTGACCATCTACCCGTCCACTGTAATATCCAAGTTGAAAAGCCTTTGCTGAAGTCGAAGCGGATATCCTTCAGGAAACTGAAGTCGATTGATATCAGTTCTCTGCGAGATGACCTGTCAAAGTCAGACTTATGCAGCAACGCCATCGACTCTCTTGAGCTAAATGATCTCGTCACCCACTATGACGAAGCTCTATCATCAGCTCTGGATCGTCATGCACCTCTCATTAATAAGACTGTGACAAAAAGACCGATCGTCCCCTGGTTTAATAATGAGATCAAGACAGCTAAAAGGATGCGCCGCCGAGCTGAACGGAAATGGAGGAAAACGATACTTCGTCTGGACTTCCTCGACTACAAAGCAAAAAAAAATCGTGCAACCTTTGAGATGAAGAAAGCCAGACAAGAGTTCTACACCGACTTTATAGCGGAGAATAGCTATGATACACGCAAGCTTTCCATTCAAAGCTGAAGAAACCAAAAGCTGAAGTCATCTTTCCTAATCTTCGTCCCATAAATAATCTCACATTTGTCTCGAAACTGACTGAGTGTGCTGTATTTAGTCAAACTCACAATCATTTGACCATTCATGACCTCTACCCGAAAGCCCAGTCGTCGTATCGTGAGTGCCATAGTACCGAGACTGCACTTCTCCGCATCAAGAACGACATTCTTATGAATATGAATAGGCAGCACCTAACCCTTCTAGTTTTACTAGATTTAAGTGCTGCCTTTGACACTGTAGACCATGCGATATTGTTAAACCGTCTTAAGTCAGATTTTGGTATCTCTGGTAACGTGCTCTCGTGGTTCAAATCGTATCTATACCAGCGCTCCCAGTCAGTGTCGATCAATGGTCATACATCTAAAAAGTTCGAAGTGAAATGTGGTGTCCCTCAAGGTTCCTGCCTAGGTCCTCCTCTTCTCTTTGTTCTTTACGCCAGCAAGCTCTTTACCATCATTGAGCGACACCTCCCCTAAGTCCATGCGTACGCCGATGATACTCAGCTCTATGTTGCGTTTAAACCCGATCCCGAACATGCCGCCAACGCAGTGGTAGCCATGGAAGCGTGTATCAACGACATAAGGAAGTGGATGCTGGCTGATCGTTTGAAGATAAATGATGACAAAACGGAATTTTTAGTTATTGGGACTAGGCAGCAACTGGCGAAAGTCAACATTGATTCGATCAATGTGGGAACGGTGGAAGTCTCCTCGTCTTCTGAAGTCAAGAACCTCGGATGCTGGCTCGATAATCAGCTCAAACTAAACAGCCACATCAATCGCCTATGCAAATCTGCCTTCTTTCACTTGTATAACATAAGAAAAATTAGGAAATTCCTCAGTCGTGAAACCACGCAGATCCTGGTCAATGCCCTTGTCATGAGTCGCTTGGACTATTGTAACAGTATACTATATGGTGTACCAGCCACCGAACTTTACAAACTCCAACGGGTACAAAATTCAGCAGCAAGACTTATTTGTAACGTAGGGCGTTTCGATCACATTTCCCCCTCCCTTAAAATGTTACATTGGTTACCCATTAAATTTCGCATACAGTTTAAGATACTGCTCATTACTTTTAAGGCAATCCATGGTCTTGCACCAGCGTATTTAATTGAATTGATCACCCTTAGGACTCAGTGTACATATAATCTTAGATCTACTAATGAGCTTCTTCTTCAGCCTCCTGGAGTAAAAACTCTAAAGACATTAGGTGATTGTAGCTTTGTAGCGGCTCCACCAGCTTTATGGAACAAATTACCACGTGCAGTCCGCCATTCTCAAAGCGTACAAACATTCAAGAAAGTCCTTAAGACTCATTTATTTCGGAAAGCTTATAATTTACAGAATATCTGATCAAGTATGAATTTATAGTTGATATTATGCAATTTTATAGTTGGAATATTAAGTAGCTTTAGATTTTTCCATTTTTCATGTAACTGATTTGATTGTAAATAGTAGAATTCTAGTTTTTGTCATTGTAAAGCGCACGAGAGCATCTTCTCATGTATCATGCGCTATAGAAGCAATAAAATTATTATTATTATTAATTATTATTATTTCCACGATCGTGATGCTGCGTGGTGCTTTTCCATGATTGATGTGAATGTTACGTTACTTTTAAATAACGCACACTCCTGACCGAACGAAAGGTGTTTTACCTCTAATAAACTTGATCTCTAGGATTTTTGGACAAAAAATAAACTCTTTTATATGCTTTGTTCACATCAAAGTATTTTCATTCTAATAAGCATGTACTGAATCGGAAAATTCAAAAGCGCTTTCGATCATTTTCGTCACATGCTTATCTTCGTTTTGCAGTGTCTTCCTTCAGAGAAATGAAGAGCACTGATGTGGATATCTTTTCAGAGCTCGTACATTCCCCGATTAATTAATCCTGCAATCCTTGCTATGTTTGCACGGTCAAGGAATGAAATCCAATGCTTTATCTTTAAATCAGTGGAGAGGCACTTTGGCAGTTACGTCAAATTAGTGCAGACCCCAAGAAAGACAGCAATGCGACCTGTTTATTGGTGTAGCGTTGCCCTTCATCCAGAGGAAATTGCCCCGGGGAAATTGCTCAAGAAGTCGTTGATGATATAAGAAAGAAAGAGGAAGAACTAATCAAAGAAAATCACAAATTGAGACAGGGGATCGAAGGTAAAATACGAGATTAAGAGGTGAAATTCTTCTAGCTATTTTGTAAGCCTGTGTAGCGAGTGGCCAGTCTTTACTGTTATTTTTTAACTCGACATTGAGTGGGTGATCGAAGAATGTCAATGACAAAGAAAACACTGATTACTTGATGTCAATGATACGACTTTGTCAGTAGCTGTGCTGGCTATTACATCAAATAAGTTGATTTTTATATGGTGAAGAGGCCCATTGAATCGTGGAATGAAACATGGAATACATCATATCCATAAAGTAAAAAGTGCCCAAACATCTGCAAATTCACCTTTCCACAATAATCTGAACGCCATTTAGTTTTTGACGTCATAAAAATAAATCGTGACAGTTAATAGTACTGAGAACCTGTCCGAGAGCTCTGGGACAAGGTCAGACCGGTTGTGACCGAGTGAGATATAGAGGATTAGTAGACATGTCGCCTACACTTGAAGGGGAAGGATCACGAACGGTTAGATTGATAAACTGATGCATTGTATTCCATACATTCTCTCCTAATGATTTTCTCTGAGACTCGCTGGGGAGCAGCAGCTGGCGCAGTGGTGAGAGCACTCCCCTTCCACCAATGTGGCTTGGGATCGATTCCCGAATTCAGCGCTTTTTGTGGGTTGAGTTCGTTGGTTTTCCTACGTCAGGTCTGAGAGGTTTTTCTCCGGGTACTCGGCTTTTGCCCTTTCCACAAAAACCAACATTTGATTTGATTTGTTCTGATTTCAGTTGATTTGTAGTCTCCCTAATTAGTAGAGCACTTGTGCTCGGCTAAATAATTGTAATCCATGATTCTCAGCAGCTCACATTCACAGACGACAAGGTTAAAGACTTCTTAGAAGAAATGGGGTCATATCTAGAGGAGCATTTAGCCGAAGTAGATGCTGGAAGTATTATTCAGTTGTATGAACAATATCAATGGCAAGCTTGCATGCTTACGAAACAGTTTATCATCCTCAGCTAAGTATGCAAACTAACTAAGAATACCCCTACAGATTAAACTTGCAACGATTTTCCTTTATATAGACTACATGTAAGGCTTTTTTATTTTCCTCATCTTTCCAGATAAACCCCTCGGATGCACTTTCTTACTCGTTGGTAAGCGCTAACTGTAGGTGATTTCTATTGGGTATTTTTCTTCAAGAGAAATCTGTCTGTTGTCGTTCTGTGTTATTAATACAGGGATCGCATGGTAATTCTTGCCGTCATGTTCCTCCGAGAGCAGCCAACAGTGAGGGATTTTCTTGAATTTGGTAAATGTTGATCTTTAGTGAGCTGTCTTTTACTAAGCCAATTTAGAAACTGATTTTTTTCCAATAATATATTTTTATCAGGATATGACGTCTCTTTAGTTCCATTTTTAGCACTACCAACAGTCGTCGTCGTCGTCCTCCATCCATCTCAAAAGATGATGGCTGCACGCTGTTGGGTCACGTCCGGGTGCTGCACTTTCTCTGATGTCTGTACAGCCCTATTCTGGAAAGGCAGTCTCTGGAGCAGGTGGGGCAGGTGAAGGGTGATGCTGTTGTGTCCTGCGTGGATCTCGCCTTGCGCTCAGCCCTCTTCTGCTGCAGTGTGGTGGTGCGTTCTTCCTTGGCTTTCTCCACCCCGCTGCGAACAGCCGATCTCCATGCCCCAGGGTTCTCAGCAAGACTCTCCCATGTTTCCAAGTCGATACCCGCGCCTTTCAAGTCACGTTTGCACGAGTCCTTGTACCTCAGGGAGGGGCGCCCACGGGACCTGGGTCCATCCGCGAGCTCACCACACAGTAGGTCTTTCGGGATGTGGCTGTCGTCCATGCGGCGTACATGTCCGTGCCACCTCAGTCGATGCTGGGCTAGGAGGGCGAAGATGGACAGCAGTCCTGCCCGCTCGAGCACCTCGGTGTTGGGAACCAAGTCTTGCCAGCGGATGCCCAGGATGTGCCAAAGGCAGTAGAGGGGAAAGCTGTTGAGCCTCTTCTCTTGTGTAGCATAGGTTGTCCAGGCCTCACTTGAGTAGAGCAGGGTGCTGAGGACGCAAGCTCTGTACACCTGCATCTTGGTGCTGTTGTTCAGGTTGTTGTTGTCCCACACCCTCTTCTGGAGCTTCGACATCATCCCAACGGCCTTGGCAATCCTGGCGCTGATCTCCGGCTCCAGCGATAGGTTGAAGGAGATAGTCAAGCCAAGGTACTGGAACTGGCTGACTGGGTTCAGGTCGTAGTCTTCGATGTGGATGAAGGGAGGAGACTCAGTTCCCTGGGACATCACCTCTGTCTTCTCGAGGCTGATGGTGAGGCCAAATTCTCTGCACGCATGTGCTAGGCGGTCCACCAGTCTTTGCAGAGCTGCTTCGGTGTGGGTCGCCAGTGCAGAATCATCGGCAAAGAGGGACTCCCTGATGGTGACGCTGCGGACCTTTGTTTTCGCGCGGAGTCTGGCCAGATTAAAGAGGCGCCCATTGGACCTTGTGTGAAGGTACACACTGTCGTCGTTGTTCTGGAAGGCATAGGACAGGAGCGTGGAGGAGAAGATCCCGAACAGTGTTGGAGTGAGCACACATCGCTGCTTGACACCACTGCTGATTGGGTACGGCTCGGACATTGCTCCGTTGTAACACACTGTGCTCTGCATGTCTGTGTGAAAGGACTCTACGATGGTAAGCAGTCTTGGAGGGCAGCCGACCTTCTTCAGGATGTGAAACAGTCTGCTCCTGCTGACGAGGTCAAAGGCCTTTGTGAGATCAATGAAGGCGAGGTAGAGGGGCTTGTTCTGTTCACGGCATTTCTCTTGTAGTTGTCAAACAGAGAAAATCATGTCGATGGTGGACCTGCCAGCTCTGAACCCGCACTGTGATTCCGGGTAGACGCTCGCTTGTGGCAAACACTTTGCCCACAATGCTGAGGAGGGATATACCCCTGTAGCTGTTGCAGTCACTGCAGTCGCCCTTGTTTTTTATACAGTGTCAGTATCTTGGCGTCACGCATGTCCTTTGGCACTGAGCCCTCTCTCCAGCAAAGGCGGAGCAGCTCAAGCATGTCGCCAAACAGTGCGTCCTTTCCTCTCTTGATGACCTCGGCGGGAATGCCATCCCCTCCTGGGGCCTTTCCTGAGGACAGACAGTCGATGGCCTTGCTCAGCTCTTCCTCGGTCGGCTCAGAATCTAGCTCATCCAACACTGGCAGTTCCTCGATGGCGTTGAGCGCAGTGTCTTTCACAACATTCTCTTGGCGTAGAGCTCCAGATAATGCTCCACCCAGCGCGCCATCTGTTGCCGTTGGTCAGTAATGGGCTCTCCTGTCTTCGTCTTGAGGGGGACGCTCTAGGTGGCACTAGGACCGGTGGCCTCCTTTATGCCGGCATACATGCTGCCTGTGTTGCCCATGTCTGCTGCAGACTGGATCCTCCTGCTGAGCTGGAGCTAGTAATCGTTGGCGCATCACCGGGCAGTCTGCTGGCACTTGCTGCGGGCGGCTCTGAATGCGTCTCTTGAGGCGGGGCAAGGGTTGTCGGCTTGTGCTAGGCGTACTTTTCGCTTGGCTTCTACAACAGGCTCCATCTCTTGCCAGTTGGCCTCAAACCAATCCTCATTTCTCCGCTCCTTCCTCCCCAGTACCTCAGGCCCTGACTGATAGAGGGCGGAGCACACCTGGCTCCATCTGGAATAGAGGTCAGTGGCATCTCTACTCGCCTTGCCAAGTGACATTCCTAGGGTGCCAAGCAGCTCCTGAGCTTTGATCGGGTCCGCGGCTCGGCAAGCATTGATGCGCGGACGTCCCTTGGTCTTGGCGTGGTGCAGCTTGCGGGGGATTTAGCACGATTTTAGCACGGACGAGGATGTGGTCCGTGTTGCACTCTGCACTGTGGTAGCTCCTGGTGTTGCGGACGCTGTTGAGGTCTTGCCTTCTAGCAAGGATAAGGTCCAGCTAGTGCCAATGCTTAGATCTTGGGTGGCACCACGAGACTTTGTGCCGAGCCTTATTCTCGAAGAAAGTGTTGGTGATGGCCAGCTTGTGGAAAGAGCACAGCTCCAGAAGTCTTGTCCGTTCTCGTTCATCTTGCCGACTCCAAGGCGCCCTAGCACTTTTACCAAAAGTGCCAGCAGGTTTTGCACAACTTGTGCACTGGCAAACTTTTGATCGAGATAGGGTTCTCGGATAAGACTTTCTTTTTCAAAAGATGGCAAAGCAGCTCTATTATGTTCCCATTTTACCATCGACTGGTCCTGACCAAACACCAGAATTCTGGCCATTGGTAAACGTTCTCAGAGAAGTAATGTACCGCTATAAATCACAAAATCCAGAAAGTTATGATCTACCACGGAGAGGAATTGACAAAATGCTGGACAAGCAAGTTGACCTCTTCATCGAGAGGAAGTGGGGAAATAAAAACGTGAGTATAGTTCAAAACTGAATAGCTCATTCGTGGTGTACGTTAACGTTAATGGACATAAAACAAATTAAAGTGCCTATGAAGCAAAATTTTTTTTTACTTAATTATAAAATTTACCTTTCAAAACACACGAATCCCAAGTTTGAGATGTCCACTGTAAAAATTGACGATTTTACAAGCGCTCAAAGTTGGAAATTTTCCCTTCAAAAATGTCGCAGAGACTGGGCCGAGTTTATTTTAAACTCCCGCGTTGTGACGTCACGTTGTTGCCAGAAGTTTGTTTGTGCTTGTCTGCGCTCAATCATTCCTATCGCTAAGCAAGGAATATGTCCACCAGTGCAAGTGCCAGTGACTCTGAAGTGGATAGCTTGTCCGAATCATCAATCAACGAGGACTTAGGAGGTGAAACGACCGAAGAGGCAGCTGATGTTACAACAGAAGAGGAAGACGATGGAGTAATTTATACTCATATTACTCCGTATGAAGGCGAACCTCTCGCTGAAGAAGACGACGATCGCATCGAAGAACGAGAAGAAGTAGACATCGATGGCCTCTCACTAATAGTATTGGAGGCGAGATACGAAAACAAGTTCCTGTAAAGTCATGGTTCGTATGCATGCTATAGTAGTTTTATCGTAGAGATATTAATCGAAGAAATTTTCCCACAGAGGATGTCAGTTTTCCTGAAATGTATTTTCAGTATTCAAGTATCACTGGTTATAGTTGACGCACTCATCGCAATCGATTTTTGAAAGTAACTTTCTTTCGAAAATTCTGAATGACTGAAGCAGGATATCACTGGATTTTGCTTTTTGATTTCTGAAGTTTTGTCGAAAGCTGACGTTTGTAACCAATTCGTTGTATTTTTAGGTGCCATTGTCAACATTGCGAGGACGAAAATTTAGTCGGTGTAAGGGAGTTTCGTTGCTGCCGAGAAGTCATTCACGCATCGGAGAAAATGTCTTTCGACGGTTCCATGGAAAGAATAAGTTGCATCACACAACATGAAGACTATGGACCACTCACAAACCGAACTGTTTTACTACAAGTTGCTCCGCTACTGAAAGACAAAGATGGCAGACCCTACCGCCGTCGACCTGGAGTCCCAGAAAACAAGTGAGTTATATTCTGCTGTGATTTTTCTACCTTATAGTTGTTTAAGGCATAGTAAGCATTCGAAGCTATTTGTTTTTTCCTCTCAATGAGCAGTCTGGTTTCTTACCAACTACGTGAAAACGTACGAGACTCAGTGCAAGTGCGTGTTGTCCTAAGTAGCATATGTATGTATATATGGAAAGAACTCAAGTGAGGCCATCGCTACTGTGTGCATGTGATGGATGAAGAACCTTCGCTGATCCACAGCATCAGGAACTTCTTATGCAACACCCAAGGACAGAGAAAAATCTCTGACCCGGGTGGGAATCGAACCCACGACCTCCGGATTAGATCACCGTTGCTCTACCGACTGAGCTACAAGGCCAGACGGGAGCAGGCCGTGGGAGTTTGAGGACAAATCGGCTCGGCCCAAGCCAAGTACTAAGTGCAAGTGCTTGTTGTCCTAAGTAGCGTATGTATGTATATATGGAAAGAACTCAAGTGAGGCCATCGCTACTGTGTGCATGTGATGGAGGAAGGGGTAAAGCGCCTGACATTTTGACTGCATGCGCATTTTCCCACTTTTACGCAGGACCCCACAGATAAATCACGGAGTTTAACTTGGGAATATCTTATTTTTTCTTTGCGGCCTTTGTTGGTCATAATCAGCTCTTTCCAATACAGCCTGAATATGTGAAAGGTTATAATAATTATAAAGAAATATGATGTAGAATTATTGTCTAATATGTCTGGTTCAGTTAATTTTACAAGTAATATTGGCTTTTTAGGCTGATAGTCTTCTTCTAATTACAGATTCATCCGGGCAGTTGCCTATCGGTGGACAATCCGCTGGCTTTAAGGTTACAGTACCGCTCAGATATACGTTAACTGCGCATACGCAGTGTATACGCATATACGCGTATGCTTATACGCACATACGCGTATACCTATACGCACAGACGTGTATACTTATACGCACAGACACGTATATTCATGCGCGTCTGATTTTCCTTTGTTATTCAGTACCATAAATTTCCTTTGTGTTGCATTGTTGAGTAAAACAAAGAACTTTTGGATCTGAACAAAGCCACGAGCCGATAACAGAAAATTTACATACTGCAAAAGCTATCATGTTACAAACGCGCAGGTCGCTTCCCGTCGCGAATTTTTTGGATAACAAGCAAAAGTAATTCAATGTTTATGAATCAGAAGGGAAACAAAAATTTGTCTTAAGTTTGGCATTCAAATGCGTGTATCGTTTGCGACCCTTTACGCAAAAAGGGCCTTATGGATTCATTGAAAACCGGCAAATTTTTTTCATTGCCCCAGTGCGTGAATTTCAATTTTCACGGCGTGAATACGCCGTAATCACTACGATAAGAAACTTTCACTCTTGGCATGAAACTATTCATGCCGTGAATGATCGGGAAAAACTTTCACGTCGTGAAATTAAGGGTTAAAATTCACGCGGTGAAATTGGGAGTGAAAAATAATATTCACGGGTGTGAAATTGATGCAATCGAAAGATAAATCAACAATTCATTTCCATTTTACCTTTCCGTTCAATTAAAAACTTTTTATGAAGAGAAGCGACCAACTCATAAATGGGAAACAATTTCTTTAGTATCGTATCATTTTGATACTGCTGGTTTTAAACTGATAGCAAATTAAAGTAGAAGGGAATGCCCGAACAACGATCTATCAAAATTTGCATACGACTCACATCAAGAGCTGAGGAAATCGTGACAGGTAATGCAACACCTTTCAAATAGGAGTAGAACTTCCGTCGAATTCGGCGAGGTAAACTCGAAGATTTTCCGAGAATTGCATGTTTATTGATGGTGTGCCTTTTGTATATTATTAATTCTCTCTTTTGATGGTGTGGAACAAAATAACTCTGAACCTGAACTGTATGTTAATCCATGAAATAAACATCCGTGCGTCGGTTCGTTGTATTCCGAACGCGACAGCTGTTTGTGGAAGTGCGTCTTTGTCATGTAGTTCGTAGTCGTGTACTATTTTAGTGCTGTCAAGCTTATAACAATAAGCAAAACAATAAGCAAGCTAATGAGGCAGACGCGTATATCGGTATACGCACATACGCGTATAGGTATACGCACATACGCGTGCAGACATACGCGTATTGTGCGCATATTTTGGTTAACGTATTTCTGAGCGGTACTGTACATGGGATGGGATAACACAAGACCACTTCCAGCCTGCATATCTCACAACATCAGGACACGTTATCAGACCCTACACCGACAAACAACAGGCTATAGGAATGCCTAAAAAGTTTCTCCTATTGTATTCTGTGTAATAAAACCTAGTTGAATATGTTTGGAATGTAAACGTCTCATTGTTCAAATTACTGTATTGCCTCAAATGCCATTGTTCCTTCCATCTGCTCTAAGGAGGACCATTGTTCAAGGGAGGTCATTTTTGTGGGAAATTTTGAATAATTTTACAGGGGCAATTATTACACAAGATCTTCATGCAAACAAGTTGAAACACTTTGCTTTTTTGTCAAAGATTATCAAATTATTAATATTTACACTGCCCAGACACTGCAAGAATTGAATCCTTTGCTAGATTACTAAACAAACTGCAGTTTCATTTCCTAAACATAAGCATGCACACTATTGAATGAAATGTAAGCACATTTGCACACGTTCTGCAATTTCTTCTGGTGTGACCTGGCCTTTTACATTTGGAACACTTTCTAACTGTTCTTGAGCCAGCTGTGTCAGCTTTTGTTTCAACAATAGAAGAGTTTTGTTGCAAAGTGTCTTGCTCTGCACCTGCATAAAAGAAAGATAAAATTTGGTTTAGTAGGTAGTTTCAATATAAAAATTGATTTCATCAAATATTTTCTGTTTGCTTGCTCTCAGGGGCACCTCTGTTGAAACTTAAAATGCCCTGGTGTAGCCAATTAGATGTTAGCATAACCCAGTATGTGTACTTAGCCTAGTCTGCACATGCAAACATTCACAAGAAGCATGTACAAGTACAACACTATTGCTTGTAAACTTACATGTGTTGCAATAACAAATATGTAACATTTCAAAAATAAAACAAAAAAACAAACTTGTTGGGAAAAGCGTCGCACTGGTTCTTTGTTCATGTTTCTCCATGTATGCCTTCACTGCTGATGGTTTATCCAAGCGGTCCTTAAACTGTGCACTGAGAGGCTCTGGCACCTTGGCTGCATATCTGTTGTACACTTCTGTCATCTCTGGTTTGGTCAAAGTAAACAGCAGTTTCTTCATATCTTCAACATAGCCTAAGTACAATGAAATTAATTTACAAGTATAAGCATTTCATTACCACCTGTATATACATTGTATGCAATATTATCAGTCACACATGGTTTACAACTTTTATTTCAAGCAAGATTTTCCTAGGTGGCCTCTTTCATCATCATTGATAAGTTACATTAACCTGCCAACTACATTGTATTTTTCCCTAAATTGAATCTCCTAATTGCCAAAAGACCACAGGTAGAGTAAAAGAGGGCCAAAAATCATGAAATTCAAGGAAAATGCTGCACTTGTAACAAAAGGCAACATCAAGGCAAATAATACATTTCATTTAGTGTAGAAACAATGGTAGGGTTGATGGCATTTTAAAGTTGTTACCCATGCAAATTTTGACTTACCATAAGTAGGTGGTCTAACCACCTCTCTTACCACCTCCTCGCCAAGTTTAAATTTGGGGTATGTTACTCGGTAGTACTTTTCACCATCCTTAGTCAACTGCGTGTCTCTGTGGACATTCTCATTAAAATGAAGGACTGCAAGGATGTGCCTGGAAATATAATGGACATAGAACAAAAATAAATATAATTAATTACTACTGTTTACAGCAGGGCTGGAAATTTAAAATTTGGAGCACTCGCCATCTGGGGGAGTGACCTTCATGTTGCACTCACTCAGATAACAAAGGCAATGCAGCAAAGGCAATGTAGCATCAATATTATTGGCTTGTAGTACCGCTTTATATACATTTTCTAAAATTGCATCATGGTCTAAAGAAAACTTGAAATACCTGCAAAAGGTTCCAAACCAAGAAAACCCAATCATCTTTGGGTGCCAGTGGTTGAGGGTTGCATGAAAGCCCTCCAGACAACTTGTCTGAGCATCTGAAGAGAGCTTTTTAATATCCCCCAAAAGCAGTGTGCTAGTGAGCAAACTTTTCAGTCTGTCATAGGCAACAGTACCTACAAGACAAATTTTATCAACTTTAATTTCTGTATTACATAGAACCTGTTAGACCTCAACATGTATTAATTTGCATATGAATGGTACATGAGGAGAAACGTCTGATCAACCACATGAATTTTGGTATAAATCAGGGATCACTCCTAGCTCTCAGCTGCCTTGTGATCAGATATAAAAATTCTTGCGAGTTGAGTTGAGGCTACCAGCCAGCTTAGCAGGAAGAAAGTATGGCTGCAAAAAAAACTCCAAACCATATTCTTTTTCTTGACTAGCTGTCAAGTGTCAAGTTGAAAGAAACTAAACAGTGTCTACACATGTAAAATTTAATTACTTCAAATTAATCGAAGCCCTGTATGGCGCGCCGTTTGTTTCAAAATTAATTTTATCTACCGATTGGCCCACTCATGATTTGGTCACATACTCCCTTACATAAGTGACCTTTATAGTTGGATAATTAGCATTTCTTGGCTCAGTTGCGAGTCACTTATTCCGTATTTTAGCAGTTTTACTGATTTATCGATTAGTTATCTCTTACATTCGATCCGTTGTGTTCCTGATATTCGACCAGTTGTACTGATTTATCGATAAGTTGTGTCCCTAATATTTCCTCAGTAACGTACTGATTTATCGATCACTTCTGTACCTAATATTCGATCAGTTATACTGATTTATCGATCAGTTGTGTCCCTAATATGTGATCAGTTGCACTGATTTATCGATCAGTTGTGTACCTAATGTTCTTTCAGTTGTGTCCCTAATATTCGATCAGTTGTACTGGTTTATCGATCAGTTGTGTACCTAATATTTGATCAGTTCTACTGATTTATCATCGATCAGTTGTGTACCTAATACTCAGGGCGTACCCAATCGATGAAAATCGATGATCGGAAAAGCAATCGATCAATCGATGCCAATCGATGTATGTTAGTTAATTGGCATCGATTGGTATCGGCCAATCGATGACCAATCGATAATCACACAAAAGTGTTCATGAATCATCGATTGTCATCGATTGGGGTTTCATATTTTCTCTAATCAAAAAGATTACTTCAATGTATCACATCAAAAATCGAAGTTATTTCGTACGCCATTTTGTCCATCTGTCAATTTTAACTACGCAATGGTTGCGTCGTACCTAGATCCGATGCAAAACTTTTAATTTATTTTTCTTAGTATTCCAACAGGTCTCTGCCCACACGCTGAGAACATGGAATTGTCAGTAATACCAGTCAGTTCTATCCAGAATTCTGAGAATTACACCGAGCTGAGATTGCGTGTGACGTAGAACAGCTAGCGTACAACACAGTCAAAATACAACAATCAGCTCAACAATGTGTTGCTTTGGAAGTTTTAAATCATAAACATAACTGTAATTAAACACAATAAAACATGAATAAAATAAATTCACAAATGATTACGCATGTTTTGTATTTTAGCTCTTTATTCATTCCAGTTCATTCTCAGTTCAGCGTCAGCTGCATTACAAATCTGGTTTAACTAGTATCCACTTCCAGCGCGTACTGCCCTGGTGTATACGCCTTGGTTCTCTCCAAGCGGCGGTGATTTTGAAACCAGGTGGATACCTGTAGAAGAAAAAAAACAATATGCTTTAGTTATTATGAAATTATTCCCATTATTAGCATAAATCCTACTTTTTTCAGTTTTTTTTTTACACTCTGCGCAACAGTGACCCTGGCCGCAACTACAATAGTCACTGGCGTGGTGCAAGCACGCACAGACACTTGGGTAACACCAACTCACCCATGTGTAGGGAAGGTGTAGCTGATTTTTCAGTCATGACTTCAATAAGAATTTCCCTTCTGGTTATCCTTTTTCTGCCGATTTTGAATACCTTTGGTGCACCTCACACGAGCCTTAATACTATCCTGAAGCAGCTTAATTGTTTGGGATGTTCGATTTCTTCGCCAGACAACTTTGAAAGCAGTTTAAGATGCGATGCTTGTCAAGTGACTCTAAGTTATCTGCAGAAAACCCATAAAGCTGTTTGGATGCTAAAACGGCATTCAAGGGAGGCGGTTCATCAAGTGAAAGCTGGTTGGATACTTGACAATGAAAACAATGTGAAACGATCCAAGCCGAGAGGTAAATTTTACTAATTTTAGCACTCATTTTACGTTTATAAAACATCATAATACCTGGTCTTTTTCGAGGCCCAGTGACGACGTCAGACGCTCGATCATCGAGCTTGTCGGCAGCCCTTTTGACGCTTTATATACCGTGTCCATTGCTGCCAGCTCCATTTTGTCAAACGTCTTCCTCTTTTTTGGTCCACTGTTTGGATCTGTTTGAGCGGTTTGGGCTGTGTCTGTGCTCTGCACAGCCTGCAGGCTCAGCTCGCCCTTACCTTTACTTCTCGCTGACGGTGGAGAAAACCAGAGAAAATCAGAGAAAACACATGCAAAAAAACCCAGAAGTAACGAAGTTAATATGTGTAATATTCAGGATATTTCAGGGTTTTTTTGGGGGGTGTGGCATTTCCTATTTCACACGTTTTACTTTGCGGTTATTTACTTTTTCTGGTTTTTATTAAAAAACCCCAGGACATAGCAGTGATGTGGTCACAACATCGCCTTAGTAATTCAGTAAAATAACTATACTCACCTTTCCTTTCTAGCAGGTTTTTTTGTTCCTCCTCACTCGCCAAAAACTTTTTCATGGCTTCCCACGGTTCTCTTCCAGCGCCGGATGGGAAAGTAGAGGGCGGGTTATTCAACAGCGTGGATAACGTGCCCTGCGAGCGTCGGACGATTTCTTTTGCAAAAAATGCAACTGAGATGGTCGGGTGTTTTTGAATGAAACCTCTTACGGCCTTTGCGATCGTAGATGGAGTTTCTGTTTCAGCCACCTCTCCCTCGCCTGCTAGATTTAAACAGATTTAAAGAATGAAGTGATTGATCGGATTTTAATAAACTGAAAAACGGCTACACATTTTAGCTTGCTTTGAAAGTGCTGTTGGACTTTATAACCTGAGTGAACTTACCATCGAAAACCTTGCCGCCACATCCTTCTACAAATTGGAGCACTTTCTCCTTTTCCGAGGCCGGTATTTCCACAGTGATCTGCAAAAAACGTGACGGTTATTAATAAGTTTTTGCCGGTTTCGCCATGAATGAATCTGATGAATCAGTTCAGTTCAATGATTGATTGCGAGTACCAGACTGACCTTCAGCTTAGCAGATTCTTCGCTTGCTTCAACTTGAACGATTTCGTTATTATTCACAGTGACTGTATTATTAGCCATAATGACCTTGACACAAAACAGCAGTAAAACAGAAATACGTTCGCAGAATACCGAATTTGTTTTGACCGCTCGACTGATGACATCTGACGAACTGGAAAGAACCTGAAAGAACAGCTGACGGCATCCAACACCACGTGTTTCCTGAGCGTTTCCTGCGAAAACAATGAATTAAAACGCATCCGCGGTGAAGCATGACATGACACTGCATGACAGGCATACAGACAGACAGACTAAACGAAAAGGGTTTTGAAAGTGTTTACAAGGGCTTTCAAGGGTTTACAATCGTTTTTAAAGTGTTTGGTGTTAAGGGTTTCAAATGCCCGCTCCTCCCCCCCCCTCCCGGGTTCAAATGGCCAGTCGAGTGAGTGAGTAAGTGAGTCACAGGGATAACAACCTTGCTGATTCTGAACACGTCGTGACTTTCATCAGCTGCTTTGATTTGCCTGCGGGGAAGTTGAGCAGAAAAATACTTGATCCAGTTGATCAAATTATTGTTCTCAACAGGATGCAGAGATATGACAGACTTTTTTTCCAAAACGAGCAAAGGAACCTCTTCAAAGTCTTCCTCATCAGGAGTACATGTATTACCAACAACAAGACCAGACCAAGAGAGGACCTTAGTATCATCACTGTTGGCAAGCGACAATATTGACAAGGTTAGTTCAATACCTGTTTATTATTGTTATTATACAGTGAATTATTCGTTCATTAAGAACAGTTTAACTCAGTATTTCTTAGTTTTAATAATGACCTCCATTGGGTCAGTAGTAATGTTATACAGTACTACTCTTCTCCAGTCTTCTCAGTACCCAACAGCACAGCTCGTAATTTCGCCCACCTTATTTTGATCTGATAATTTTAACTTTTAGATCGAGTCAAGGACAAAAGTTCAAATTGAAAAAGAACTTGGAACAAGACTCGGAAGGTCCATTGCAAAGTCCAGTACATCTACAACAACGCAACCCAAACCTGATAAAACTACTTCGGACATTTCTGTAGAGGAAATAGTGAGGGATAATGTTGACAAATTCCAACGGGAACAATTGGCCATGGCAAGAAGTGTACAAAAAGTAATTTTGTCGTCTACTCTAGCATCCGTCAGAACCGCGGCAACTATTGGTCCCGAAATTCTAACTACTTTAAGTACAGAGGTAGAAAAGTTCGAAGAAAAAGCTTTACGACAAGTCAAGATCGTTCTCGAAATGTCACAAATATCATTAAGGGAGGCAACGGGATCAAAAGCTGTACAATGTCTGTTGCAAGACATGGTTGAGTATTCCGCACTTCTTGATATGTATCGCGCAAAAGTACGAGATATGCAGACACAGTTAAGAGATAAAGAAATTGCGCTTGAAGAACTTAAGGCACTAATGGAACAAAACAATATTAATCGTGCTGTTCCTGACATAGCTATTAAAATTGCTGCTATGATGGAAAATCCTGATAAAGACTGTTTAGTATTGGCTTCCTTACTTAAGAACTTGATTCACAATCGAGGCACGCCAGTTAAGCGATGGAGCGATGAGACGAAATCCCTCTTTGCAACCATTCTTGACTATGGAGGTCTAGCGTTGGCCAAAATCGTTAAGGATAAAATTGGTGGTCCCAGTTTAAACACGATGTACCGCACAGCAAGGTGTAACTATGCCATTCCTATTAAGTTAGAGGAAAACGCCATGAAACTAGCCGCATCATTTTACAAGAAAATTGGCTATAATGGCGTTTTCCAGCTGGCGATCGACGCAACTGCGGTCATTCCCACCCTGCGCGTTAAAGGTAATAAGCTGATAGGTTTGGCAACAGAAAGTGAGTGTGTCCTCACTACCGCTCAAGACATTATAGATGTAGTGAAGGCTGAAAGTAACGAAAGGGCTAAACAAGCTAATGCATTTTTGCTGGCACCACTGCAAGATCACGTACCGTCGTTTGTTTTGGCTATCAGCCCTGTTTAGAAGGGTCAAGACCACGCCCTTGTGAACCACTGGTTCAATCAAGTTGCTTTGTGGGGATACCGTAACGGTATGAAAGTAGTTGGATTAGGAGCGGATGGTGATTCCAAAGTCCGTAAATATTATGTCGATCGCTTCAAAAAACGGGAAGAGGACAGAAACGATATCGTCAGTCTTCATTATAACTCCTTTGAGTTCAACGTTGTAGTTGAAGACTATCAGAACATGGATATTGATACTTTCGTACCAACCCTCGTGTTCCCAGATTGGCGACATCTAATAAAAAAATGGCGCAACCAACTACTGAACGTTAAACGCATTCTCATTATTGGCGAAGGTACCGCTCAAATAGAACATATAATAAAGGTACTTGAAAAGGACAGAATAAGATCGGGTCTATGGAAAAGTGACGTTTTCGTGAAAGACAAGCAGAACGTCAATGCGGCCATGAGAATTTTACGGAAAGAAGTCAGGGTTTGTATGAAAGAGTGGAGTGATAAGGAAACTCTTGCGACAAGAGCATACTTGCAAATGGGGCAGTATTTGCTAGAGGCGTATACGGAGAGGGAATTGACTGTGCAACAACGCGCAAAGCTTGCCTGGGCACCTGTGACATTCCTTCGATATTGGCGAGCCTGGTTAAAAATTGAAGGATACGATGCTCATCAAAACTTTATTTCACAGCAAACGTTTGATGATACAATTCTGGCGGGACATAGCCTCATTCTATCAATGAAGATGTTTTCGGTGTATTTTCCGAATCATGTGTTTCATCCTTGGACATTCGGTTCGCAAAAGTGCGAGGAATTATTTGGAAAGTTGCGATGTTTCTGTCGAGGGAGGCCTAATTTATCCTTGCTAGACATGATAGATTTCTCAGGAAGAGTGCAAAAATTAGAAGAACTGAAATTGGGAGTAGAAAAAGAGGCTCAAGACATGCAACTGCCGCAATGGCCACAAAACATCGACGATGAACTTAAGGCGGGCATGATAATGGCAGAGAAAGAAGTTCTGAAGACGTTAGAGCTTATAGGTATGTTGCCAGCTTTAGTCAAAGGAAACATCCTTAAATTAGAGGGCGATGACATTATCAATATAAATACTCCCGAGTTTGGAACGTTTGCCGTATGGGACGCACCTGATGAGAATGAGGTAATATCTAGTGAGGATCTATTTGATTTAGACAATGAGGTGCTTTTAACTGCCATTGAAGATCATGGAAGCAATCATTTTAGTGCGTTGGTAGATTTGGCCGCGACAGCCTCTTTAGACACTGATCAGGATGAGGAAGACAAAGATGACGATGAAGACAGTCCTACACATTGTTCATTCTATAATGAAAGGAAGTGCAAGTACCTAGATAAATCGTTTATCCCTCCCAAAAACACTCACTGGGTGGGATGCAGTTATCCTACTTGCAAAGATTGGTATCACGAACAGTGTCTCTCTCTGCAATTCGCAACAGACAAGGAAAGAGACGAGTATACACTTATCTGCCCCAAACATACCAACATCAGGGAACATTTTCGTGACAAATTGGTAGCTTTAGAGTCAGACAAGCATTCACTGGTGGACGAAAACGTTATTCTCGAGCCCCTGCCAAAACGCCTTCGGGTTGACCAAAAAACCAAAAGCGCAGAACGTCAAACCGATTACTCTATTCGTCCAAATTATGTAGAGCATGAAGGGCAACATTACCATATGGCAGAATTTCTGTCATTGCAGGAAGGTAAAGTATACCGTCCTGCCACATCACGACTTGCACGATGGATGGAGTCGGCGAGAAACGATTTTTATGAAAAAATCGAAAATCTCATGAACCCTCAACGCGTCGAAACTGGTACTTACATCAACGACATCGTTGCATTGTGTATTCCATCGGAAGGATTACAAGTTGCCCATATTGTCAGGATTGTAAGATCACCGTCTCTAAAATCAAACTTTCCAGTTTTTGAATGGCGATCAGATTCCAAAAAAAGAGAAAAAGTTACCATTTGCTTTAGGGTGTTAAACTATCGTTACCACCTATCGTTGGTCTGAAGTTCATACCATCCTCAAAGTAGTGGGAAAGGTTAGTGGTTCACAGCCTAAATGGCCGATATACGTTTATTTGACGGATATTTTAAAGGAATTGCCACGACTGCAGAAAATGGACGAAGAGAGGAAGAAAAAAGAGGATTTGCAACGAAAGGATGAAAGAGAAAAAATAAAACAAGGCAACCCGAATGATATGACCATTACGTTATTGCGCGAAATTTTGGACGAAATGGGCGAGCCGTACAAAAAAAGTTGGAAAAAAACGGTCCTGATCGAGAAAGTTATAGCTGCAAGGGAAAAAGCAAACAATATGACATGTACAGCCTCCGCTACAAGCACAGTTGCTACTGGTCACGAAAGCACTACAAGCCACAGTTTGGACACTTCTGCCGAGTCTCTCACTGCAAAAGCGAGTACCTGCTCTTCTTCTTCCACTTCTTCGCGGTTTTGTCATGCACGTAAAATTGTACAGCCTTCAAAGTTTATCTATTATTTTGATGAAAAAAAAGAAAGAGTGATCCACCTGTTACTGCTTTTACTGTTTATGATTGATCTGATCAATGCGTACATGGCAAACGCGATTTACCTTCACGTCATTAACACACTGATGTCAATTCAAGCAACACTTATTTTCGAGGAACTAACTTGTCTGTTTTCCGTACTCCTTGCACTGCTGCTGTTGTTGTTGACCTGTTTTATGTTTGCGCAAGTAAATGTAAACCGCTTTTGTGGCGACAGTTACAGTCTAATAGACATGGGTTCTACTGTTTATGCCGAGGCCGGGCTACTAATGTGCCACTGATTGGTGCGAGGTACTTTTTTGAAAGCGGTATAAAACTATTAACATCGTTATAGTTTGAAAGTGAATTCCTGTAAACTGGACTTCAAAGTTGCAAACAGTTGACACTTTTGGCCACCCCGTTCAAAATTAATACGGCCCGTTTACACAGGCGATTTTGGTGCAATTTCCGCCATTTCCACTGCGTATTTTCTCGTGATAGTGCTGCAACGAGTTGCGATTTTGATCACTAGCTAGAATGTCTACGAAACGTGGTAAATACGTAAACACGTCTTACAAAAAAGGATGATGTCGTTGTCGTCGTAAGGTCACAACGCCTTGTGATAACAGGTAGAATTTGAGTTGCAGCGCGAGCGAGACAACAATGACCAAAAGTCGCAACCGAAATCGCGACAATTACATCAAAAATCGCCTCTGTAAGTAAACTGTAAGTGTTTTCACGTTATGTTCTAGATGTTTGGGTTTCAAAGTTCAAGTTTATTGTTTTTTTTTTTTAATAAAATCAGATTGTTGTAACTTTCATGGAGCACAAACCAGAGGAAAGGACGGGAAATGCGAAAAGACAAGACGCATGTGTATGCTATACAGCTATACAACTTTATTCAGTTAACAGAGTTAAGCAGAATTAAGCTGATTATCTGTCAAGTTGTACAAAAACCTCGATCTTCTGCCAATGATGTCATTGTTTTCGTCATTAAAATGCATCAAGAGACTCTGCCTTTGGAAATCATCACTGAAAATAACAATAATAACCAATAGATGAAAATTGTTAAAGAATCGATGCCAATTAATCGATTGATATTGACAGTCGATGACAATCGATGCCAATTAATCGATTGATATTGATAATCAATAACAATCAATGCCAATTGATCGATTGATATTGATAATCGATGACAATCGATAATCACACAAACCTGGACGATCGATTGTTCATCGAGTATCAATATCAATCGATTAATTGGCATCGATTGTCATCGATTGTCATCGATTGTCATCGATCATCGATTTCATCGATTGGGTACGCCCTGAATACTCGATCAGTTGCACTGATTTATCGATCAGTTGTGTCGCTAATACTCGATCAGTTGTATTGATGTATCGATGGGTTGTGTACCTCATATTCGATCAGTTTATGTCCCTAATATTCGATCAGTTGTACTGGTTTATCGATCATAGTTGTGTACCTAATATTCGACCAGTTGTACTGGTTTATCATCGATCAGTTGTGTACCTAATATTCGATCAGTTGCACTGATTTATCAATCAGTTGTGTCGCTAATATTCGATCAGTTGTACTGATTTATCGATCAGTTGTGTACCTAATATTCGATCAGTTGTACGGGCGACCCTAAAAGCCGGAATGACGGAACGGCGGAACGGCGGAATGGCGGAATGGCGGAACGGCGGAAAATGACCCCAAATCCTAAAAGACGGAATGACGGAAAATCACCCGAAATCCTAAAAGACGGAACGGCGGAAAATGACCCCAAATCCTAAAAGACGGAATGACGGAAAATCACCCCAAATCCTAAAAGACGGAATGACGGAAAATCACCCCAAATCCTAAAAGACGGAATTATCCAAAATCGAAAATCACCCAATTTTTTTCGCATGAATACCAGTAACACCACGTTAGAGTTAATGTAACTCGAAACGACTGAAGTTATTTCTCGCTTATTGCCCTAACCACAATAGCATGCTTAATTGGCTATTTTAAAAACTTGTGTACATCTGTATACTTTTCACCTGAATTCTGACTGCATAATTTGCGCGAAACTGCAGCAATTATTCGAAAATCTAAATCAACTAGAATTTATATCACAAGTAACTAACATTAACGGGAACTATTAATATCAACAATTCGTCGCCTGGCCCTAAAATTAACTGGAAATAATCTCAACAATAACTAACATTATCCGGAACTGTCAATATAAACCATGTTCACAACTGTTGACGTTTCGACGTCAAACCTTAACAAGAAATGACTTGCAGTGAAAACTATGCGAAAATGTCTTGTCTTTTGGAAGATTGTTTTTCTACCACGGTCATTAATAATTATTGGTAATAGGACTGAGTGGAGTCCAATTTAGACTACCGCACAGCGCGAGTCTGATTTGTTCTTCACGAGTATTATTACAGACCGAATTGGACGACACGTAGTCTTATTTCCAATTTATCATAAAATTACAATTTCTGAGAAAAGAGGAATAGCCAAGTTATGAAGGAAAGGAAAAATTACTATTAAAATACCGACAAGGAGATGTAAACATCTAAGGCCACCGCGCCTCCTACAGGCAATTAAGCGCCAGAAACACGCACGCATGCACGTAACTACAACTTTGAATATGATTGCCTTATTGCACTGGCCGATAGCAAACTGTCCAAGCTGTTGTTACAGCTGCTTACTTTATAAAAAATGGAACTTATAGGGCTATTTGTATAATTAATCCACGGCTTACACAAGCCGCGGGGTATTTAAGATGCGAACTTGCCGTATAAATGGTATATTTTAACAATTTCACGTCTTACACGAGCCGCGGATAACGTAAGTCGCGGCTTGTGTAAGACGAGGGTTTTGAGCTCGGCTCCTATGGAGGACGCGAAGACACTCGTGAAAATGGTATCGCGGCTTGTTTGCGACTTATGTAAGACGTGAACTCACACTGCGTACGCGCAAGTTTTTCCCGAGCTCGCTCGAGTGCCCGTGCAATTCCCCGACTGCTATGAAAACTAACACAAGAGCGAGGCATTACTCACGAATGAGCCATGAACCATTTACACGAGCACTTCGCGTTCGGGAACTTTCAATATGAACCACGTTCACAATGGTTGACCTTTCGTCGCCAAACCGTAACAATAGATGACTTTCACAGCAAAGCTATGAAAAAGCTGCTTACCGTAAAATGCATTACTAATAATTTTTCTTTTAAGCACTTCAAATCAAACACAGCTGACTTTGGGCATTAAAAGTAATTATGGCCCCGTGGCCACGATGTACGTAATGAACAGGCTACCGTAAAGATCTTCATATACCGAACTCGTTACGTAAATGCTCAAGATGGACATCATCCATCGCCTCCTTGTCAGCTTCCGTTACCTCTACCGACGGATAGTACTTTTTGCCGTGGGCGTTGCGAATGCATGACAACTTTGGGTGATAATGCACTGGCTCTGGTTTGATTGACATCCTCAACTCCCCATCACGGTTAGGGATTGGCCTGAGTTCTAGTCGAGCAAGAACAAAGTCCCAAGGTGGTGGAGGAACTACTTCCGCTTCGCCTTTCTGGGGTTTGGGACGGATGTTTTGTCGACACCCGTAACATCTGTAGACCCTTGAGTTCTTGAGCCATTTGACTTTAAACGTGGTTGTGTCGAGAGTTGGTTTCGGTGGTGTTGCAATTCTCTCTCTGTACTCACTAGTTGAACGTTGGGTTTGTGGAAGACGTTTTCTCTTTCGTTCCGCGTCTCCTGGTTTCCCACCGACTGACTTTGGCACGTTCTTGTACGCACATTCAGTCAAATTCTTCTTTGCTTGATGAACTGGCACGCCTTCCTGTAGTAACGCTGCTTCCAGCGTAAGTTCGTGCACCCTCTTATTGATCTTCTCCTTTTGGGCGTGAGACTTGCTGATGTAGACCGAGAATGTGACTTGAAGCTTTGAACTGTAGGGCTGGCCTATCTTGTAAGGACCTTCATCCACTATAGCTCTTTCGCAATTCCTTTCCTCTTCTTCGGAAATAGATTTCAGCAAGTCAACTACTTCTGTCCAAGCAAGTTTTCGATCTCCATACATCTGTCTCTTCCTTGCCTTTATCCGCTGATGCTTGGACTCTGCCCCATTGTTGTAGAAAAACGACTCCCCAAAGCCAGCACGTTTCCTGACGGGTGAAATCATCTTCTTCTTCATGTCTTCTGCAACGTTTGCCATAAAGTACTTGTGAAATTCTGCTTCGCTTGAATGGGAGAGCACTGTGCCCCTTGATTTCCTTTCTCTTGAATTCCAAACGCTTTCCAAACTTTCGAGCTTAGCATCAAAGTCTTTGCACCCGTCTGAGTCAATAAGCCCTTTTTCCTGCTTGACATCAGACCCAAATATGTCTTGAAGAAACGCTGTGCAGTGCTCTGCTGAAATTCCTAATGAGCGAAGCTTCCTTTTACAGTCTTCTTCTACGTGCCTTTTACATGCAAGCCATGTTGCTATGGGAAGATAAGGACTCATTCCCTTCTCAACTGCTTCTTCACGGTCGGACCCTACAAATCGTATGTTTTTCGTGCCGTTGTCAAGTCCTGTGAGTGTGGCTCCAAAGTAGCTGAATGTGTCGCTGTTCTTCCTAGTGTGTATCAGTGTTGGCCCGAGTAAAAGAGGGGGCTTCCCAGTTCTCCTGTCCTCCAGCAACAAATGCTTGTAGGTGGTAGGTGTCACGTAGAATTCACCAACGTTGAAAGTTGTGTCGATGGAGAGCACTGAAAATGTGTTGGTAGTATTGGCACAAAACCGCTTGACATCTTGAACTTGCCTATTAGACGCTAAAACGCATGCCGGACTAGGAGCAACTTGTAGGCGTCGAATGTAAACTTTTCCCGCTTCCTCTTCCTCTTTTGACTTAAGGGTGAGGTCATATAACTCGTCTTGACTTCTGGCTTCTTTTCCTTTATATTTTGCGTTCTCCACTTGCTTTCTGTTTCTGGGAACATCTGAGAGGCTGCAAACGTTGAGCAGGCCCCCGGCCTCTTCGAACACTTCGTCATACACTTGTGACGGAGGAGCAGAACCCTTCATCTTTCCTTTAATGCTCTCCAAAACTCCAGGTTTCGTGCGAGTAAACGCCTTCTCCGACTTAGAATTGCCGTGCGGTTTGGTAGTGATTGCATGGGGTTTTCCACAGAAACTGTACTGTAAAAGTACGAATTGTTCAGGCGTGAAGACGTGCCCATTATATCGGAACATTTCATAAGCTCTTCTGCGGAAATCGGGATGTTGAGCGTGCGTCCAGTACGTCCTCTTGAGAAGAACTGTTGAGCGTTTACAGTCTTCGGGTTTTGTTTTGGAAATGAAGCGGATTTCCGGATCTTTGTCCTCGTAATAAGCAATGACATGACTTCCATCATTTTTAAAAACTCCGAGACCATCTGCTTTCCAGTCATCTGGGTTACGAAAAGAAGGCGCCTTCTTATCGATGACGAAAACTTTATTTTCTTGACACTTGACGGGTGGTTTAATTGCCACCTTATCCTCAGGGGGATCCAGCAATAGCCGTGCTATGTCGATGTTGGACAATTCCTTTATTTCTGTGGCATACACTGGGATATCTTCATCTCCGAGATAACAGAAAGCAGCTTCAATCTGATCCTGGGAGCCGGAACCGCTCAACGACGTTTTAGCATCGTTTTCTTCAGACTCAACCCTACAATATATCACGTGAAAATTAATGCATTTCGAAACCGAAATCATTCAAACAGTGTAAAAAATCTATATGTTGTATTATTATTATTATTATTATTATTATTATTATTATTATTATTATTATTATCAAGTTGCACGTTAGCCATGTGTGAAAATTACCTGACTCCATCACAATCGCTTGAAATGCTCTCATAACTTTGGTCAACTGTGTCACAATCATCTTTAGAGTTGTCAAGGGTGACTGCTTCTACGACGTGGGAGCTGGCACTGCATTCCAATGAAAATTTGAAATGTTTCAGTATAAAATTATACCATAAACACGACGTTACTCTCTCTCTCTCTCCAAGATCATTTTCAAGTTCAGTTAAAAAAGTTATTGGAACTGTTGCGAAAGATATGTAGATATGCAGCAAGTTGTACAAATCTAAATGACATGAAGTCAATTTCAGAGAAATCTCTGAAGTATGTCAAGTTGAAAGTTAGCATATATGAAAATTACCTGTTTACATAACCACCGCTTGAAATGATCTCACAACTTCGGTTAACTGCGTCAGCGTCAACTTTAGTGGAGTAGACAGGGGTGACTGCTTCTGCGGCTTGGGAGCTGGCGCTATATTTTAACACAATAAATTTTATGGAAATAAATCTATTACAATTACTGTACAAGTATTTTAGGGAAAAATGGCGCTAACAAATGACGTTTCAACCTCTCTTAGAACATTTGCAAGTCTATGGAGTGTTAAATTCTTTTACAATAAAGCGGTATATGGGAGATAGATATGACAAGAACTACAAAATGACATAATAGTGAGCTTCTGTTTATCACATTTTCAAATTTTGTTCACTTATTCTGAGAGGTGGAAAAGTCTCATGCACATTTTACCCTTAAATGGGTTTCGAAGAAACTACTATTAAAAATAGTCAGCAACAGCGGTATTTAATTTCACAGTTTTTTGGGGGGTCATGCTATCAGCGCTTCCTTGAGGAAAGTAAACGATCCTATTTCAAGGTGAAAATAACGTTATTTGTGGATTTTCACTGTTAGGACTATTTAATTTAGGGTTAATAGCGCCCCGTTCTTTTCCGCCCTGAGCCTCAAACAGACACACTTGTTTATTTCTAGACATCTCTTATCTGAGCTTCACAATCGGTACATGCGCCAAGTTATTATCACGCTAGAAACTAGCGCTCATTTACGGTAGAAGAGACAAGAGTTGGTACCTAGTAATTACCTGTTTGCGTGAGGCGAGTACTCATCATCAGCAATGTCAAAGAGGGTAGCATCTGTGACTTTGCTAGTTAGGCTGTACCACAAAACAACGATCGACAAGAATTAATGTGTAATGTTCTCAGTTGACTAGTTATGCTGTTACAGTGACAAATGTGACTTATTTTCGAAACGCAGCACTTTACCTGGAAATGCCAAGATTTAACCTTCTTTTAAACAAATCCTGTTTAATTCGGACAGCAGGCTGACACCTGGATGGTCAAAAGAATGAAAAAAGACATTCCAGTACGTAGTTGTAATAGTTGTAACCAAATCTTTCCTTTCAGTTGTTAAAAGATACTATCTTTTTTTAATCACCAACACTAATTTGAAATATTTTATCTACTGCATATAGGTTTATACTCGCTGTCTTCATATTGAAATTTAGCAGATACATTTCTTACGTTATAAATAAGGCATTTATTAATATATTTTTATTTGTTTCGTTTACCGTAGGTGGGTTAACGCATCCGCAAAAAATAACCACAAAAAGGAGCGTCCTAAGAGGAATACGAAGAAACTTTTAAGACTACACAGGAAATTAAAAAAACATAGAATGAACAATACCTCTTGACCTTTTTCTTCAGAGGAGATCGAGAGGGCGATAGGGATGAATCGTTCACCTTTAGAGTTAAACAAGAAAAAAATTGTTATTACGTCTATTAATATATTTGTCATTGAAAATAGAGTAACAGGGAACACATTACCAGCGTCCAGGCGTTAAGTTACCCTATCATGACTCGATCAAATGGCGCCCTTGAGTAAACGCCCCATGTTAGAGCAGAAATATTAAAAAACACCGCTTTTGAATAAATGCGGAATGGCGTTGTTCGAATAATAAAGTGAAACGCAAATGCGGTAAAAGTCAAGTTTGAGCAGGCCTGAAAAAATAAATAACTTCATTGATTGAAACAATGTTTCATTACATTTCAAACTCAAAGGACGAGAACAATGTACTATATAGTTCAGCTTCAACAAGCTTTGGCAATTTACTTTCATAGATAACAATGTTTTTCAGTTCGTAGTATAGTTCAGTGCTCCTGCCCGGCCATACTATTGTTTGCAAGAAATATAGTGCATTATGAATAAACGTTGCCCCCGTGTAAACGTTGCACTCGAATTCTGGAAAAGTTAATAAACGCCTCGGCGTTTAATCAAGTAAATGCGGCAATTGGGGCGCCCGCGCGCGGAATACGCCGTGTCGGGAGAGTTGCGGTGTTTCTCCCATATTTTTTATCGCTCGCCGTTTTCAACTAACTGCGCGCCTGGAAGAAGCTATACACACGCAATGAAAGGAATTAAAATTCTGGTAGTTCATGGACTAATAATATGCCATTTTCGACTTCTAGTAAAGTTAGTCTAAAATTTAACCAGAAAGATTTTATCAAAGCTTCTCAAAACAACATAATAAGTATACATACCTGTGAAAGATGTGTTTCCTCTATGAAGTCACCAAGCCCGGTGAGGAGATCAACCACTGTGTGTCAAAGAAGAATTGAAGAAGGTGATTTTTAAATATATAACAATTTCCTATCACGGAAGTTAATATACTGGCACAGGAACACTGATTGTGCTAAATACAAGCTTCCTTTTTGTCACTCACTTGAAGATGTCTCAGTATCCTCACTTGTTTTGGTCTTGCGGCTGCATGAAAGAGACAAAGAGAAGAAATCTTATTACTTGTGCATGTGTTTAACTCATATAGACATTCAAAACTTGTGGGAGTTTCGATATTTAAGTAGTTGTTTTTTCAGTGCTATTACCTGGACTTTCTCATTTCAGCGAGAGACTGCTGAGCACAGCTCTTAACTCCACTTTGACTGAGCCGCTTCCATACCCACGCACACAGATTTTCAGCAGCTAAGTGCTTGTTTTCGTGAATGAAAACTTTCACCAAACCGTTACCATTACCGCCGAGCTCCTGGCTTATGGCATGTGTGTCCATAATAAATAGGTGTTGAAATGCCCATCCTATTGTAAAGATGTAGCCACCACAAGAATAGAAGGCAACCCTCATCGCTCTTTCTGTTGTTAGTTGGCACACAGCTGCTATTAGCTCCTCTCTGGCACAAGCTGAGTAAGCTCCATGGCTGGAAATGATCTCTTCACTGAATTCATACTCCTCTTCTACGACTTTATATTGTTGCAGGAGTGCGTAAGCCTCTGATACGTCATAGTGTCGACTTTTTTCACGAATAGGGTTGAATTGAAGAGGGGACTTAATGATGACTTCTTCAGCAAGGCAGGCAATGTCACGAAACTTGCTGACGGTTGACCTCTCATTCTGGCGCAGCAACAGGTCTCCAAATATTACGGACATAAATGCGCAACCGTTTGTCCCGTCACCAGGAACGTCTGAGCAAGTTGCGTTCTCGACAGAGCTTCCTTGGCTGACTGTAAGTGGTAAGTTTCTGCAGTTTGCAGTGTTTGCGGTATTTGGTAGTTCTTCATTGCTTAAGAAATCTGCTATGTATTTCGCATCAGGCCTGTCTTTCGGACAGACACGCGTACACTGATCGTGTAATTTACGCAGCCGCAGGCAATTTACTGCATGTTGCATGCAATAGTGATCCGAGTGAGCCGGCTTCTCATTTCTAGAAATAAGCCTCTCTAACACAGACAGACTACTTCCGGTTTGAACCTTTTCCAACTCCATCTGATAAGGGTATTTCAAATCTGGATTTATTATGACAAACAATAGCATTCCTAGTGCCCAAACATCCACAGCCTTTAGATCTTGTAAGGACAGCGTCGATTCCTTCTGGCTTAAGAGTTCCGGGGCTCTATAGGCGGGCGTGCCACGGACAATATTACTCGTAACCATGCGGCAAACATTACTTGTTTGGTTTATTGCGGATCGGCTTTCTCCAAAATCCGCCAGCTTGCAAATTATCGGCCTAGTTTGAAACGCATGCTCAAGTTCCTGTCTGTCATCTAAGGTAGAGTAATGCTGGTTGGAGACAAGTACATTGGCAGGCTTAATATCTCGATGAACGATGCCAAGGTCATGCAAATGTGCAAGCCCGGCTGCCGTTTCTAGGGCGATCTTTTCTTGAAAAGGAAATTGGTCGATTGCCTCATTCATGTGAAGATGTTGTAGGAGCCTGTCCAAACTGCTAACAATTGCTGAGCCGCCAAAAGGAGCGAAGTCGAAAAACAAATATTCAAGCATCATTGCACATGGTTCCATGCATGCAGCTTTGAATTTGACGATATGTTCATTGTTAATGCCATGGAGAATTTTCGCTTCTTTAATAAAAAGGCGCTTCTCATGATCGTCCTCGCTCAGTAGCTTTTTTATAACTACCTTCTCACCATGCTGGTTCCTTGCGACAAAAACCAAACCAAATGAACCGCGGGCGATAGGCTCCTCTTTTTCCCGCAAATTCCCCCATTGAAATAGTGGCAAACCATGGCACACCGGAGATTTGTCTGCATTAGACTTCCCTTTCAGGGAGGGCAATTTAAAGGTCATACTCAGTGCATACTAGCCCACACAGAGTCGACGATTTGCGTCTTGTCGCTTTCGTCGCAAATTTCATCTCCACGTGGCGACGTGTTGTCGCTAGCTGTCAAATCTGTCTCGCGCTTGACATATCCCAGATGTTATGTTAAAAATAATTTTATTGGATTCCCACTGAATTGAGATATATTTGAAGGAAAATACCTGCGAACACTACTTTCTGTCTCTGTGGTTTTATGGTAATTTTTCGACAATCTGTGGCTTTTAGGAATGAACTCGCTTTTCTTATTGATCAAGCCGAAACCAACAGTGGAATTGCACGCATTTTAGACATCCTATTCAAGTGATAACTATTGATGAACGGCTCCAACGATTAGATATCTACAAGAGCCGTGGTCTGTCCTCTTGTCTACCCAGCGTGACGGAGTGACGGTGTGACACAAGTAATACGAGAATTGATAGTAAAAATCTGAAGGATAACCAATTTTTAACAACAACAAAAGAATTATTTTACACGGGAAGGGGGTCTCGCAAACCCGCACCTTTTTTCCCTTTTAGGATTTCGGGTCATTTTCCGCCGTTCCGTCTTTTAGGATTTCGGGTGATTTTCCGTCATTCCGTCTTTTAGGATTTGGGGTCATTTTCCGTCTTTCCGTCTTTCCGTCTTTTAGGATTTGGGGTCATTTTCCGCCGTTCCGTCTTTTAGGATTTCGGGTGATTTTCCATCATTCCGTCTTTTAGGATTTGGGGTCATTTTCCGCCGTTCCGCCATTCGGCCGTTCCGCCGTTCCGTCATTCCGGCTTTTAGGGTCGCCCCAGTTGTACTGATTCATCATCAATCAGTTGTGTACCTAATATCGATCAGTTGCACTGATTTATCAATCAGTTGTGTCGCTAATATTCGATCAGTTGTACTGATTTATCGATCAGTTGTGTACCTAATATTCGATCAGTTGTACTGATTTATCATCGATCAGTTGTGTACCTAATATCGATCAGTTGTACTGATTTATCGATCAGTTGTGTCCCTGATATTCGATCAGTTGTACTGATTTATCGATCAGTTGTGTTCCTGATATTCGATCAGTTGTACTGATTTATCGATCAGTTGTGTACCTAATATTCGATCAGTTGTACTGATTTATCATCGATCAGTTGTGTACCTAATATCGATCAGTTGTACTGGTTTATCGATCAGTTGTGTCCCTGATATTCGATCAGTTGTACTGGTTTATCGATCATAGTTGTGTACCTAATATTCGACCAGTTGTACTGGTTTATCATCGATCAGTTGTGTACCTAATATTCGATCAGTTGCACTGATTTATCAATCAGTTGTGTCGCTAATATTCGATCAGTTGTGTACCTAATATTCGATCAGTTGTACTGATTTATCATCGATCAGTTGTGTACCTAATATCGATCAGTTGTACTGATTTATCGATCAGTTGTGTCCCTGATATTCGATCAGTTGTACTGATTTATCGATCAGTTGTGTCCCTGATATTCGATCAGTTGTACTGATTTATCGATCAGTTGTGTACCTAATATTCGATCAGTTGTACTGCTTTATCGATCAGTTGTGTCCCTGATATTCGATCAGTTGTACTGATTTATCGATCAGTTGTGTACCTAATATTCGATCAGTTGTACTGCTTTATCGATCAGTTGTGTCCCTTATATTCGATCAGTTGCACTGATTTATCGATCAGTTGTGTCCCTAATATTCGATCAGTTGTACTGATTTATCGATCAGTTGTTTACCTAATATTCGATCAGTTGTACTGCTTTATCGATCAGTTGTGTCCCTGATATTCGATCAGTTGCACTGATTTATCGTGCCGGAAGCCAGTGGTTTCGCCCCGTTGCGAGTTAGCCCCCTCGAGTTAGCCCCCTCGAGTTAGCCCGTAACTTATCTAGTTCGCCTCTCCAAATATATCGAGTTCGCCCCATGTAGTTGGACCCCGTTATGATAAAGTAATACTAACTGTTTTCGCTCCCTTTTAGAATCTAGGCTTACCTGGCGAACAAACCGTTGATATGTTGTTTACGATGTTCACCGTTGACAAACTCGTACCAAGGCGCTGCTACTTGCAGGGATTTATCCGCGATCAAATCAAAACCTATTGAGTCAGTGTCGAGTTTATTAAAGTTTAGTTAGAATCCAGGAAATGAGAACGTACCTTTAGTAAAGTCTAGAGTCTTTTATTTTATTAGCATTCAGAATTGAGTTGCGAAAAAAATGTCACTCGTAAAGTCTATTGTAAGTGGAAAAAAGTCTCACTTGTGAAGTCTATTATGTAAGCTGTCTATTGTGCTGGTTTGTGCTCTGATTTGTTTGAAAGACATGCCGTTCAAGTGAAGTCCTTTTTTTTTAAAGGGCGCATGTCTTTCTTTATAATTGTTCGAGTCAATTCTTTAACATCAAACATCAATCGACATGCGAATCCATTAACTTTTATTACAAAGAAACTGAGGTGATCTAAAAAAAGAACTCATTAGGAGAGTATTGTGATAACGAAACATAATTAGAATATCAATGAGAAGTAAACTCTCTCATCTCGATGTTGTATTGTTTTGAAAGAACCAATGAAAAGGTGACATGAACTTTCTGATCCATCAGTGTGTATAAAACGTGGGAAAGCGTGCCATTTTAGCTTATCCGCTTTCATAGCCACTATCATCACGAATCTCGACGACTCAATTACGTACACGATGGATCTCTGTATTTTCTGCACGTTTCCTGTTCGTGCTCGCCAGGAAGGCTTGCAATGTGACGACTGCCAACAATGGCAGTGAACAACTTATTCAAACCAGCGACTGCGATAGTAAACGAAGTCCTTCTGGAGGAGTTAACCGATGCACCTTGCCCCAGTCTTCCCAAACCAGAACACCTGGCGCGAGCTGCAAACTACTTGAGCCAACGCCTTCGGCCCTCAGACCCCAAAGATCTCGAATTCCAGTTAGATCCTGACCATGTTCCAGTCAACTTTCTCCGAAAAGACATCACAGTGAGTATATAGCTATTAGGCGTAAATGTCCCCCAAAACCCTTTTGTGTTTATATCAGGCTACGAGTAATTTGATTGCAATTTCCAGATAAAAAAGAAAACAGCAAAAAAAAAAAAAACAAGCCTTTTTTAGTTTTTTAACTACCGGTAATGTTAATTGTTTATTCTTTTTAGGTCCGTCATCACCGTAACCCGAATTCCCGTCACCTTGTCTTTACCACAGACCACCAACTTGATGTGCTCAGCAGAGCAAAGGGCTGGTACATCGATGGCACGTTTAAGTTAGTACGTCAGCCGTTCAGCCAACTTGTGACCATCAACGCCTTTGTGAAGGCGAGTAGTCGCCCAGTCGAGTAAAGGGGACCAAAATCCTGTAGGTTGAGCCTAGCGCTCGATATTGCACTCTACAGGTGCTAAAACAAAACGGCTCCTTTGGGAGCCACCATATCAAATAAAAGCTATGACCAATAATTATATTATCGACCACCTGATATTCCCATTCCTTTCCAATCTTAGAATAGGCCGCCATCTTGGTTTTTCAAAGTGAGTGAAACCTGGGTAGAGTATACTCTCCCCAGTTTTGCTCGCATTGAGATATCCACGGCGGGTCACGGTGACTCAGCGAACGCGACGATCTGTCAAGACCTTTTCATAACTAAAAGATTGCACCAAAATGGGGCGAACTCGATCTACTTTGGTAAACTGTGGGGCGAACTCGGTTGTATAGGGGGCGAACTTCAATGGGGCGAACTCGCTACGGGGCGAAACCACCGTAATTCATCAGTTGTGTCCCTCATTTTCGATCAGTTGTACTGATTTATAGATCAGTTGTGTCGCTTATTTTCGATCAGTTGTAATGATTTATCGATCAGTTGTGTCTAATATTTGATCATTTGTAATGACTTATCGATAACTTGTCTCTCTCAATTTCGATCAGTTGTGTGTCAAATATTTGATCAGTTACACCGATTTATCGATTAGTTGTACTTGTTTGTCGATCAGTTGTACTGCCAATTGTATATCGATCAATAAATCAGATATTCGATCAGTTGTACTGATTTATAGATCAGTTGTCTGCTTTATATTTGATCAGTTGTATGGTTAATATTCGATCAGTTGAACTGATTTATCGCCCTTATTCGAGAAGACTAGAGAGTGTAACCCCTTTTCGAAAACATTTGCAGATGTCATTACAAAGGCAACACGTTCTCCTTGTTATTAAAGGCCCTAAGTGTTGAGTGTCCTTTACTTGACCTGTCTAATTACTGATTTGATGTCCATACTTAGAACTGTTTGATCCAAATGATCAATCGATTGGTTTAAAAAGAACATTGGTTAATGATCAACTGGTCTGGTCGCCATTACCCATGCGCAAATGTGTCTTTAGTGTTTGCAATTGTCCCGATTTACTAGTGAACTTGCGAATGCTTTCGGATTTCATGCTAATTGGCGAGCGACGTGCTACTTTATATTACAAATAAGTGTTCGTTGTATCATCTATTATTATGAATTTACCAAGGGAGTGGACGTTGTTTCTTGGTCTGGTTGACGATCTACTGAATGAATGTGAATGTCACATGTCAAGTCAAGATTACAGCGCTTGTGAGTCTCTACTCACACGTCTTCATAGTACACGCAATGGATGTAAACGTGTAGCCTGCACGCTCGATGTTACTGCTGAGAATCCAAGGGAATTGGAAACAATTTCAAAGATCAAATTTCTTTCGGACACCTTACAGGGAGTGATTGATTGCTTCGAGAAGAAGTTGTACGAAATCGATATGTCTTCCTATGTGTCCTCTTGGCTTCCCGAATCTCTCGTTCTTAGAACTGGTGTAGTTGGAAGACCGCGATTGGTAGTGAATCTTGTACAAGTGGAATTTCTTCGCTCCTGGCGCTTTTCATGGACAAGAATTGCTTTCACCCTTTGTATTTCAAGGTCTACGCTATGGAGACGCCTTAAAAACGCGGGGTACGATTTTAGCGCAGATAACCGCTTTACACAAATTGATGACAACAGTTTGAAACAAGAAATTTTTTTAATCAAGGAGAATTTTCCTACGTGTGGCGAGCGAATGGTAATTGGTTGTCTCAGAAGCAAGGGAATTTTTGTCACTCGACATCGCGTGCGAGAGATACTTCGCGAGCAAGATCCTGTTTCTCTACTTCTCCGCTGGACATCAACTACTCTACGTAGGAAATACAGTGTTCCTGGTCCAAACGCTTTGTGGCACATCGACGGTCTTCACAAGCTAGTACGGTGGGGATTTGTTGTTCACGGGTGTATTGACGGGTATTCACGGATGATTCCTTACCTGAAGTGTGCAACCAATAACAAAGCATTGACTGTTTTAGGTTATTTTATTGAGGCAACAAGAAAGTATGGTCTCCCTTCCCGTGTGCGTTCAGATAGAGGTGCAGAAAATGTAGAAGTTGCTAAGCACATGAACGCCACCAGAGGTTCTAACAGAAGATCACATCTTGTTGGATCTTCTGTTCACAACCAAAGAATTGAAAGGCTTCATAGGGACACCACTAGATGCTGCCTGTCAAGCTTTATTTCCATTTTTCACGAATTGGAAGAGGAAGAGTGCCTTGATGCATCCAATGAGACTGACCTGTTCTGCCTTCACTATGTTTTCCTGCCACGAATAAACCGTGCATTAGAGGAGTTTAGATTGGGGTGGAATTTCCATTCTCTAAGAACGGAATCGAATCTGTCCCCCTATCAACTGTGGATCAGTGGTGTTATTGAGGATCGTTTCTCTACCTATACGGGAGTTCGAGACATTCTCGATTCCGAAGTCACTGAATTATACGGTGTTGAGGTATGTGGTCACGAATGCTCCCTTGATGATGATAATATTGAAGTAACAGTCCCTGAGATAAACATTCCATTGACATCTGAGGAGATGGGAACTTTGCGAGGAAACGTCAATCCTCTAGCGACAAGTTCCAATTATGCAAAGGATTTATTTGTAAGAAGTGTACGGTTTGTAGCTGAATGTCTTGGGGATAAGTAGCTACATTTAGTGTTGTTACGTACTACGGTACTGCCTGGAAATTAATGGAGATGCATCACAGATGGGTGCCGCAATTTCGGTTTGAAACACGATTTAATACTTAATAAACAATTGCAATTATTTTTTCATTATAACACAAAAGTACACATACGTTCAATACAATGCTTGTTAAAGAAAGAGAGTTAATCAAAACGACTACAAACAAACGACATTTCATTACTGAATCGCATTTCATTTTCACTTATACGAGAACAATAAACTGTCATATAATAATTCTCAGGGAACTTGGAGTAGAAATAACCAATAAAATGTTATTGTAAATGGATGGTTGTTGCATAATAGATTAATCCTGAATGCTTGTAAATGGAAATATTCCCCCAAGCCAAAAATTGAGTACTTTTCAATCAAAAACCACAACCAGTGATGATATAATATAAATTTTGACAAGAGATTGAAAATGCAGCAAAATAAATAACCTGAACTGAATTTTCTTGACGCTTATCTATGCTGCCCGACGGTGTCTGCAATTACAGTGCAATGTCAGGAATCCACACTAACAATATGAACGGGATGCTACATCTACTTTTAATATTTGAATAAACTATATTTTTTACGTCGCATTGGGATCACTTTGTGGAAGCGGAGGAAGACGAGTGCAAGCTGCCTGTATGTCGCTTGCCTTCAATTCCATAAGTTGAGATAGAGGGGCATCGAGAGGCAACCTGTTACTTGCCTCTTCGATTGACTCGTGCAGCAAAATTCGAACGAGGCGGGCATTCATCTTACTTCTTTGTCTTTCTGAAGTTTGACGAGTTAAAAGTTCTCCCACATTGGCATCCACTCTGAATCCTTTTTTAGCCGCTTTCAAGTGGAAGATTTCCTCTAGTTCCTCGGTGGAATAATCGGCAAATACAAAATTTCTATATATCCTGGACCTTAATCCAGGGTTCACGTCGAGGAACTTTTCCATCTTGTCCTTGTATCCTGCGAAAATCATCACTGGGTCCCCATCCTCCATCACCGACATCAATTCTTCTATAGCCTCACGGCCAAAATCCTTTCCGCCTGCAGCTGGTATGAGCCGATACGCCTCATCGATGAATAGCACGCCCCCACGAGCTTCCAGAATTTTTGCTTTAGTTTTCTCGGTGGAGGATCCAAGATACTGACCTATAAGATCTGATCTTTGAACCTCCACGATTTTATTCTTTTCAATTTTTTTTATACTGAAGAGCAGGTCTAATTGGATAGAAAAAAATTTAGGGTTAGGATCACATGATTGGTTACGGGCAACAAAACTTGTATTATAATTACTCAAAAGAGCCGCCAGTTCTTTCCTCGAGCCTATTATTGCGGACTACAATGCAGAAAAGTAAGAAATAATTTAGTGTTAATGGGTGTTGTCGGTTAAGTCCGGTCTTTAGTTTGAATGCGTTTTTCCCTAAGTAAAATTAATGATCTGCATTTTACCTAGCTTGAATGTTCGCTCCAAAGCAGCTATCAACCCCTAAAAAAAGGACTGAAAACACTTATATCATCCCTCAAGCTCTGTCTTACCCATGCATCTGAAAAGATCTTCGTAATGTTTCGTATCATTTTATCGGAAGTCGTATACTCATCCATTCAGTCTCAACATTACAACATAGCAAGGAAACAAAGAACTCTACTATTCCCTTACCGGTACTGAATTAGGACCCTCCAGATCTAAAGTTCTGTGTCGACACCACTACACTACAACGAGGAACACGCTAAACCAAATACAGTTCTGTTCATGGTATACTTTTCTATAATAAGTCGATATTCATGTATAATAACCAAAGCTAATCCTTACTTCCCCGAATTTCTCTAGGCTAAATTTAGGCTGGAAGAAAAGTTTCTTCAATTCTTCTGAGTGCATATCCAACCTAGGTAAAATGAGGATCATCGATTAAACTTAGGTAAAAGCGGATTCAACCTGAAAACTGATCTTACCGGCATCAGTGTGACCTTCTCGGCTACCATCACGATAAGTGTCCCCCGGCAAAATTTCTTATTTGCAATAAGGTGGTATAATGTATTAAGTAACAAAGGTTACCCATACGCAAGACATATTGTTTTTCCCATATAACTCAGTATGATTCCTCCACTCCGCGATCTTTCTTTCATTTGTTTGTTCCAGTTCCATATTTTGCAACACTAAAGTCGTTTTACCTGCCACACGTCTGGCAAAAGTGGTCTTTCCGGTTCCTGGGTTTCCGGCAAAGACCAAATGTAACGGTGTGTCTTCGGCAATTGCTTGACCAAGGTGCTTCCTCCTGTCGTTTTGCAACTGCGTTCGAGTAAACCTAAGGAACTGCTCCTTAAGGTTTTTAAGGCCTACGAAATTATTCATCGATTTCTCCATCTTGTGGAGTACTGCTTCGTGTTGAACTAGGCAGAGAAATCAATTCATGAACAGTGTTAAATCTTTGCAAACTAAGATGTGCATGATTCAATATTCCCGTCTTCCGAAAATACCCACAACTTACAAATCCCAGTAATAAGATTTAGTTGTCAACAGTTATAAAATAAATCTGCGTTGACAGTATGAATTATAGGTATCCTTCAGGTCACTTACATCTTGATTCATATATAAACAATACCCTCCATTTGGCACAAAAGTATGCTAAGATGTTTCTCAGTATATACTAAAACAACCATTTACCCTCAGTAATAAGATGATTTCAACTCTTTTATTCATGCAAAGATTACAACATTTTCGGATTTTCGGGTGCTAGTTCCGCGCGAATTGCTCGGAAGTGAATAGCAAAGGACATCCAGAGTTTGAGTAGCCAATCAACGCGCGCGTTCAACGCTATATCCACTGAATTAGCACATACTAACTACTTAATAACCGAGAGTCGCGAGGTCAATACGGCAATGCCGAGGTTTGAGATTTTGCTTTAACGACCCAACGGCCGAGGTTATTAAGTTGTTTATTATATGGCTAACAGAACTGTTCTAAGGAAGAAAGAAATAATTAACAATTAATCCATGAGCGCGCGTTGGATATGATCATTAGACGGTAAATAGCCAAGGAGGCGCGTAGCGCGAAGTTGGCCATAGCCAATCTCATATCCAATAAGCGCGCATGGAATAATTGTTTTATTAAATTCCTTAAAGTCCAAAAATTTGGAAGTACGAAATACAAGCGAAAAAAAGCGAGAACATCCGAGCAAAATCGATTGATGCGATGTTGTGTAATACCTTGTGGTCAGACAGACGTAGGCTCATCACAAAACATTTCTTGCCTTTTCGCGTCGCTTTTTAGGTGCGGCGCTTATTCGAGGGCGGCGCTTATTTAAACATTGTACAAGACAAATTTACTTTTTGTATGTTTTTATTCAACGGTACACTTTCTATCTGTTACTTTTCCTATGAGCTTATACTAAACCGATAGTAAATCTAAAATTACTAGAGAAATTCACGCGGTGAAAAAAACCCGAGAGTTTCATGATAACAAGAGTGAAAATATCAGCGTTGAGAGCGAACTCCTTTGTCATTGTGGAACAATTTATAGTGTTTTTCCTGGTTATACGAAATTCCTTGAATAAGCGCCGCATGGGCGGTGCGGTGCTTATTGGAGGACAGCGCTTACTAACTTTTTTGGCCCAGATGCGGCACTTTTGGGAGGGGACGCTTAATCGAGGGCGGCGCTTATCCGAGTAAATACGGTACTTTTAAACGTCGGGATTGATCCAAACTTTCCACAATTTTTTTTTTCTTTTTTGGCTTTATTCAAAGAGAAATTTCACTTACCGGTGCAAAAAATATTTACTTCAGCAACGCTCAGCGCAATCATTTACCAGATATGGCCAAAGTAAGGTATATGAGCTGATACTTGAGATTGAGTGAACCAATCAGGGCATGCGAAATGCATTATCCGAGGTTGAGAATTTAGAAATTTGCATTATCCATAATCGGCCCGTGGGCATTACGGGAGAATAACGCCCTAGTACTTAGCTGTTCTCAGCCAATCAGAGCGCGTGTTATATAATAATAGCCATATAATAATCAACTATCTCCTCATAGAAATAGAGAGCGAATAATCTAATTGTTTTAGTGGGATTCTTACTAAAATTTACTTTAACGGTTTCCAATTATTTCTTGACGTATTATTAAACTTTGCGCCTGAAAAAGACCGCTCGGATTGAATTGCCATTTAAAATCTAAGTTGTGCTCGCGAGCGCATCAGCTTTCTCAATAATTTCAACTTTTTTGAAAGTCAAGAAACCGTAAATGTCCTTCGTTTCGACTTCGCAGAAATTGAATTACCCATTTGCATCCAATTTTTCCTCCAAACCGTTCGAAAAACGCAAAAAAACGTCATTATTTCCAAGACGACCTCCAGCCACTGCATACTAATGGCTATTAGTGTTCAATGGCTCAGCCAATCAGATTACAGCATTTGCATTAGTATACTGGTAGCATGCCACTAATAATAATATACAAGCGTGTGCTGAAATGAACACCGAATCAACATTACTCTAAAGCAACCACAAGTTAATTTGAAATCTAGTAAAAGGCTTACCTTTGTCTCGGATTATGATACAGTCATCTTCCTCTCCAACACTTAATAAAATAAATAAAGATTAAAATAAATAAACTTTCTTTGTTTACAACTGAAGTAACGATCTAAGAAATCCAACGTTATCTATTCAGTGTCTCCCTTACCCTTAAATGCTAGGGTTCATAACTTGGAAAGGGGGGCAATTGTTCGTGAAAGTTCGCGAAGCTACATTGAGTTGGACTTCTCTCCATCTCTGAGATCCGTATCAGATGTGCTAAGTAATGTACTTTAAACATTACAATTTTTAAGGTTCCGCTTGCGTAATAACTGCACGTAAATTATAATAGTAAAATGGCATAAATAAAAAAATTAACTATACACATTTGTCACAGCAAGAACAAGATTTTCATACGTTGGTCCTATCTGCGATGTCATTTGAACATGAAAAAATTCCATTGACTAACGAATGCAGTTCAATTATACATGTCCATATCTTTGCTGAATAAACGCAGCAAAAGTAGAGCGTAACCTGTGTTCCACACAAACCTAAGTAGTGTCTCCTTCGGTCTTTCTGGAACACTTGGTTTCTTCACTGTGTGCCAACTTTGAGAGTTCACATAGAAGGCAGTAATTAGCAACAATCAAGGAAAAGATTAAAGGTTTTTCTCTGATCAGTTTCAGGGTAGACGATACTTTGCGATTCTAGATCTGCTGGCAATAGACGCGAATTGACAGAGGTTGCTTTCAATTCTAGTTATTTTTGACGTCATACCTCCATTTTGACAATCAAAAGAAAAAAGTCAATTGCTCAAATGCCTTGTAAACATTTAGTGTGTTAACAACAACGACTTTGAAAGACGGTTAGAGCCATCAAATTGACTCACATTACATTACTGTCGTACAGTTTTGAGCTGTAGTAATGACTGATATTCGTTGCAATTTACACTGAGAATCCTCCAAGGCAGCAACAAACTATCTCAGTCAAAATTAAACGAACCAGCACTAACCCTGAGACTGTCGCAAATGTATAATGAACGAAAGGATATCATAAAAATCACAATTCACTCCTCCCGATAAGGTTTCCAGTAATTCGTCTGTCATAGAGAAGTCTTTAACTTGCAGTCCATCGTATACAGTCCTGCAATATGAAGATTTTTTTTTTCATTTCGCCTACAGAAAATGTATATGTACAAGCATGTTATGTATTATGTGACCTGATAATCAATGTATTATAGCGGCATGCATTTCCTCTTAATTTTCCGTCCATCAGTGTCTCAAGATATATGATGAAACAATAGCACCACATCAAGTGTAACTACGTGTATTGACAACAAGTGCATACCATTTATCGCTTGCTTGTCCTCCTGATTTTATGCATGTATAAAACCTCTCTTCCTCCGATTTCACTATCAGTGCGAATAACTGGTACGTTCCACTAGGTATGGATGGGTCAGTTGAACTATGAAGTGTGTCATCTTCAGGCCTTAAAATGTCTGCTAGTGGCACACTGACATCCAGCGACACAGACGTGCTATCCTGTGAAATGCAAGAAAGAGAAGTATGACTTTTCTTGACTTATTTTATAAGTGGAAAAAGAAAAAGAATGGCCCCTTCTCTTCCCGTATTTTCTTCTCGCGCTTCTAGTGACATTGACTCCCGATTATCGCCCTTAACACCTCGTAACATTTCTGTGGCCCTTCCCAAATCTGTCCCGCTGTTATTATTCTGCGCTCCCTTCAGTTCTTATATCTGTTACGTAAAGTAGCAAATGCAGCTCCATTGAGATAAAAGTCCTTATATAAGAATCATGTATTACCCAGAGCCCGGTTCCTCGAAAGCCGATTAACTTAATCCAGGATTAGCGTAAACTTTTGTTTCACGTTTTCGACTTTTTGTTGAAAGTTTCTTTTGCTTATTTTTGTTTTTCAAAATTGACGTCTTCTCATGTTAAGTTCTGGCAAAAATCTGCGTTGAACAGCATTTGGCAATAGAAAAATAGAATGCTTGGTTAGTTTTTAATCTGGGATTAGCGTTAATCGGCTTTTGAGCAACCGGGCCCAGGTGGATAACCGTAATACAAGGACAACATAAGAGTGTCGAGAAAAAGAAAATTGACGGTCAGTGACGAGATTCCCCTTTTAAAAAACTCTGGGCAACACACAGAATAAAGTCTACGGATCGTACTCATTTCTTACCCAATTCCGCTTCTTGCCAGCTCGATTCAACGCTAAAATCAAGCACGTAGGGCAGTCTATCCATCTCTCATAACTTGTAGCGCAAAGATCAGATTCCGCACTTGAGACTACAGGTAAACATGGAATGGAACATTGATCAACTACTGACGACATAAACAAAAAGAAGGGCAACGAACTACGAGTAGATACCGGAATATGACGACGTACGCTTAACGCTGACCCAACGATGTATTACACCTATGAAAACATATCAGTCTCTTTCTTAACTGCCTGTTTACTCTTGCAATGAGGCCGCTGGGAATATATGGAAATGAAATGAATTACCCAAGTCTACGTTTCAATGAGTATGACGAGAAAACCCAATAGCTTCGTCAAGACCATTCTACAACCATTATACGACTTCTAATAATACTGATTAATAATAATAATAATAATAATAATAATAATAATTATCATTGATAATCGTTGATGATCACTATCATTATCATTATTATAGTTATAATTATAACATCCATGATGCTATTATTCATTTTGCTTAGTTTCTTTACAAATATTCACATGCACGCACCGGAAGAATACCAGCGTTAGAACGTACCATCAATGCCTTGGGTAGAATATTGAGCCTTCCAATCCTCTTTCCACCTTGAAAATGGAAGCGATTCGCCACGTTTTAAGTTTTCATTTAAGACATCGCGCAAGCTATGGCTGTCTGATCGGGGAATAGTCAGTTTTATCATTAGAGCGGCTTGAACAAAACTCGTTAAGAAAACTGATCATTAAAAATCATTAATAATGGCCCATAAAAGTCTTCACGTGAGAGAGCCCGTCGTAACATTTAATTCAGCAACTGCAGAACGGGTCTAAATAAAAATTTCCATAACGGGGTTGGCATGGTGTCCTAGAGTGACATACCACCATAATAAGACGTACGACATGGAATATAGCATTGATCATTACCTCTTTTATTTTTCTTCATCATTAAGGGGGTGGCACGTAACTACGGAAAGACAATGATTGCTAAGGGAGCCTTTTCGCCCTACAAAAAGGTTGCATGGATGGTTCTTTGAAGTAACTGTTTGAATGGAAATCTGACATCACTTCAATCAGAAGGCGCATGCGCAACTCGCCTTACTCCTCTCCTCTGTGCCGTAAATTTCAGTGAAAAACAGGTAAAAGCTCTCAGGAAACGAAAGGAATAGGCGGCGTTTTTCCCAGATAAAAACAGTTCCATCATTTTTCGCAAACTGTAGCATGGAATTTCTACTTGGACAAAAAAATGGAACTGATATTTTGAAAATTGTATCAAGGAGGGCCCTATGACGTCACATATATTTGGATAAATAATTTATTTTCAAATCCATGCTGCAGATTTTGTGTTAGAATGTTCTCAGACTGTTGCGTTATAAATTTGTGAAAAACATAGTTAACTCGATGAGTTTTTAGGCATTTCCTGTTTTGGTCAGGTGATTTACCAAATATGGTTGTGTATAGAACCAGACAAAGGAATGTTAAATAGAACACACTTAGCAAAAAAATAGAGGAATTCGATAAATGACAATTTGAAGGGGTCCATAGTGACGGTTTTGTAGTTAGAACCGTTTTGTTAGAAAGTTTTGTTAGTTAACATTTGGCCTTTCCAAAATTCGGTTTCGTCTCATTTATTCCCACGTGAAGAACACAAAAGGATACGATTGGAAGTCTCCAGTTCATCGTCAGCGAAGGTCACTTCCTCAGTAAGGGAACTACTTAACCTCGTTCGGATACACCTTTTTCCGCCAAATAAAGAAGTGACTGCAGCCCCACCCTAAATAAGAAGAGACCATATTAAAACTCATCCTGGTGGTTTCAGATGAAATGACATATTTTGATACCCTGAGTGCACCGACATGCTTTTTTGTGATAGAACTTGGGTAAAGAAACAATGGAAAATTCAAGTAATCGAGTGAAGTGCACACCAATTGTTGGTATATCAATACAACCGATTATGAAAAAGCCTTTTTCAAATTCGTGTACAGAAGACCATGAATTATTAGGTGCAAAATGTTATGTACATACCTCTTCAGTCTCTGAGGTAAGCTGTAGAATTTGTTCTAATATCACGTTTGGTTCTTCATTCTCTGTAGATAGAGCTAATACCTGAAGCGTGGAATCTAGAATCTTATTAACCCGAAAATCATGTATGCCCCTCACTGCATAACACTGCAGAAAAAAGAAAGAAATACGTTTTTTAGTTCAGGAAAAAATTTAGGGACAACCTTAACTCCTGTTTTATTGAAAACATAGCAACGTACTTCAGTGCTTTTACCTTTCTCAATGCTTCTAGTAGCGCGTTTCCTCCCCTAGACACTAGCAGCATGAATGGCTGTATCCACTGTAAAACCATCAGTACGGCTACAAAGCTTCCTTTACGTCCATTTGGGTTCATGAGCCCTGTCCTAAACAAGAATTCTACGTGGCAATGATTGGTACAAACACGTAAAACTTTTTCGCTTTTCTCATACAGTTGGTGTCAGGGTTAACAAAGCTAGAAATGGAGCTCTTTAGTCCAGGCGCTTAAAGGGGCACTCATCACATCATATCTCTTTATTTACCCTCAGACTGTATAGTAGATTGATGTAGCTAGTGTCACCGAGCCTTTACCCTCCCAACCATGATACACCACAGAGAACAAACCATGACACAGGGACCTGCATGCCATACTCTTTGCGACAAGAGTGTCGGTCCTTTAACGTACAAAAGGATTATGAACATTGAATGGTTGTGAGACGGGGCCTACGGTTTATCGTCCTTATCCGAGAAGACTAGAGAGGCTAAACATGTCAGATGTCATTAAGGCAGCACTTTCTGCTCAGTTATTTAAGACCCTGAGTGTTGGTCCGGTCGGAATTGAACTCATGACCTCCCGCGTGACAGCCCGGTGATAAACCATCTGAGCCACCAGTGCGCGGTCACGGTAGCTTGCTGTTTCAGGTTGCAAAAGTAAATTAAGGGCCTAGGAAAACTATCCGTGTTAAAACTGAACGAGATTGAAATACCAGTCACTTCCGAGTCTTTCAGTTCGATGGCTCCTTTGTTCCCATGTCCGCGAAAAAGCTGAAATGGAAATGAAGCAGTATAACCAATTGAGAAAAGGGACTCTAATTTAGTATTCTTTTTTCATGATCGAGTTTAATTGTTCTGTTGAAATCTGAGATAAGACAACAATGACTAATTGGAATGGAAACGAAACAATGCTATGTGATGTGATTTCGATTTTAGAACCTTAAAACTTTCTAATTTTGCATAGAAGATCTAAGTATTACATTTTGTACAAAAAATGGAACTCCGTTGCTTTCCTATAAAGGGATATTGAAAAAAAGAGAGTGACTTTCTCATGATGTACGCGATATTTCTGGGGTCCTTTGGTTCGTGGAAAGGGCATGTTGAGAAATGTTCATACATATGTCGTAACCTACGATTCAATGTTAGCTTTTAGACAAATGACGCAGCGAAAGGACTTCATTATAAAAAGAAAAGCCGGTTGAATATTTGTATGACCTAAATTAACAACTAAAGGCCAATACAAATCGAATCACTGAATTAAAAACCTTGCCTTTTTACTCTGGGTTTAATTAAACATACTGTACATGACAACAATTTGAATTTGTTAAAAATTTGTTTTAAGTACAGAATGGGGAGTACGTTAAGTGACAGAGAGTGTAGAATGAATTTAACTTACCTCGGAGGTTACCGTCACAGGTACGTTGCTCTTGGTAAGGCTCGACCTCTTACCCGAATTTTGTTCCAATAAATTGGGCATTATCACCTGGCGGAACTGGTAGAAAAAATATCTATAGTTTCACAAATGACACATCACAACGGTGAGATCATGATAAGGTTTTTTTTAGAATTAACTTGTTTTGATGAACCAAGAATGAATAACACCACCCAAACATCAACCCAGGTATTCAATTTTTGTTAGATAAGAACAAACGAGATTTTTGACTAAAGCATTTATTGAGGAAACTTGAAGTTGAATAACGGTGGGCTTATCAAGTCGTGAATACCCTTGAAAGGGTATTCACAATGATAAGTTTGTGCCAGATAGATAGAGATTACAATTTTTTTGAAACTTTCGGATGCGCCTGACCATGCACACCACCGCTGTTGGTTTTCTATTCCTAACATTTTATGAGCGTTGGCTAAGCTCTAACGGTTCATACGGAAACGGTATAGTGTGTACTCGGTATACTTGCAGTGTTTGATTTTTACCATGTAAATGACCCCCCCCCCCCCACCCCTCCAACTCCAACCCCATCCCCCACCAAACATAACAAATATGTAACGACAGTCGTATTTTAAATTCTCTCTAAGAAAGCAAAAATTATAACGAATTTTGTTCGCGTTTTTTTTTTTGAGTGCTTTGAGGTCTTTGCTATTTGGAGTTCCAGTCAACTTTAGTTGGCGCAGCATATTCATTTTTAGTATTCGTAAGTCGTTTTTAATAAACAAAAGTACCGTACATGTCTACCCCTCTGCTCACGGACTGGACTGGATGTCGATGGATAACGTACAACGGGAGTCTCACAGACATCGTCAAGTGTCTCCTGTAAAAAGGTAAAATTTTAACGTTCATTTTCCGTGTAGACATCTCTTCTTTCTTTTACGAGTCAACCTTGAGACAATTTTCCTATTTTTTCCATCTGAATCGTAGCACCACAAAAATAGCGCAATAGCACAGAAATGTGCACAATATTTTACATTTTCATGAAAAGCACATTTTGAATGACCTTACCAAATTTTCAAATTAATTTTAACAATATTACATATTAATTAAGGACGTTCGCGCCCATTGCTACTGCGCATCTTTACAGCGCACGCAAATTCACTTACCACGTCATGCATCGAGCGCGCGCGCTAAATACTAAAATGAACAAGGATAGGGCAGATGGGCATCGCTTTAGCTTTGTTTGGATTTAACAATCTTGGATGTTCGGCGACCCCTACTTTTCTTTTCAGAAATAGATTTTATTTACAGTTATCTCCACATTGTCCAAAACTGACCAAAAACTAAATGTGGGAAGTTAAAAAATTTTCAAGATTACTGTCCTCGGGACATGGAATCCTGCCATCTTGCGGCTGCAAGGTGCATGAAACTATGGCCGCTAAATGCGAACTTGTTCTTCCAGGAACCTCAACACTTAACTAAATTCCCTTGATGGGTCCACTTAAAAAAAGTTTGGTAGAGATCATTTCACTTCAAAGATGGAATTGCAATATTTTTGGGCTTACAGGCACTCCCGGGTAAGTTCTCTCCAAAACGAAGTCGGTCACCCCCCATTTTTTTTACATTTTTGACATCACTAACTCATCATCTTTCAATGGTAAAATTTGCTGAAAAAAATCAATGTTAGAAAATTTTCGCACGAACGTCCTTAACTAGAGGGCATTATTTGTAACAACCAGACGATCAAAGGCAGCGCCTTTCGAAATATTGGTAAAATACCACATGTATTCCTTCACTGTTTGATAAGCCTTGCAATTCTTGTTTATTCCATTCTTTCGCTTGAAACTCTTTGCATTCTACGAAACATTCACTTAAGGATTTGACTTCTGCCATCTAATTTTGTGCATGAATATAACGATAAGCAGTTGTTACAATGAGTTCTTCCAAAGTACCATGTAAAATGAAAATCACGCCATTGTTCTACGGACCCGCGGATACACAATAATTTAAAAAAAATTAGCAGCAAAATACTTTGGACTCGGTTAAAATCTAAGAACACAGTTGTCAGTTATAATAACCCCCCAAAAATATCCCGGAAGCCGGCAGTCATCATTCATGAGGCCTACAAACGAAATACTTTTCTTCAGGGACATGCGATTTTCTGTCTTAAGGGATGACTTGCTTTCCACAGGTTAGATCGTAATCAATAAGCCAATGATTAATTTTTGGGATGTATATTTGACGATGACATCCAACAAATTAAAACGGCGGATCCCATTCTAATAAATGCATGAATGAAACTCAGGGGAAACGCTTACCTCGTCATCAGGTGTGACCGACATATCCAAAACGATGTAGACGCTGCCAGTGCCTTTTAGAGTTCTAAGTCCTCTTGCGTCCAAATCCTGGTTGGCTGCAATAGTCAGCTGATTACGATTCCGCCTTGTGACAAAGCAAAAATCGCCGTCGTACTCAGGATACTGGGCCTTTATAATATCCATGAGCTTGTCATGGACTAAATTGGCCGTGTCATCTTCCATGAGGAAGAAGGCTGTTTCGATAACTGCTTCACCGCGGTATGTTGAAATCGATTTTGAAGGTGACGAAAACAATTCGGGTATGTAGTCGACTACTATAAGTTTCATATCGTATCTTCTAGGTTCGCGACTTGGTTTTCTTCTTCCTCTTCCATCATAAGGAGAGAAGCGATTGGAGAATCCTGGTCGTCGGCTAGCTATAGATGGTAAGGTTGGACGATGGGTCGATGAGGAAGAAGAAGAAGAAGAAGAATTACTGGCCAGCAGTGATCGGTTAAACCGCTGAGAAACTTCACTGGCCATTCTGGAATCAGTCTGAAGGGACCTCAAAGCACCACGAGCATTTTCCAATGCACCGGCATCGACTCCAGTTGCCTCAGAAGTGGGCTGAAGACGATTGAGAAGTTGGGAAACTGACCTAGAGAAGTTTCCCAACAAAGAGTTGATATCGTCCTGATTTGAATTCATCCCCGACATCAGTTGATAGCTCGTCAGCTCTCCTGTGCGCTTGAATGTCTTCAAACCATTCCGCAATTCATTTTATAGTCCATGCACCCCACGAGAGAACTCGCAGGAATTCGCGAGGTGCAAAGAATAGGAAAAACGCCCCAGGAAAATACGTAATACTATAATGTCCATTTATAACACCATGAATGTGACGATATCACGTTATAGGCAGATTTTCATGCTCATGTGTAATCTTGAGGTCTAGTAGGGTAAAGGTTAGGGTTTCTCTGCAGGAAGTAGACTGAGTGAAATGGAAATTTAATAAAAGTAATTTTCCGTTCCCATATCGACATTTTGTGAGCAAGTGCTTCGCAAATTGGCTTTTACAGACCCCCTACCCATCCCCATCCCCTCCAAGAAAAGGTAAGGATATGAGTCTCATCAGTTATCACGTTAACAAACCACGCCCTTACACCTTGGAGACCACTGAGGTGGCAACGTTGTGGACTACTTTGACCCACGGTTTAAAATTTGTCGGCGCTTTTGACCAATTTTAGCGAAATTATAACGGAGTCTCACTAGAACACCATGTAAAACAGTTTAAAAGAGTTTTTATTTTGGCAGCTTATAGAACGTAGCCAAGCAATTGATCCGACAAATGTTTGGAATTCAAATTCAGCCGACATTGCTCCAACACGAAAATCCGTTCCCGACATTGTCGGGTGACCATGTCAAACGCACGCATCATCGGATCCGAAAAATGTCGAGTGGATCTCGGGTGAAATGTGGGAACCGTTTAACACGGCCCAAGTGCTACTAATAGGATATCCATAAATAACGACTGATCGAATAACAAGAAAAACTGATCCAACTGTTAAAATTAGACACACTCATTGCACGCAATTTATCGAATGAAAAATTCAACTGATCGATAAATATGTCGCGCCTAATTTAAATGATCACTAAATCGACTATCAGGGACATGACTAGTACTGGGCCCGGTTGTTCTAAAGCCGATTAACTTAAGGACGGTGCCTACTATTGTTATTGCGCATACGTTCTGCGCATCTCCAGATACTCGGATATCCTATCAGTGATGCTTACAAATACAGAGATATTTTTGCGCGGTTTAAAAATATCCGGAGAAAGTAGATCTTAGTAAGTACTCTTGGTATCCAAAAAGAAAATTGGGGGTAACCATGCATTTTTGAGAGATAATCAAGCTTCAATTTGAGAAAGAACGCCATACATTGCTTTGTATTTTAAAGCTTTTTACAAATATTATTCATGAATTATCTTTGAAAAATGCGTGGTTACCCCCAATTTTCTTTTTGGATTTCAATAACACTTGTTAAGATCTACATCTCCTGCATAATCACACACCGGGGCAAAAATATCGTTAATTAGTAGGCACCGCCCTTAATCCATGAATAGTGTAAACTTTTGTTTCATTTTTTGTTCATTTTTTCAACTTTTTGGTGACAATTTCTCTTGTTTATTTTTGTTGTTCAAGATTGACTTTAGCTTCCTCCTGAATGTAAAGTTTTGCAGAATATCAGCGTTGAACCGCATTTGGGAGTAGAGAAATAAACTCCTTGCTTAGTTTTTCATCTGGGATTAGAGTCAATCGGCTTTGGAACCAATGATCGAATGTTAGGGATACCGGCAACTTACACACGCACACAACTGATCTATAAACCAGCACAACAGATCGAATATCACACGGTCTAAAATATGACGGCGCTATTGACCATTTTTAGCGAAATTATATCGGAGTCTCACTACGACACCATGTAAAACAGTTTTAAAGAGTTTTTATTTTGTAGCTTACAGAACCTAGCCAAACGTTTGATCCGACGAATGTGTGGAAGGGTCCCAATTCAACTTCAGCCGACATTGCCCCAACACAAAAATTCGGTTCCGACATTGTCGGGTGACCATGTCAAACGCATGTAACATCTGATCCGAAAAATGTCGAGTGGATGTCGGTTGAAATGTAGGGACCGTTTAACATGGCGCAAGTGCTACTAATATGATATATATCCATATATTACAACTGATCTAATAACAAGAAAACCGGATCCACTCATTGCACGCAATTGATCGAATCAGAATAACGGATCGAATGTTAGAGACACAACTTACAAATGATGGAAGAACACGCACACACCTGATCGATAAACCAGTACAACATATCGAATATTACTGAGGCACCCAACGAAAATTAATTATAAAATGCATAATAATAGGAAAAATTCTTAGTAGCCTACAGAACCTAGCCAAGCATTTGACCCGACAAATGTTTGGAAAGGTCCGAATTCAAGTGCAGCCGATAATGACCCGACACGAAAATCCGGTCCCGACATTGTCGGGTGACCATGTCAAACGCGCGCAACATTTGATCCGAAAAATGTGGAGTGGATGTCGGGTCAAATGTCAGGACCGTTTAACACGGCCCAAGTGCTACTAATAGGATATCCATAAGTAACAAGAAAACCTGATCCACTCATTGTGCGCAATTGACCGAATTCAACTGATCGATAAATATTACGTGCGCAATATAACTCAATCACTAAATCGAATATTAGGGACACAACTGGTCGATAATTCGGTACAACAGATGGAATCTTAGGTACAAACTGGTCGATAAATCATTACAACTGATCGAATACTTGGGACACAACTGATCGATAAATCAGTACAACTGATCAAATATTAGGTACACAACTGATCGATAAATCAGTACAACTCATCAAATATTAGCGACGCAACTGATCGATAAACCAGTACAACATATCGAATATTACTGAGGCACCAAACGAAAATTAATTATAAAATGCATAATAATAGGAAAAATTCTTTGTAGCTTACAGTACCTAGCCAAGCATTTGATCCGACAAATGTTTGGAAAGGTCCGAATTCAAGTGCAGCCGATAATGCCCCGACACGAAAATCCGGTCCCGACATTGTCGGGTGACAATGTCAAACGCGCGCAACATTTGATCCGAAAAATGTCAAGTGGATGTCGGGTGAAATGTCAAGAGCGTTTAACACGGTCCAAGTGCTACTAATAGGATATCCATAAATAACAAGAAAACCTGATCCACTCATTGTGCGCAATTGACCGAATTCAACTGATCGATAAATATTACGTGCGCAATCTAACTGATCACTAAATCGAGTATTAGGGACACAACTGGTCGATAATTCGGTACAACAGATGGAATCTTAGGTACAAACTGGTTGATAAATCAGGACAATCGAATACTTGGGACACACCTGGTCGATAAATCACTACAACTGATCGAATGTGAGAGCCAACTGATCGATGATAAATCAGTACAACCGATCGAATATTAGGGACTCAACTGATCGAATATTAGGTACACAACCGATCGAAAAATCAATACAACTGATCGAATATTAGCGACTCATGCAACTGATCGAATATTAGGTACACAACTGATCGATAAATCAGTACAACTGATCGAATATTAGCGACACAACTGATCGATAAATCAGTACAACTGTTCGAAAATGAGGGACACAACTGATCGATAAATCAATACAACTGATCGAATATGAGGGACTCAACTGATCGATAAATCAGTACAACCGATCGAATATGACAGACTCAACTGATCGATAAATCAGTACAACCGATCGAATATTAGAGACTTAACTGATCGAATCTTGGGTACACAACCGATCGATAAATCAATACAACTGATCGAATATTAGAGATACATGCAACTGATCGAATATTAGGTACACAACTGATCGATAAATCAGTACAACTGATCGAATATTAGCGACACAACTGATCGATAAATCAGTGCAACTGATCGAATATCAGGGACACGACTGATCGATAAACCAGTACAACTGATCCAATATTATGTACACAACTGATCGATAAATCAGTACAACTGATCGAATATTAGGGACACAACTGATCGATAAATCAGTACAACCGATCAAATATTAGCGACACAACTGATTGTTAAACTGATCGAATATTCGGAACATAACTGATCGATAAATCAGTACAACTGATCGAATATTAGGTACACAACTGATCGAATATTAGCGACACAACTAGTCGATAAATCAGTGCAACTGATGGAATATCAGGGACACGACTGATCGCCGCGATAAACCAGTACAACTGATCGAATATTAGGTACACAACTGATCGATAAATCAGTGCAACTGATCGAATATCGGAGACACGATGGATCGATAACCCAGTACAACTGATCGATAAACCAGTACAACTAATCGAATATTAGGTAAACAACTGATCGATAAATCAGTACAACTGATCGAATATTAGCGACACAACTGATCGATAAATCAGTGCAACTGATGGAATATCAGGGACACGACTGATCGCCGCGATAAACCAGTACAACTGATCGAATATTAGGTACACAACTGATCGATAAATCAGTGCAACTGATCGAATATCGGAGACACGATCGATCGATAACCCAGTTCAACTGATCGAATATTCGGGACATAACTGATCGATAAACCAGTACAACTAATCGAATATTAGGTACACAACTGATCGATAAATCAGTACAACTGATCGAATATTAGGTACACAACCGATTGATAAACTAGTACAACTGATCGAATATTCGGGACATAACTGATCGATACATCAGTACAACTGATCAAATATTAGGTACACAACGGATCAATAAACCAGTACAACTGATCGAATATTAGGTACACAACTGATTGATAAACTAGTACAACTGATCGAATATTAGGTACACAACTGATTGATAAACTAGTACAACTGATCGAATATTCGGGACTCAACTGATCGATAAACCAGTACAACTGATCGAATATTCGGGACACAACTGATCGATAAACCAGTACAACTGATCGAATATTAAGCACACAACTAATCAATAAAACCGTGCAAGTGATGGAATATCAGGAACACAACGGATTGAATGTAAGAGACAACAAATCGATAAATCAGTAAAACTGATAAAATATGGAATAAGTGACTCGCAACTGATCCAATAAATGCTAATTATCCAACTATAAAGGTCACTTATGGTAAGGGAGTATGTGACTAAATGATGAGTGGGCCAATCGGTAGATATAATTAATTTTGAAACAAACGGCGCGCCATAGCCCTGGTTATAAACATGTAAGGTCAACAAATCACACATTAAAGCTCACCAATTTTGATCCACTTTCTTGGTTGAAGTTCTTCGTGCTTGCAATTCTTGTAGAGAGGATCGGGGTGGTCAGTGTGCTTATTTGAGACATGGCGCATGAAGCAGTTCCATTTTGCAAGTATAAGGCTGCCAAAACCAGGTTTGGTTGATGTGGCACTCCAGTATAGATGTCGACGAATCCCCTTCACCCACTCCTTGATGATCTCACAGCCTTTCTCTTTGCTTGCTGACAGGAGCTTCTTTGTGATAGAACGTGCTACATGCCAAATGTCATAATACTGTGTTGTTTGTGTGCAAGTTTTCCTGATCCACTTCGCAATTCCTCTGTGACGGTCAGAGACAAAGACTCTGACGGTCAAACCAAGCTGCTCCAAAAAGGCAAAACACCGTTTTGCTCCTTCAAGTTCTGTTTGTTGACTCCCCCCAGTCTCGTTTGCCTATAAAGATATAAGAAAGTTACTTTCTAGATTGTTTGAATATTTTTGGCAGACCTGGAGGACCTACTTTATTGATTTATATAAATAAATAAAGCAGCTGTTTGGCCAACTGTGAATGTTCAACTGAAAATGCCCTTCAGTTCTTATAATTTATCACTTAGGAGTGGATCCTAAATATAAATTTATGTATACTAATTATAAATGCATGTGAAACCAACTAGAACTATAGAAATTTTAAAAAAAGAGCATTTATAAAAACCAGCAGACTGTAACAATTTTGTTGAATAATAATAAAAATTATCATGCTTAATCCTGGTTTATGTACCCAGTCTCCATTTTCGTGTTTCATGAGTGAGGGGATTTGATATATGGGGCAAATTGTGCAGGCAAAACTATAGGGAAAATGGCGACTGGCAATTTTCGGTCACTGAAGCCATGCAATCAAGGGAATAGATCCATGCAGTGGAAATAACACTACTTGTGGATAAGAATGGTAAATATCTAATACAGTTATTTACACTGTGTATCTCCACAGTAACAAACTGGTTTAGTTGGTACTAAACTTCTTATCACACGTCTCTGTGTAGAATATTACTGGGTACTTTTAGTTGTTTGTATAATTTTTGACCTGCCCCACATGTACGAGATCATCAAAATACATGTTAAGTATATGCATAACTTTTAGAAACAAAATGACGTTACCTGAACAAGTTCAAAGTGGACAACTTTCATTATGGTTGTGCACAACATTGTGTACACTCCATACTTGGCTGCATGCCCCATAGAATCAAATCGGCCATCCCCAGACCATACTACATCTTTCATGTTCTTGAGTTTACTGACAAGCCCAGTTCTATAAGTCTCCCAATGATGGATCACAATTGGGAAGATGAATGACCGCTGATGTGCAAAGAAGGTCCGTGGAGTGTAGCACGCCAGTCCCATGTGCCGAAACACCAGCAACATTTTACTGATCGAGGCACCTGAGCCATCAGAGAAGCAAAACTCAGCAGCATATTGCCAATACGGTACTTTCCCTGTGGCATGTAAGTTTGTGAGGTCCAAACATATCCACTGCACTCAGTACACTGCTGCCTTACTGTCACCATTGTGCCATTCTGCCGCATGGAAACTTGTGGATTCTCAGCTTTACAGTTGAAACAAAATAGCAGGAAAATCTTCAGCAGCATCTCATAAAATACAATGAATTTGGGCTGATTGTAGGCATAGTCAGGGCTGTTTGGATCCACTCTGAAAAAGAAAATAATATAATAAGTAAACTGAATTTAGAATGATCATGTACACATTCAATATATAACACAACAAAGTAAATGATCATGAAATCCATTATTTCATTCAACTGTAGCAAACAATCATCAACAGAGCAAATGAACGATACTACTTTGGTAACAACGTTTTACATGTTCTGTATGTTTTCCCATGTATTATTTGTGTTCATCTTTTTATTCAACAAAGTATTATTAAAAAGAATAAACTAGTGTTACTAGTTGGCATAACGCTAATGTATTAGTCTAAAAAATCTGAACTACATTCAGGTGGTCGAAATGTCAGTCAATACCTAATTCTTCTGAAAACTGTACTACACTATTCCATCACATTACTCTAGTGTACTATAAATCTCTTCTTACTTGATGTCATGTTGATCTTGTGGCAACTCCTCCTCATCCTCTGTGGCACCATCATCCTCTGTGGTCTCCCCTGCTGGGTCCCAATCATCACCTCCCTCATCTTCTGTCTCTGTGCCAGTATTGGACCAGGCAAAATAATCTGAGCGTTTCCTGGATTCTTTCACGGTTGGATCAGTGCTTCGTGGTTCTTCGATGTCTGAATCCTCTTCTAAATGCTGAGTACAAAGAAAAAACGTAGTTAGTTGCAGGTTTAGTTATAATTATGTGGTAAAGCAGTTTTTAGTTGAGTGTCAAAAAGTAATTAGTGGGCTGATTTTCATGACTTGCACACTTTTTCTCACATTACTATGAGTTTTGATTGATGCTTCAATTGAGTTGGCCCAAAGTAATTACTTTGGTTTTGGTTTTACAACACTCAAAAAAGAAAATGACTCTATGACGTCAGCTGTGAAATGAAATGCATACAGCTATGTAGATCGAGAGCTGTATGATCCTATAGGAGTCTAAGCTATGCAAAATCAATAAATTCACTAAATGGCCCTTACACATTGAAGTTCAGCAATGGTCATCTTCAAACTGGAGACTTCCCGTTTTAATTTTGTTACTTTTGACTTCAGTCTTTGGTTGGATTTCTGGAGGTTTTTCCACTTCACCTTGTGGGTACAACCCTTGCAGATATTTTCAGTTGTAAGTGGTGTGCCTGCTAGTGAAAGCCTTTCATGATCAGTGACAGTAGCTGGCGTCTGAGGCACATATTCTGGTGATCCATCTGTGGATGTATTTGATGGCGTCTCACGCACATGGACTGGTGATCCATCCAAGGATGTAATGGCTGATGGCAGATCAGGTGCATGTTCTGGTGATGCATCCACGGATGCAATTGATGTCTCAGGCACATATTCGGGTGATCCTTCTATCGATGTAATTGATGGCTGATCAGGCACATGTTCTGGAAGTTCAGTAGATTTTCTTCTTCTTTTTGCTGGTCTGCATACATCAGACAGGGCATCACGCTTCAGCTAAAATATATAATGGAAATACATATGGGTTAGCTTACGTCGTGACTACAAGCTTCTCCAGTAATTGTAAAACACAAAATATGACTCGTGAAAGCCGTGAAGTGTAAAGTTCTGTTGATTATACCAACAAAAAACATATTTATCGAAAACTTTATCATTGTAAAACAATCGATCGGTAAATTTCTAGATTTTGGTTGAGTCTCATGATCAGACCCCGTTGTCAAGCAGCCCCAGTGAATCTCATGCGATCAGCTCAACTTATAAACATTTAGAGCGAGCCACGGCTAAGCAATTAATTTCCAAACAGAAGGCTATGTAATACTAATCTTGATCACTCTTTAAAATGGAAAATTTAGCAGGTAAAACTACAAATATCAACAATGAAATACATATGTAAGTTGCTAATAAGGACGCTCAATGTAAACTTAAACAATCGTCTTACTTGTCTCTTCTGTCGGTAGCTTAAGTCCTTCAGAGCTGGAGGATCGACTGCATCTCTGGTCGGGACGGACCCTTTTCTAAGAACTGCGTTCATTTTCTCCCCTTTCTTCTCCATTTCGGCGATAATCGCCAAGCTCCGCGTGTAGCAAGACTCTTCAAAATGAGCTGAACATAGTGACGCATATCGCGATGTCGGATCAGCAAAATCCGGTCTGTGTTTACGCACAAATCTCAGCCATTTTGCCCTCACAGCCGGATCAGATGGAAACTGGTGCATTCCTATGCCTTCGGTGTATGATCGGTTCGTACAGCTTTGCTTATTACGGACTCCAGCAACGCAATATCGTCCTCGCTTTCTCTGGTCTTTCTTACTATCCGCCATATCGCATCTGAAGTTCTGGCAACAACGTGACGTCACGGTTGTTGTCACGTGGTATTTTGGTCGCGCGATTCAAAGGGACACTTTGAGAGCTTGTAAAATCGATCGTCAATTTTTACAGTGGACATCTCAAACTTCGGATTCGTGTGTTTTGAAAGGTAAATTTTATAATTAAGCCAAAAAAACAATTTGCTTCATAGGCACTTTAAGTTTCATCTTCCTTCTGCTAAAGCATGAAGAAGGCTCAGCAAATAGTTTGCCTCAGTAGATGCTGTTTTGCCGAAGTCGAGAAAATGGCAGCACACCCAGGCAGGTACTGCAAAAGCCAGAAAATTTCTTCATACACCTTCCAGTTTCTGAAGTACTCAGTCTCAGAGGAAGACGCGTACAAGATCCTGAAGAAAGTGGTTGGTGGACAGAAGGTTATATCCGACCTTAACAAGCAATTTAGGGTATGATGATAAATATGCCTCTTTGATGGAAAAATATTACCATTTCATAGCACTTAAATATTGAGAGGTCTTAAATTAACCCCACAAGCATACAATTTGTACGAGATTCATAAAAGGTTTCTTCAATTTGAGTTTGGTGTGATGACCACTACACTATCAAGACAACCATGCTGTCAACATGGCTGATTAGGCACTATTGTGGGGTATCGTTGGTCTCCTTAGGGTCAGTTTTTCATAGGCTGATGCTAGATTAACATGTAATCAGGGGCACCCAAAGACAACTTTCGGTATACATCAGGGGCCGGTTGTTTGAAAGCCGATTAACGCTAATCCCAGTTTAAAAAGTATCCAAGGACTTTATTTCCCTACTCCTAAATGCTTTTCACCGCTGATATTTGGCAAAACTTTACATTAGAAGAAATCAATCTTGAAAAACAAAAATAAGGAAAAGAAACTTTCACCTAAAAGTTGAAAACATAAAACAAAAGTTTGCGCTAATCCTGGATTAAGTTAATTGGCTTTCCAACAACCGGGCCCTGCTCACCATAGGTTTTCGGCGTCGTTCAAAGAATGCACACGGATTTTCGTAACTGAAAGATGGCCTAAAAGATTCGCAGTGGGGAAATAATAGCCCCTAACCTGCTCGAAACAGTCCTATTTCCTGCTTTGGCAATCAAAAACGTCAGCTTGCATTGCATTTTGTGGATGGTTCATTTCAGCTAGAAATTTCTCAAAGGAAGATCTTGTTCCCTATTATTTTCGGGCAATTAAAATTTCAGCTAAGAAATCCAAACATCAAATTCTTCCAGCTCATGAAAACATCACTTTAAACAGAATTCAAACACCGGCAGGCACTCATTTAAAAATATGCCTTTTTAGCACTTGGATCTTGTGGATTCACGAGGTATCTGGATGGTTGGTCTGAAACGTCACGGATAGCAAGTAACAAAAGAAACATGAAAGCCAATAGTATCCTTGGATTTCCCATGTAATAAACGATAGCCTTAAAGTTTCGTTCTGTCGGTAGCTCGTCAAGAATTTTAGCAACTACCTTGATAACAATTAAAAATTAACGAGCCTGAGGAAATTATCAGTCGTGAGACCGGATACAGATTTCTTTATCTTGATTAATTTGAACGTTTACTCGATCTAATATCAGCGGAAGTGTTAATGGTTTTTGGAATAGTGACACGTGTTATATCCTGGTACCCCTGTGTATCGCAGGCCGGGCTGCGAAGCTTAGGAACGTTTCAGGAACGTTTTAGTAACATGTGTTCTGGACGAACTATGTGCATCTCTTAGTCTGTCTAGTCACGATTAAAGTTACTTGCGATACTACAAATAGGCGACGAGGATAAACAACAATCAGATAACATATCAAGATGAGTTGTCTCCAGTGAATTTAAAGGCGACAAACTTGGCAGATGGGTGGACGTCTTGGGTCGATGCCTTTCACAACTACCGAATTGCTATGAAATTAGATAAAGAAAGTGACGAAGTTCAAACAGCTACTCTTCTACATCTTGCTGGGACGGGAGTCCAACATTTGTTCTCGGGTTTGCCTGGAGAGAAAAAGAAATTTGAGGAAGTTAAACAAGCGTTGAGTGCACACTTTCAGCCTAAAAGAAACAAGTGGGCAGAGAGATACAAGTTTCGAAAACATGCTCAACTTCAACATGAATCATTGGATACCTTCATTTGCAGAATTACGTATGTGTATGCTGAGTTTAATATGCAACTTCGGGGAAGTAGCTGATGATAATATCCTTCGTCAAGTATAGAGAAATGTTCTGACGGATATCTACGAGAAAAGCTACTACTACAAGGAGAGACTCTTACTCTGGAAAAAGCCCAGAAGCTCGGGAGAGCAATTGAATCTGCAAAGGATACGCAGCTACTTGGGGGACAGGAAGCCCGAAATTTGCCAGAAAAATCTAATGTTAATGCAGTCAAATCTTCAGTAAATAAAGCAAAAGAAAAAGCCTGCTTTCCATGTGGAAGAGCGGATCATGTTGCGAATGACGGAAGATGCGCAGCGAGGAATGCACAGTGCAGAAAATGTAAGAAGACTGGTCATTGCTGGAAGTATTTGCAGACAGAACAAGAGGCAATGGCTGTGCTGTTCGGATTGCAGAAGATGCATACCTACATTTATGGTCGCCATGCAGACAAGGTAAAAGCAATTGCATATGCACCAGTACCTCGTGATCAAGCTGAGCTGAGATCATTTCTAGGAAGTATTACATACCTTACACAGTTTGTTCCCAACCTTGCAACAGTTATCACTCCTTTGCGACAGCTTACACAGAAGGGTGTGGTGTGGAAATGGAGTAAAACAGCATCCAAAGCATTTGAGGAAGTTAAAGAGCTTCTGATTAAAGCACTATGCCTTGCACACTACTCCTTGAAAGCAGAGACCAAACTTGTAGTAGATACCAGCCCAGTCGGTCTTGGGTGTGTCTTGCTGCTAATTGTTGACAGCTGTTGAGTTTAAGATGCATAGCTACATTTATGGTCGCCGCGTTGTCGTCTCGACTGATCATAAACCACTGCTTGGCGTATTCAATAAAAACACTCAATCAATCCGCCCTGAACGAATTGCTCTCAGATGTCAGGACTACGACTTTACACTCACTTATGAACCGGGATCTGAGAACATTGCAGATGGACTATCAAGGTTACCTTTGAACACTACTGGTATGGGAACAAGTTTTGTTGAGGAGCATGTACGCTTTGTCAAAAGTGCTGATGCTTTGCTCTCAATTGATGACATAAAAGAGGCTGGAGAGTCACCCAGAATTACTAGAGGTGCTGAAGGTATTTGAGAATATGGACAAAAAGAGCGAAAGAAACGGCAAGACGAAATGGACACGAAAACCTTTCAAATTGTTGCAACGTTTCTGGGGCAAGTTGAATCAAACTATCCCAGAAGAAAGCAGAAGCTTCATTTTTGTTGTCAGATTGCATTAATGGGAAGATTTCATTAATTTTATTTTGTCACTTAAAGGGTAGCACATTTTCGAAGACTAAAGGAAAGGAAGTGGATAAGGAAGGTGAGGAAGATGAGGATACAGATCTGGTTTGTGATTTTGCATTTCGACTGCATTTTCATCCTGTAAATAATGGTATACTCCTTTCTGAGGTTGACAGTTCTGTGTAAGAAATGATTGTAGATTTTTTTTTCTCACATCTTGTTGCCGTTGATGGGTCATTTACATATCAATCAAATGGATCAAACGAAATTTCATAACTCATAAAACGATACATCTCCTTATGGTTGTCACCACTTCCAGGACAACCCATCCACAAGTAAAGCGAATAATAAGAACGATGTTGATCTCAGAGGCAAGCGGGAAGTCACAGAACTGGTTAGTGAGCCTTTAATGTCTTACTTAACACTGGCCTTTTCGTCGCTAATAATGATTATTGATTTTTGAATGAAATTCTTTAAAGCAAAAACTATATTAGGCAGTTTAGACGCCACTGCTGGGCACTGATAATTATAAATTGAAGTGTGACATGACATGATACAGTCCCAAGAACATGAAATTGAAAATGGTTTTTATGGTAACTGAAAACTACTATTTTTAGTAGCGATTTCTTACAGGCTGTTTTCTAAGTACCGTAGAATCCCTAAAAATGGAAGAATTGGATCAAAAAATCTGTGTTACTCAAACTTGAGGATAAATATCTACTAATTCTCTTTGCCAATGGAGTAAAACATTGATTAAAAATGATCGGGAGGTTTGAGAAAGCAAGGATATGACTGAAAATTCGGGACTGCACTACGATCTTGGCATACATGTTAAAACTTGGTGGGCTTCTTTGTAAGGCTTATTTGTCCTAAATATTCATAAAGGTGTCATGTTATGAGGTAGCACCTTGTTTTAAGATGCATGTTGCCACACTTTTTTCTTTTTGTTCCTTTTCTTTTTGACGCATAGGTGAGCAAACCCTCACACTGGGTAAAGAGGAAAAACAGAGAAGTTGCTTGATAATGGCGGTTAAGGTTAAAACTAATTTGCTTTTCACACAGCGAATGCTGAGGTCCTCTGATTAACCCTCGTGTGTTCTTTTGTTACGAAGGTCAACGGAAAAGATGCTCAAGTATTGTTAGAGGATGTGCAGTGTCTTGAAGAAAGTGATGACAAAGTACGACTGATAAACCGTACTATTCTAATTTGGAGGAAACTACGTTCTACAAATGAAGTTAGTCTAACAAAAGCTTATAAAGAGATTCTACTGTCTAAAGAAAAATTCGTTCGCCAGAGCATATATTTGCGGTCATGTTGTTTTCTCACACCTTAACTGCCCCATGTTTCTGGACTTAAACCACGCTGCGTAATCACCATCTTCTCTTCATTTTATTGATTTCGTTTCTGTTTTCATCACTTCCAGGTCAAAGAAGACATTCTCCTGAAGTGCAAAGAATTTAAGCAGGATTACTCATATCTTGTTAGTACAACTCTACATTTTAAAATTAAAGTTCCTGGTTCTATTTGGCAGCAGGAAAGGTAATGAGAACATTCCTTCGTCGCATGCTTCATACTCTCAAACACTTCATTTTTTATTGCATAGGAAGACGAAACCTAAGAAAGAAGAGATGAAGGACTTCAAAACAGAGAAAACGACCAGGTTATCAGTCAACATGTGTCGATATCACTGGTTGCATTTATGACGATTTTTTCTAAGATTGTGTGCTATGCATGGCAGACTGCTTTCACTTTTATTTACCAGAAACCTGGGGCATATACCATTTGCACGGAAAATCCGGTTGGAATGGAACGGTCGTAATGGTACAAGATTTTCCAGGTGTGGCGTTTTGCCAGGACCGAGTACCTCCGAAGTAGAAGAAAATAATGACAAATCAAAATGGCGGCTGCATCTGCAGTGTCGAAAGGTGGGAAAGAGGCCAAAGTGAACCGGGTCAAGTGGGAGTTTACAAATGGTAGATGATTTTTCATGTCATTTCGGTTGGAACGGGAAAAGAGGAATACGTCTGAGGATCTCCATCTTTTTCAGAAACTTTCCGGTGGAATGAGCTGTACCATTTGAATTTCTAACCGGAATTTTCCGTTTTTGTTGACAAATGGTAAACGCTCCTGTTCAAGTTACACTTTGGCCATGGCGATTTAAGGGGCTGTGTGCCTTTCATGAACTTGTTCTTTGCAAATTTCAGTCTTATCCAAGATTCACGTCAGCAAATTATTAAATATCAAGAATTTCAGTGATATGTGGGAATAATAAATTTATTTTTTTGGTCTTCATCACTTCCAGGTCAAAACTGGCGTTCTCCCGGATGAATGTAAATTCGCTGAATTGAAGCAGGAGGACTCAGATTTTGTAAGTATACCTTGAATACAGAGATTACTTCGCTAAAGAAGTGGTCTGCTCTTGATTTTTGCGTTTCTTTGCTTCTTGCTCAAATGAAAGTTTTGAAGAAGCCCGAAAAAAAGTGTAAAACTACCAAGGCCCTATTAGTAGTGCGCGGACATTCCAATATCATTTTGTTTACAATCTCCTGATAAAAACGTCATGTGCTTGCAGGTTATCATTAGCAATTGGAACACCAAGGTGGCTTTGAAGCCAGACATTGGACAGTTATGCCCTTTATTCTGCTGGGAAAGGCAATTAGAATTTTCGTAGTTGCTATGTGTTGAACTATTACATGTTTTATTTAATTGAATAGGAAGATGAAACTGAGAAAATACAAAGTAAGGGACAAAGAAACACAGAACCCGACCAGTTAACGAGTGTTAAATGTTTACACTCACTCCTTGTCCTTATATGGCGTTCTCTTCCTTGCTTTAGAATTTTAATGTGCCTTTTTTTTTATAAGAACATCGAGGCTGAAATTAACCCAGATGCACATACGTCAAAAGAATTTGATACTGATTCAGCTCACAATTTTCTTCTTTAAATTTCCTGGTAATGTCCTTATCTCTTTCCGGAAATGCTATACAGTCAAGTAACGTTTACAGTAAGAACATGGTACGAACGTTTTTTCGGGTTAAAGAGAACATTTAAATTGTACTTCATGTTTTTTGTATTATATTTTCGTATAGCCCTTACTTGATAAGGATGAAAATCTTGAACCACTGATCAGATATATTGTATCTCTAACAGGAATTTAAGGACTTGGAAATCTCGGAATGGGTGGCTGTATTTTACCCCCACAAATTTTATGTGGGTCACATTATAGAGCTGCCTGAAAACGATAACCAGACCATAAAATTTCTCGACCAGCGCCCTGGAGAAGTTTTTGTATATCGTAGTGATACCGAAACAGTAGAACAAGAATGGATATTTTGCAGAGGACTACGAGTTGGGCTGAAAGGGAAGAAAGGGTTTTCTGTGGAACACTAAGGCACCATAGAAAAAAAGTACAAAGAGTATATCAAGAGGTATCTTCTTAAAGGAAAGGTGCAGATATCTGGTAGTAGAATGTGAGATTCAGCAATGTAACTGTATAGATGAATTTTCCGCAGATTCTTTCTTCACTTGAAGTTATAATTACAGGATTTATTGTTCGCCTGATTTTATAAACCTTCGAAAATGGTCTGGGCATGCTTTGTTTTGATGAAAATGAAATCTCAATTTTAAACCTGCAGAGAAAAAGGCTAGTGTGACCTATCATGGAGTGATAAATGGATAAAACAAATTGATGTTTCATAGCAAGCGGAATAGAAATAAGATTAAACTAAACAAGATATATTTATTTTTAAGTATTTGGGTTTTTTTTTTCGTCCCCTTATTAACTTAATTAACAGACAAGTAAAATGACTTAAAGAATTTTATCTTTAAAGGTTATAAATGCTTCGTTTCGAATCATGCAAATTAGTTAGCTAGCTTTACTGCCACCCTACGTCAGTGTTGTTTTCGTATCATTTTTAACTACATGTACATGTAGTAGCCTTACTTGGTGTCAAATTTGTATTATAAACTTGTGTCGTTATCCATTTATATTTAAGTTTTAAAGTGAGCTAAGTGTCACCAACTCAGGCTGGGTGTGCGAAAATAGCTGCAAAAACGAAAAGTCGTATCTTTGTCCATAGTCGACAGTTTTTACACACTCCTGTAGTACACATGAAACAAAAACACGTCGAATTTCAGTTATTCTTGATTTACGTGGCGCATGTATATATCTGAAATTATTATTCAACACATTGTGACAATGTCCAAAATGGTCATAGCGCGCTCAATAATCGTCGTGAATACTCAACAGATATCGAGCGATATACGAAATTTTTGTGTGTCATGGAGAAAAATGGTAGTTTTTTCCAGCTTTTTTTCCAATAAACTTAGTTGACCTAAAATCCAAAAAGACAAATTAAGCTTAAATACAAATTGTCAGAAATAATGAGTGGAAATAAACGAGACACTTTTCCTCTTCTTACAAAATTCGAAGTGAACGTTTTGTGATTAAAAAATAGAGAGAAAAATTAAAAGCTGCACTTACCACAAAAGAAATGTCAGAAGTCTGGTCGCCTACAACCACTCGCTAGTTGAAACTTCTCCAGTAATGATGACCGACAAAGGTTGAGATATATTTGTATGGCGAGATGATAAATATAAATGATTGAAAGAAAAAGCTGAGAATTGATAAAGCAGGAGATTTAAGGCCAGTTTACACGGTGCGACTTGTCGCCCCAATTTTTGGCGGTGACATAAAAAATCGGCCCGACATAAAAAACCTGTGGCAGTAAAATATATTTTTTATGTCGGGCCAATTTTTTTCAAAGCCACCGCCAAAACTCGGGCCGACAAGTCGCACCTGTAAACCAGCCTTTGAGCTGAAACGCAGTGAGTAGACGAGAAGCAGTCAAATGCAAATACCATTGAGCTCTGTGATTGGTTCGATACCCTCAATACCTTGAAGGACAAATTGACCAATCAGAATTTACCTTATGAGAGCTGCTACAGTACTGTCATTTTCTGGAGGCATTGACATACAGTATTGTGAAAAAGTAATGAGAACGTAATTCGACGAAATGCGCGAATTTCGGGGCTTTTCGACGAAAAATGCCTATTGTTGTAGTTGACGCGAATTTTTGAGCGAAAATTCGCTTTGACCGACAATTCGTTCCGAAATTTCGAGCGAAAATTCGCTTTGGCCGACAATTCGTTCCGAAATTTCGAGCGAAAATTCGCTTTGACCGATAATTCGTTCCGAAATTTCGAGCGAAAATTCGCATTCACTGATAATTTGTTCTGATATACCGAGCGAAAATTCGCTCTTCCCGAATTTTCCTTCGAGTTTTTGAGCGAAAATTTGTTGGTTTGGTATAGTTTCTGTGGGTATTACCAGCGAACACAACACCAGAATGTACGGGATAGAAAGCAACATCTCACCCTGTTAAGTGCTTTTCTTTCAAACTTTGCAGGGTATGTTACACTGTGAAATGTTTCGCGCAACTTGTCTCGCCACAATGCCAACAAAACATTGTGAGAAAAGTTGCACGAAACATTTCAGTGTCACGGCATCTTTACACTTGTACCAGAACCCAGGCTCTGCACGACGTTGAGATTCTTTACTCGTCACCATAACGACAAATTGTATGTTAATTCAAAGCTCACAGTTGTCGGCTGCGAAGTCTTTTACCGCTGAATTCAAAATCTCTCATCGGATGGAAATGGAATCATTGATGTTTTTTTCACTGTGGTGACTTGCCCGGCGCCTGCCAAAAAGTTAAAAGTTATCCTGAAAATTGGTAAGTAAGCTCTTCATACGTACATGTATAAGACATCATGTCAATAAACACTTCTGGGTTATACAAATGTAGACCCGGGAATCATTTTTGCCGCTGTGACGCTACAAGATAACACTCGCCGGCTCTTTTATATTTACAGGCTTTGCATTGTTGACAACAGTTTGTCCTCACAACCAAAGGATTTAAATTGCATATGTTTTGTCGAGTCTTCTCTGCCGAGAAAGATGAATAAAAACACATTACAAAGGGCGAATTTTGTAGAGAATTGAAACGGACACAACTACTGAACTATTTCCAAAATACATGGACTGATCATCGGTTTATGGTCACCTCGCCACCAGGAAGACTCGCCACCAGTAAACTCGCCACCAAGGGTTATCTCGCCGCCACCAAGGCATCATCATCTCGTATTGCTTTGGTGACTCTAGTAAGAGCTATTATAGCACTCACCGGCATAGCAATAGTGTGGCATGGTTTCTATAGGTTAGCTTACAAGTGTTTGTCAGGATCACCTTCGGTAGTGTAGAGGTTAAGTACAATTCCTCGCAAATCATTGAACCGAGTTCGACATCGTCCCATCAACTTTAATAATTTTTTTTTCTAGTCCTAGATTAAGTATTTTTTCCGCAATTTGACAGTGAAATTTTCTCGTCCAAATGGCATCGCTTGTTTACGAAAGGGAAAATTGCATCACCGAAGAGCGTTTGAATGTTGGAATCACTAAGGGGGAATGAAGCTTTTACAGTGCGGAGTTTCAAAAAGTTTTGAAAACCGGGAAATGCGCCAAAAAAAATGAAAACTATTAACGGATCAAGGCGAGTCTTCCCCTTATAAAAATCAACACAGCTTCCACTAAATGATGTCCTTGTGATGATTTATTACAAATTTCAAATAAGTAACAATATTTACAAACTACTTAAGGCAACGCACTTTAAAAAACTGAAATCGCTACAATAATTATGTAGTCAAAATGCGATGAAGCCAATTTCAAATAAATAATAATATTAACAAAATGATTAAAGGATTGAAGGTATCTAGGATCTGGGACCGTTCATGTACGAACACAACTTAAGTAGGCGGAGAGCAGAAATTTCATTGTTACTAAATTCGTCCCAGTGGGTAAAAAGCCGAGCCTGTAGCAGACGATATTTGCGCCTCTGTATACGTGACAGTTTACCCTCAGATATGAACCGGATTTGTATTGTGACCAGCCTGGCCTCTTGGTGAAGAAGGTCAACCAGAAGGTAAAATGGAACTTGAGTTCTTCCATTAGCGTGTCTGTTGATGCTGTGGTGCCACCCTTCTATATCGTTGTTTGTTCGGACAGGAACCATGAATATAGACCAACAGGAAGGAGGCCACATGGTGCTGAAAACCCATGTATCTGCCACATACTGAACAAGTTGTTGGAGAAGAGGCGTCATTGCCTGGACCTTGAGCCGTTGGAAGATAGGTACGATGTTCGCCTCTGGCAGGAAGGGAAGTGCCATTATTTTTCTGATGTACTTGTAAATGGCGTCATCCGATCGATACGGGTGTTCTAGTCCAAGTGCTTGGACCTATCAGTAAGAGAAGCAGGTAATTATATTAGATACAAGTATTCTTTTTGTTTTCCTTGGGTAAGTTTAGTTCACACTACACTGAACCAGGTGGGCCGTACCACGCTGGTCGGGGTCGTGAATTGTAACCTTTTTGCTACAGTT
>NC_090869.1:46208736-46221236 GCF_036669935.1 Montipora foliosa
AGCTTTGGAATATAAATTTGTGGAAGTGGTAAGGTGTTGACAATGCATTTGAAAAATCTGGTAACAGCACACAACGTCTGTCGAATTTGTGGGTATTTCCCCACTGTTGTTTTAATAATGTTCTCCAACATATCAGGATTAAGGTGAAAACCATAGTCTGTGTTACACCCATTAAGCTGAGTTGCATTGTCCGTTCCCCGCCTTTCGTATTGTGCAGTCGAAACTCCTGATACGTCATCTTTCCTAAAAGGCTTTCGTTCATAATAAACTTCAAATGGACATTTCCAAGAAAGCTGCTCCTTAACTTCTCGATTTAAGGTTCTTGCATATTCTGGCAAACGTTTTGCCCTGTTTACTCCCGTTTTTCTCATACTTAAAAGATCGTACGTAATCTTTTTCTTAAATGATGTGTGGGCCCGTTCAATTTTTCCCTGTGATTGTGCGTGGTATGGACGTCCCTTAACTACTTTTATTTCAAGCTTCTTGCACAGTTTATTGACAGCACCGTCGAATTCTCGCCCTTGGTCGTGCTGAAGGACACGAGGAGACCCATGCTCTTCGTAAATTGTTGATAGCGCCGCTGATAGTACATACTTGAATGCTTTTCCATCTCACTTAACTGGCATACTTTCCATGCTTACTAAACGCAGTTATAGGGATGTTAAATTTCAGCAAAAGTATCGTGCGTCTCATCGTCGAGTGATGAAATAGCGGATATTTCGAACACATTGCTGGAAATCATTGGCAGTAGAAACAAAAACCGTAACATGGTGTTCATGGTCAACTAAAATGTGGACATGACCAGCATGGAAATAGTCAAGTTAAACGACAGAGGAATGTGTCACTTTGGTTTCAGATTTCCAAAGATGAAACAGAAACCCCCAGTTGGTTAACCCCCTACTGCCTCACATTCCTCTATGAAAAACGAATTTGTCATAAGAGACGTAATTAAATATATATATCGATGGAAAGTTGCATTTCCTGTCACATAAAAGGTAATAAAGATGTTGCCAACAGATATATTTTGAATTTTATGTACCTGGCCCAAATTAAATGAAATGCCTTACTTAGGATCGAAGTGAATACTTTGTCACAAAATTAAATCAAATCCCTATCCTTTGGTGTATACTTCAGCTTTCAAATTAATATATCGTGCCTTAAACTGAAGAAACACGAACCACCCAGGGCCTGGTTGTTCAAAAGTCGATTAACGCTAACCCCAGATCAAAAAATTAACCAAGGAATTTATTTCTCTACTCCCAAATGCTGTTGAACGCTGATATTCGGCAAAACTTTACATCAGAAGAACTCAATCTTGAAAAACAAAAATAAGCAAACAAAACTTTCACCAAAAGTGGAAAACATGAAACAAATGTTTACGCTAATCCTGGATTAAGTGAATCAGCTTTCGAACAACCGGGCCCAGAATATTGTTACATTTTTTGCTATTACATTTTGCGCTACTGATGTTATTACATTTAACATCGAAAGTTATTACATTTTGCGTTACTATTACATTTTGTGTCAGTTATTACAATATGTGGTGTAACAGATGGTTTGAAGAGCGCAATTCGTTGTTTAAGAAATAGAAAACATGTTCCATGTTTCTATCGAGTTATAGAAACACGAGTGAAAGTTTGGGAGAACGAGAAATGCTTTGGGAACAGGAGCTGCAGGCGAGTGTTTCCACAGCTTTTTTGAGTTCTCTCAAACTTTCACTCGTGTTTCTATAACTCCATAGAAACACAGAGTACGTTTTCTATTTCTTTTAGAAAACAACTTGTTAACTCTAATTATCAAAATGTAAATTATCTTTGCTCGTGCAATCACTACATCAACAGCTTACTCTAGTTCTGTGTCTCCATCGAGTTATAGAAACATGATTTTTAACCAATCAGCGTGCATATTTTCTTGGGACTGTTTTCTAAAATAATCTACAACACTACTAATACCTGCTAGCACCAGTCAAGAGCAGAGGAAAAATGCACTGGCAAGAACCTCAACTAAAATTGATAAAAAATCTGCAAGTAGACGTCATTGAAAAAATACGTATAACCTGCAAGTAAAAAAAAAGGTTGCAGACTGAATACTCCCCCTTTCATCATTTTTCTAATGGTAGGCTCCAAAAGGGGCGGTGAATTTTTTTTCTGGCCTGTCCTCAGTAATCTTGTAAAAGTTGTGGGGATGATCGCAAAACAAATGGGAGGCCAAACGGGTGAAAAAAGGAATGAAGAAAAAAAGAAAATCCTGTTACGCGCATGTATTAAAATTAAAATGAGCAGTAACTGACGTACAAGTACGCCAAGGCAAAGGAAAGCCATGAAAGAAGACAACACCCCGAATTCTGTTTCAATGAAGATGTTGATTCCCAACAACAAGAGTCTCCAAATGAGACAGAAATTTAGAGAGTCATGACCAAAAGCCGAGGGATGACAGGTACAACTATGCTACTCTCCACTTAGTCATGGGCCTACTCCTAAGAAATTTTGATGATGCCGTGAAAGAGGGAGATTTTTTTTTGTTTTTGTTTTTTTTTTTTAAATAATAATTATTCCTTACAATTACAACACTTTTTTCATTTATTTTAAGCCTATTTTACAATAAGATACAATTAATTAAATACATCTATACAATCATACTTCTATTACAGTTATATTAAATATATAAAATAGCAGATGGAGGAGCTTTTATGGCTATTAAATAATTTTTTCAAGCTTATACTTATATTTAACTTTGTTGATGAAATCCGAAAGTAATAAAAATGGTGAGTCATTCTGGAGTTTTTTCTTATAAATATAATACCGCAGAAAGAGGAGGGTGTAGTTCAATTTTTTTATCAAGGTAATTGAACTTGGAAAAATACCAAAAAGACGATCTTCAGTGTTTAGATTAAATTCAGAGTCATTCTCTGTATTAAATCATTGTAACACTTTTTGAGTAAAGGACTTTGTAAACTGGCATTCTGAAAAAGTATCCCCGAAATATATACAATTACTATCTGGTTTGATATTAAACCTAAAGAGTTCCTTTTTGGTCACCACAATTCTATGAATGAATTTGAAATGAAATTCCCTAACGTTATGTTCTCTACAAGTCTTTTGTACCGATTTGAATATATTTTTCCAGTTACTTTTGTCCATGGGAACGGTTTGATTCCATCTCTTTGGACCAGTTTGTTTTTCTTTATACTTCTTATCAACGATTGATCAGTAGAAGTCTTTGGATTTGGCTCGCAGTAAATTAATAACTACATTTTCATCTAAGTGAAAGAACTCCGGGTCCTCATTGTTTATCATTTCAGTATTGAAATCGTTACTTTTCGCCTTGGTTAGGAGGTGACCTAGAATAGCAGAAGTAACTTGGTAAAAGTGAAGAAAGGTAGTTTTTTTCAGTGAATATTTTGACTGAAAAGCAGGAAATGATAGAATATTTTCATTCTTATCTAAAAGATCTTTAACCATTCTAATTCCTTTCTCGAACCACTCCTTCCACAAAAAAGGTTTACCATCAATGCATATTTCCTTATTATTAAATAGAATTGTATCCCGTCCATGATGGCTACCATGAAGAGCTTTCAATTCATGAAAGAACGATAAAATGTCCCTATAGAAAGAGGGTACATCTGCAAAGTCTTTTGCGTCGTAATTACATGATAGGGGAAAATAGAGGCCCCCGTATTTCTTAAAAAAGTAGTCTGGAACAAATTTCCAATTGGGATGGCCTTCCCGTATGAGTCTTGGTATCCATGCTAGTCTCAGCTCTTTGATCATTGTTTCAATATCCGTCATACGCAGCCCGCCCTTTTCATAATCCTGATATAGTCCTTCCCTTCTTATTTTGTCTCTTTTGTTTTTCCAGATGAATCTAAAGAGCCTACCTTTAATGTTACTTATAATATCCTTTGGAACATTGATATTTGAAGCGGAGTAAATAAGAGATGATACCACAAGCACCTTGATTATCATCACTTTCCCAAATGGTGTGAGATCTCTTGACTTCCATATATCCAAGTTTGTTTGCAATTTATTTATCTTAAGGTTGAAATTCATTTCATTATTACCTTTCTCGTCATAGGAGAAATAAATGCCCAGAATTCTGGTCGGACTACTGACCCATTTTAAGTGTAAAGGTTTGTTTTTCTTGCCTGACCACTTCCCCAGCCACATTGCTTTAGTTTTCTCTAAATTAAGCCTGAGACCTGAGATTTCGCCAAAATCCACTGCGATTTGTAATCCTTTTTCCACCGAAGAGAGGTCGAAACATAGCAGGTTGGTGTCGTCTGCAAATTGACTAATTTTAATTTCCCTTTCAAATATCGAAATTTCCTTGACAGCACTGGATTGACGAATTTTCATGGACATAAGTTCTGCGGCTAGTATGAACAAGTAGGGAGAAAGTGGGCATCCTTGTCTTACTCGGGTAGAAGGTTTTATCCAGTTGGTGGCATAGCCATTATTTAGTACCACACTTTGTATATCAGTGTAAAAGACCTTTACCCAGTTTCTTACTGTCCTCCTGTGAGAGACGAGGGATTTCTAGATGTTCTATGTAATGATTAAACTGCTCTTCGGCAACATCCATTTTACACGTGTAGAGATCTCTGTAATAATTTTCTATTTTTAACAAAATCTGTTCTTCTTTTATTATCTCTCCCTCGTCGTCTTCTAATTCTGAGATTACCTTCTTGCTGTAATTTCTTTTCTCGAGATTAAAAAAATATTTTGTAGGTCTTTCGCCTTTTTCAGCCCACAAGCATTTGGATCGAAACTTTGCAGCTTCACCTCCTGGATACGTATGAATGTTTGTTTATGTTGGGATGTTTAACTCTTTGTATGTCTACAAGATCAAAAATATCCATTGTCATTAAGATTAGATTCCGGAAGCCGGTTGGTCTCCAAGGTAAACCACCCTTTTTGTCCTTCTTTGTTAGAGTGCAATTCCAGTCACCTCCTACAATCAATTAATTCAGATTGGTCTATCAAATAGTTGTTAAGCTGTTCTATAAATCGCATTTGCTCGGCTTGATCATTTGGCGCGTATATATTAAATAGTGAAAGAGGGAGATGGTGGGTGCATATTTTGTTGTTGGAAATTTGCTGTGTTAATATGCAAATCACACAATCACAACAAGTATGCTTTGGCAGCTCTTCGACTCCAATCATTAATCAAAGCAATTCTTACCCCAAGAGAGGCTGAATGCTTGAAGTGGAACAGAACTGTAAACAACAAGGGGGTGCTGGAAACAACATCTCAATTGATATAAGAATGGAGCACCTGATCTGGCCTACAAAAGAGTTGCTGAAGCATCTTGGTCCGAACCTGACAGAAGCTGCCGCAAAACGCTGCAGCAAAGCTGTTGGCCAGGTGTCAGATCTGATTGATTTAGTGGATGAGGACTTAGGAATTGAAAGACCCAGTGGGCATCACAAGATGCTGCAAAGAGGGGCTGATTTCAAACTTTTAGTGGACGAGTTTCACCGAAGGGGAAGTATGTTTAAGTTTGATCCACAGCCTCAAAGGGAGTATCGCACCTTTGCCAACTTCCGGGACAGCCTAATCAAGGGTCTTGATTTGACATCCTTAAACAAATGGATCAGCAAACACAAAAAGAAATTGCATAAAATGGAGTCAATTTGAAGTGCACTAATTTGAGATTATTATACTCCCAGGGGGAGGAGGGTACTTCTGGTAATTTTTGGTGGGGGTGTGCCGCATGGTTCCCTACACCTCTTTTCAGACCTGGACTTTGGGCAGGAATTATGTCATCATTACTTTGATTAGAGCGCAAACAAAAAATTCTTCAAATCCATTTCTAATGTGAATGTCTCTTTCTTTCCTCCTTATTTGGATTCCAGACAAAATGTATACCTGTTTTCAAACCAATAAGGTGCAAGAACCCCACTCAATGGATATAAGGGCATATCGATGTGCCCTATACAAGGGAGTACCCCTCTTTCTCTCCCCCCCCCCCCCCTTGGATTATACTCTCCACAAGTGATATATTGAAAACCATAGAAACATCTCCGACATGACAACTTAATAACAATATTACTGTTATTGTGCATTTCTTTAAGGATGCCCTGTCGGCCTTTTTTTTCCTCCAGAATTTTGCTTTTAAGCATCAAGGCAATTATCATAAATCACACATGAGGGCAAAATTGGCCACCAGTTTGGAATAAGGTGTCTTCTGTCGATTCCCTTATTCTTTGATTCCCGGCCCTATTACTCATAAATAATTAGGACAAGGAGACAAAGGAAATATAAAGCCAACCTTGGTTGAAAGATTTTAACCTGAATTCAAGTTTGACATGTAGCATGTCATGAAGTAAGAGAAAAAGAAAGACAAATATGTTGCCTTCTTCTCTTAAGTTTCAAATAATTACGGTCACAATCATTTAAGATAAAGAAGGTTAAAACATTGTATTATTTTCTTTAAGAATTGGAGTTTTGGATAATAATTTATTATTTATCATTACGTTATAAAGTATTGTTGTCCAAATTTACATATCAGGATTACAGGATTCACACTTCTCCTAGCTACAACAAGAATGGCTTATAGAAAACAAAGGAAAAGTAGGAAAAAGATCATTTTTTAATTGTTCAGATGTCTGCATACCATTAATTTTTTTTTTAACCTGGTAATACTAAATCTCAGTGACAGCTCTCTGTTTTTGTCACAATGTCTTTTTTTTTTTTTTACTTATCTAGAACTTTCTCTCTGCTTTGACCATTCTTTCTTTGTTGCTATGAATAGGGCAATAAAATACAGAAAAAATGGCCATTGCTTTCAATCATGCCTTTGTCTATTCTTCTTATTAGAAAGATTCAGAGTCACGTTGATGGCAAATGGCCTTATATTATCATATTCCTTGTTTTTTATTGTTCGTTGCTTATATAAAAAAGAGGTAGTTTCATGCCAGTTTCATCCTTAAGGATATTATTGTCATGGGTCGTTGGTACGTGCTTATTTCCTACAAATGTGTTTTGGATAAATTCTCAAATGAAATCAGTTGTTTGTTGTAAACATGACTCTAAATCTCTCCATTATTACATATGTTGGACCGAGTACTTCATCCGAGTGATCATCCATTTCAAGCTTTGTAGTTGCATTTGCTGTCTTAACTTTGGCTACTATTGCAAAGTTACTAGAACTCATTGTTCCTTAGTCAAGCTCCACAATTGCTGTCAGAAGCAGCAGAAGAGTCTTCCTCGCCAGTGCTTCCCGATTATTCATAAATTCCTCCATATTCCAAATCAGCATCATAAGAAAAAAAATCTTGGTTCTCCAAGTCACTTGGTTCATTCACTTCAAAATCTTCAAAAACATCCCTGATCATGTGCAAGATGTCATAGGCATGACGCTTTGAAAACACTGAGTTTAGATCAATGACATCATCTACAGAAAAAATGTACTTGCAAGCTTTTAAAACCAAGTTAGTCAGTGAATTTGAAAATCCTGTTGTGCTTTTAGAGGACAAAACATAGCCACGGCACCATTTTTTCTGTTCTTCCTGATAGTCGTCAAGGCGTTCCCTTAACTCCTCTTTTTGAGTGGGGTCAACATTTCTTGTTTTCTTCTGTTTTAATTTTTTTGGGGGCTTCCTCTGTTATTACTTTAAGCAGATCAACTTGGCACCCTTGTCCAACACATTGACATTTTGAATGACAAACAACACAACAGTCATGTGCCTCTTTCCTGTCCATTGATGTGGCTTCAAATTTGCTCAGCAACAACTTGCGCAAACATTTGCTTTCAGTTTTTTCATACTCCCTCATGATAGGTTCACACTTCTTCAAGTGAAGGCCATGAAATAATAATAAAGGTCTTGCCGGTTTACCATCACGTCCTGCCCTTCCAATTTCCTGGGCAAAGTCATCGACTTCACGAGGTGGACCATAATGTATCACCTGGCGGATTCCTTTGAGGTTTACACCCATTCCAAGTGCTGTTGATGCAAAAGCAACTCTGCATACACCCTGCTGCTCAAATAGTGAGTCGGACACACGTTCCTTATGCTTTTTCAGAGTTTTTGCATGAAACATGCCAATCAACATGTTTGAAGATACAGTAGGTCCCCCTAGGGGAAAATAGGCCATTTGTCCGAGCTCAAATTTAAATTGCTTAAAAAGTAATCCACAGTCCTTCTGTGACTTGCAGTAAACAATGGTCTTAGGAGTTTCAATAGCCTCCTTTTTTAGCAGGTCATTTAGCCAGGTAAACGTCTTTGAAATATCCTTGTCAACCTTTTGCTTGTACAAGAAAATGTTCGGTCTGTCAGGACTCACCCGAATTTGGTATGTGTCATCCTTCATGGCTAGACCTTTCATTGTGTCGCTGATAACTTCGGATGTTGCAGCAAGAACAGGAGTCCCTTGTGGTAGCAGGGAGCGCACATCACCAATCTTAAAAAAGCATTTCCTGAATGCAGCCTTTTTGCTTTTTTCATTTCCTTTACCCCTGAAAGTTAAAAACATTATCATAAATGTATGATATAATCAGAAGAAACAATAAGGATTTAATATTCGTGCAGCAATCTCACACTATTTCCCACAACAGATTAGAATCTACAATAAACATGCAAGATCCTTGCAACTAGAATTTATTTATTTTTCTTTTGACATTTATTTTGTTAAAAAAAAAATTACAAAAAAACCTTATAAACACATCTGGAATATTACAGTAAAGTAGAATATTTACACAGCAATGGATTACTCTGTGAACACATTTATCCAACCATCTGAAAATCATGATTACTATAAGTATAGTTTCTTCCCAAGAACTATAAGGGCCTGGAACTGATTATTACCTGAAACCAGAGCACTTAATCATTCAGCATTTTGTTTTAATTTAAGTACTGCAGTTTCTTCGTTATATATTCTTTACTTTTAATTTTTTATTTATATTTACACTTTTATTTCTTAACTCTTCTTGATGTGTAACACGTTGAAGAATAGTAGATGTAGATTAGGAAATTTTTGATTTCTGATTATACTCATAACACAGGATTTACATTTCGAACTACAAAGGAATGATTGATCTCAAAAAGTACAACATGAGCCTCATCTGTGACTAAACCAAACAGGTTGTCTTGAAACTCATGCGATTGCAGCAATTTTCGCCACCTTTCCTCACGAACAATGAGTTCAGGACTAATAAAAACAATAGAATGCTGTGAAATTTCTTCCGCTATGAGGCCATCATCTCCAAGATAGCACGACAAAATACCATAGATGGCAAGCTCTTGGATTTGTGACTCCACCAGGGCACTGAGAGAGCATATCACCAACAGTATGGGTTTCTCAGGATAACTAAACTTTTCATTGTGTAAATACGCACACACCAACGGGACCAGTTGAAAAATCAACGATTTCCCACAACCAGTAGGAAGGACACAAAATACGTCCTTTCGGCGAATAAACTGCAACAGTGCTTCTTCCTGAACAGGCTTCAGCTGTCTCACATTCTCAAATTTAGAACTTAATGCCTGATGAACGGCATTTCTGAACGAACGCGAGAAGTTATCTTCTTCCTCCATTGTTGACATTGTTGTCTTGGAATGCGACACGATCTGCCTTCTGCGCCTCATTAACGCGGCTTTGCCGCGAATTATCAGTATCGATAAGAAAAAAATATCCTCTGGAACCCAGGGTAGTGAATAGGCAGCTAATGGTAATTATGCAAGATCAATGTTCTTAAGGCATGTAGTGCTGATAAGCATAACATTTTTTGATTAATGGTGTAGCAGTTAAAGGGCCACATCCCAGCTTGTAGTGACTTTGTCATTGACAACAATTATATTTCCTTTAAGAAATTAAGAACTTATTTAAGAACCTAATTAGCATGAATTGTCAATGACTACCCCGAAATATAAGATCTAGCTTCTCATGTGGGTTTTTACTGTACTACCTGAATTCCAGACACAAGAATACTGCAAATGTCTGCTCATTTATGACAAGTACGTTCTCAAGAAACTGTTTAACATTTGAGACTGGGTTATGCTACATGTATCACTTATAAAATGGCGCTGTATCAAAGAGAAAAAATAACAGATAACACAAGTATAAAACAGAGTGAACACCCACAAGAGACAACGGATTAGTAAAAAATATAATATAATTTATTATAAGGGAAACATATTCTTCCTTCAGATAACAATGAAGACAAACCGATTACATCACCTTAAGGGTTCTTCCTTCAGATAGCAACGGTCCAAAATAATCTGTTTACCCAAGAGAGATAGAACTGATTACATTACATTATGGGTTCTACCTTCAGATAACAACACTCCAAAATGGACTGACTACCCAAGAGAGATAGAACTGATTACATTACTGTAACATTAAAGGTTCTGCCTTCAGATAACGACAGTCCAAAATGGACTGACTACCCAAGAGAGACAGAACTGATTACATTACATTGAAGGTTCTGCGTTCAGATAACAACAGTCCAAAATAGACTGACTACCCAAGAGAGACAGAACTGGTTACATTACATGATAAGTTCAACCTTCAGATAACAACTGTCCAAAATGGACTGACTACCGAAGAGAGACAGAATCGATTACATTACATTACCTTATGTTACATTATGGGCTCTGCCTTTACATAAAACATTCCAAAAGGACTGAATACTCCAGACAGCCAGAACTGTTTAGTACAAAATAACAATTACTGGTGATACAAAAAAAAAAAGATTTTGCATTAACAATAGATTGAATTGAAGTGATAAGAAAACATAAGCAAACTATCTACTTCAAGATGATAACACTGAGCAAAACTACACTTACCTCGTGTGTGACAGAAGCCTAGCATCCTTGTCCATTTATAGTAAAAGGAGTCCGTTTTGGTCTGACCTCTAGCCTAAAACTAACAGCACACCAATAGATGGTGAATACGTCTTACTGGAAGTGCGTCAGTTACATGTATATAGGCACACAAGCCACCTCACCTCGACAAGGTACGGACTATGAGGTGGAACAAGTGGGGTTGAACAAGTGGGGTTGAAGTTCTGCCTTCAGAAAACAACAGTCATAAATGGACTGACTACCCAAGAGAAACAGAACTGATTTCATTACATTTAACTAAAAGGTTCCGCCTTCAGATAACAACAGTCCAAAATGGACTAACTACCCAAGAGAGACAGAACTGGTTACATTACATTAAGTGTTCTGCCTTCAGATAACAACAGTCCAAAATGGACTGACTACCCAAGAGGTACAGAACTGATTACATTACATTATGGGTTCTGCCTTCAGATATCAACAGTCCAAAATGGGCTGACTACCCAAGAGAGACAGAACTAGTGGTAAAGTACCAAAAAAATGAAGCTGTTTTCCTCAAACTTGTGCACTCCAATTAAGAATCTGCATCATCAGATGTTTCCTGTGGAAATCCATGTCACAGTATTGCCACTGGAAGTTGTGAATGGCCCGGGAAGCATTGAGGATAATATCCCTTGCAGCCACAGCTTCCAACACCAATCATCTTTGAATCAACTGGTATCTGACATGGCATTCCAAAACGCTGAAATTGCCAAAAGCTTGTTTTGAGGGCTGTATTGCAAGGCAACATTTCCAAGAGCAAGTCTAAAAACTGTTTGACTGAGGAAAGTGCTAAAGTGGGAGGAGGAGCTAACTTCATTCCATCGTCAAAATACAACTTTCCATTGGCCAGATCTACAAAAATCAGTCCCCAGTGGTTGGGCATGTACACTGGAACTAATATTTGTTGTAGGTCATCAGGGTTTCTCAGTTGCTCAACTCTTTGTTCTACCTGCTGCTTTTGGAATTGTTTGTCAGTTGAGCTCATCCAATCATAGGACTCGGTAGGAAAATACACTGTGAAATTTGTCCCAATCTCTCCTGAGTCACTAGGAAAATAGGAAAACACACTGTGAAATTTGTCCCATTCTCTCCTGACTCATCTAGAAACTTATTGATACAAATGTCAATGACAAAGCTATTAATTTATCTCTCCTCAACAAGATCAGAAAATGATGTGGCATCTAATTTCTTCCTACCACACTTCAGTATCGATCGACTGGCTGGTTGATGCCAAAGGGCATCTTGCAACTGGACAAGATCACCAGGTGAACATTTCATCTGTGAAAGCCAGTTAGCCTCTGCACACACTTTGCAATATGTGTCTGCTATTGCACAGACTCGTTGCAACATAGATAAGTCATTTTGAGAAAACTGTCCATTACCTTCAATCTTAACATCAATAGGATTCCTTCCAGCTTTTCTCGCATCATTAAGGATTTTTCTGGACTTCTGGATGTCACTCTCACAAGGACGCTCTGCTAAAGAGAAGGGATCTGAAAAGGACAGCTTTCCATAAAGTGGCTCCAGTCTAGAGGCAGAACTTTGATGCTACGGGTGGAATGAGGCTATAAAGAGCAGCTATTTCACCTCTTGTTGAGGCTTTAACCATTGCAACTTGCAAGGGAGTTTGCTGTGATACTGTAGCATAATCTTCATCTTCTATCACCACAGCAGTGT
>NC_090869.1:46238736-46246236 GCF_036669935.1 Montipora foliosa
TTATAAGTAAAAACGTTCTGGAAATTCCTGAGGGGAGGGGGGGGTCATCAAAGACACCCCTGGAACGGAAAATCCTGGGGGAAGGGGGGGGGGGTGCAAATCAAAAAGTCTTCCGTGGTGGGGGTATGGATATTTTCTGGAACCACACATTATTATTTTATTGTAAAGTGAAATAGGCTTTCATCCTTTCTAAAATTTTAGCGGCGTTTTAAGCTGACATTGCTTCAATTATTGACAATCAGGAAATTATTGTTACCAGGGGAGAGTTATAAAGAAGTTCCCTGTAAGTTGAACAAAGCAACAAGACATAAGCCTTCTGCATTTCTAGTCAGTTTGTAGAGTGATGAATCAGATGTCCATGTGAAACACCAAAGCAGAATGTCAGGTATAACAAGGGTGACCTTTATTTTGAAAAATAAACGTTTGATAATCTGTTGGCCAGTTTAAATTAATAGACCCTATGATTTGTCACCACAATCTTTCAAGAAAACAATTGAAGTAATGTAAATTTAAAAAAAACCAGATCTTCATTCTCATGATACCAATAACCAAGCATTAAATTGTATTAAATTGGGTGACAAGACATGTTTATGCAGCAGAAATCAAAGCAAATAGATTATTATAGAAAACTAACCTCTTCATGTCTTCTCCGTTCAAGACGATTTTCGCTTAATAATCGTGGTATTTTGGCCTCATGGCCAAAATCAAATTCTGACGGTACAGCGTCCTCCTTCAGTCTGCGTTTAAACTTCTTTCCTGTAATCTGCAAACGGGGGTTAAATTCTAAGCAAAAAATGGGTACTGCAAACGTAGTTGTATTGCACTGGCGGCATATTCGATCGCCTGATCCTCTCCAGCCATGTTTTCCTTTGCTGCTAGTTCGATGGGAACTTGTGGTAGCTTATGTCTGCCGTTTTGCTGGTTTTTGCTGAATAATTGGTACATCCAGGGACATAACACATGTAAAGAAAGTGTTACCTTTTTCAGATATAACAGTGAAAACTACGGGAACAGAAGGCAGAGAACATGTTTTGAAGATCCCGCCAAAAATCTTTTGACGTTCATACGTCACATCACACTGCTGACCGACGTAACAGGGTTCATATTTTTCCAAGATGGTGGAAATCTATTCGCGATTTTGCTCATCTTTGAGGTAAAATTTCTAGGTTCAAACCAATGATCAGCAGAAACTGTTATCAAATATTGACGCATAGAGTTTAGCCTTCGAAAGATGCTTCCTAAGCCTGTTGTTTACGGCGGAACCCATGAAAGGCTTGCTCCCTATAGATCCGCTATGCTCTGCAGTCCGAAAGAAGTACCCCTGATCTAAAGGCACCTTGAGGCATTGACAAACAGTGATGTAATATTGAATCCATGCAAGTGGACAAACATCAGTGTGAGCAAATTTAATCAAAGCAAGAGAGCAGGGGAGTCCCTTGCACAAATTCTTAGGGAGGGTAAAGCTAAGCAAAAAAACCATACCAATCTTCAAATCTAAACATGTTACAAGATCCGAATCCCTATCGCCAGTGAAAAAATCCACAACGAAAAAGGTAGCTCCCTTACAAGGATGTATTTACCCACACTAGAAAGGGATACACTGCGGGAACACCAATCCCGGAGATAAGCAATTAACTGCTCAAATTTCCCGAAAAATAATGGGACCACTTGAGAAGGCGTAATACCGAAACCTGCTTGCTCTTCCCTAATAAACCTTAAGTAATCCTTAAGTGGGATATGGGCAACAGGGTTGGAATCGTGTACACGCCCCAGCTTATTGAAGAAAGCTCTCAAACGACCGATAGTGGAGTCAACTGACCCCGCTGCTAAGCATATCGTACAACCGCAATCCGTTTTAGAGCACGAAAGCGAGTGAACCTCAGTTCTGTCCGACTTATCCTTGGAAATAAGAAATTTAACTTTATTATAAAACATTGCGATAAAATATTAAACATGGTTTAAAAAAGACGGTTAAAAAAAGTTTGAAATGCAGCATTTCAACTTAACTTAAGTCATTATCAAGTCGCTTTTTAAACCTTTTTAACCGTTTTTTAAACCATGTTTTATACTGAAGTTATATACAAAATATCTACTTATTAAGATTTTGAAACGCAATAACCAACTGCACTTTTTCAGGCGACTTGAAAAGTGTAGGATCAAGATTTCTTAATGTTCAGCAGCAATTGAATTTTTGCGTTTGTGTCAGTGTTTTGCTGTGACACCTACCTTTGCCAAAGTTCATGCAACCAAGTCAAAGAAATGGGAAAAGCCTTCTGAGACGTTCCAGAAACAAGTTGTAATCCAGGAGTTAAAATCAAACAGTCCTACCATAAAAAACTAAGGGATAAACTATCTTTAAAGAAATTTGTGGCCTCTGTTCGATTCTATGTGTGGTTGCTTTAACAAAGATTTTTTCAACTTTACACCGTAATCAGTTCCAAAATTTGATGAAAGATCATGTTCAAGAGCTTTCTCCACATTCGTATAAGAACTTTGATGTAGACGAACATATCAAGAACATTTCGTCCTACACCTTGCATTTCTTTGAAAAGCTGGTTTTATGTAGAGGACTTAAGTTTGCCTCTCCACAGAAACTGTCGTTCAAAGGCGTCCAAGTAAGCTTTGAAAACATTTATTGGAAACTAGAGCCACTAATAGCAGAAACTGGTAAGAAGGATCTCCCTAGTGCAACGCTACGTTCTGTTGCCTTGAACTACAGTAATATGAAATTGCCGTCTCTACCTAAAATCTCTGGTGTGTGCTTTAAATAAATGAAAGAAAACAGAAGATATTGTAGTTACCAAGCCTGATGAGGGTTTCAGTGTTGTCGTCATGGACAAGGTGGATATACGACTACTTAGCCATGCTTCAATTACCGACACTAGTAATTCTGTCAAAGCTAGCTGTCAACCCCCAAAAGCTTGTGGTAGACCACCCAAGTACCATCATTCACTGCTTGAAAACGAAAAGGAGTTGAATGAGGCGATTAAGAGGATTCTACCTAAAACTGCTGCTGATACAGTTTGTCCGAAAGGTTCTAGATTGGCTAATTTATATGGCCTCGCCTAAAACTCACAATCCGATGTTAAGCATGAGACCTATTCTTTCCGCCACTGGCACATACAATTTCTCTCTGACCAAATGGTTGGATTACAAGTTAAAACCGCTATCCGTAAAAAAATTTAGTGCAAAAAACATTTTTAACTTTTCTGATGAAATCTGTGATGTTCATATGAAATCTGGCCACCTTTTGGCCTCCTACATGTATGATGTTGCCGCTATGTTTCCTGATGTTCCTCTAAATGAAACCATTGAAGTACTGGTGGATAAAGCTTTCATGGATGCCTGGTTCAATAAAACCCATGCTTTTAATCTAGAAATAGCACAACTTGTTGAGTTTGATGGTAACTTGTATGAACAGTTAGACAACGTTGCAGTGGGCTCACCTCTTGGACCATTGATGGCCAACAGTTTTATATGTTGCAATGAAGAAGGATTATATGAACAAGGATTGATTCCATATTATAACAGAAGGTACATGGACGATACTTTAGTTATTATGCCTGATGTAAAAGCTGCAGAAGATTTCTTGACGACTCTTAATAATTCCCATTCAGATATAAAGTTTACAATGGTGTTGGTAGTTGATGATAAAACCTCATTCGTTGCAATGGACATCATCAAGAGTCCCTGCCCATAATTCGGCAAGGTTCGAAAAGTCAATTTTGCTCATATGTTTATGGTAGATAGGCTAGGTCATGACAAAAACTACTGGATAATTTTTTCAGCAAAATATCCTTTTATTTCTGAGAGAAAAATGCAAATTACCAAATTCCGTTAAAATCGTCATTTGATGCACAATTTTTTATTAAACAAATTCAAAAGCCTCGCATGCAAAAACGAATTATTTTTCCGTCTTTAAAACTCTGAAATAGTTTTGTGCAATGTTTGAATGTGCATTGGGTAGATTTGGGGTAATGTTGCGTTATTTTGTGGGTGCAAAATTATTAAATTTCGAAGACATGTATTTCTTTCACTTCGTGAATACAATTAATTCTCACCTTGTGCGAAACGTTTAACGGTCAACCAGGTGTTGGCGGACGTGTTGTTGAAGAATTTCGTAGCTGCTGCGGACGTGTTGTTGAAGAATTTCGTAGCTGCTGCTGTTTTCTCGGTAAGTTATTTCTCAATGTTGTTGAAGAATTTCGTAGCTGCTTATCAAAGCTTGAGGGAATCGTGTGCCATTTCTGGACCTTGTACGTCAACCAGGACGTGTTTCACTCACTGTCCAGAGTGCGTCATTGCGTCCTGGGACGCACTCGTTTTTCTTTTGGACGCATAGAATATGGAACAAAGGGTCCAATTGGACGCAGGAAAAAAATCGAATGTTTATGCAAATTACGAACGCCAGGAAAAACATGCAAACGGCGAATTTCTCAAGGAAATTGAACATTCCCATTTCTCACAACGGAGAAATGATTGAGTTTCTTAAATTCCAAGGTAAGCTGCTATTTTCGGATTTTTGTAGTCAAATAATTTCATTTTGTGATATCTGGCTTCAGAAGTTGAGTTTTGAATTCGCACGTGTTGCGTGACATGATCAGAGCTGTTTTTTAGGCGAGACAATCGGCGACACTTTTGATCTGTCGCCAGTATTAAACATTTCAGTCAAAGTTCAGTTTGTTGCATGCTTTCCAAGTGAATTTCAAGCAATATTTCGCTTATCGTGAGCAAAATAACAGAGAATCCAAAGGCAAAGTATGTTAAATTTTTGTTTTGTGCGACTCTGTTGATATTAATTCCGGGCAAGCATGTGTCATTGTCTCGGTTCTTGTTTTGCATGTGACTTGTCTGTTTTGCAAATTATGCAACTTTTCTTCGGAGTTAGTGTTATAATTAACGTGTTGAACATGAAACTTGAATGTATTTAATCGCTTGGTTATTAACATTGGCCATGGCGAAGTCAAGGCCGCACGAGCCGACGATGAACTGCGTATCGATCACTTACATTTGTTTACTCTTTTGTTCCTAAATTACACCTCACGCGTAGTTAAAATAAATGAATCTCTTTTGTGGAAAATTTAGATTCAGTTCTGTTTTTTTTTGCTGTGGAGATCTAGATCATTTCAACTGGAGCCAACAGTTCCTACAGCATACGGATTCCTCGAAACGTTTTCAATGTGATCGATGGAGCTTTGACAGCCCATACATTTTGATCGAGGAATCAACAGGCACAACAGTTTCAAACAAATTGATCATTTTAAGTACATATTCGTTGGGAGGGATAAGACTTTATTTTTGTGCAATTAGAAATCTGAAAGGGTACTGCAGCAGCAATTAAGAGGCAATAGATCGCATATTAATTCTTGAATATTAATTAGCTGGACCCCCAAAATTTTGCAATGGACCCCCAAATTTTTCAAAAAGGGGTCCAGAGGACCCCCAAATTTGAAAACCTGGATACATCTCTGTGTTTGTATGATTTTAGCTAAATTCATTGAACTTCGAACGCACTGATTAATCTTTGATTACTCCTAGTTTTAAGAACATCAAATTTCCAAGGAGCAAATATCAGACCGATAGTTCTGAGACATAAACACTCTATTGTCTTTATTGTTCACCACTAAATTTTCTTCCGCACGGCAGTTGAAAAACAGTCAAAACCCACTTAATGCAGATCAATCAAATATTTATTCATGCGTACAGGCTGTCACAAATGTCAATAATTCGCAGCGTACATTGGCTAAAGAATAGCGTACAATTGTCAACTGTTTTTTTTTATCTGTCTAACCTCGTAGCCTTGAAACCGTTCATTAATTATTATTTTTGTAAAAGCGACAACCTAAAACCAAAACCTAAAACCTTCAGAAGACTACTTTTCAGACGTCATTTTAGGCAGACTGTCCATAAAAATTGAAAGTACAGTTTTGAAAAGTACCTGATGAAAAGTTCTGGGCCGCGTTGGTTTGTTGAGCGCCGACATTGGACTGTTGATTGATGGAATGAATTTCGTCTTGGCTCTGGTTTTGCTACAGTGCTCTAAGAGGACTACTTGACTGAGCGGTGACTCTTAGCGATGCATTAGCCTGACTGGCCTTCGCTGGAGCCACAAAATTACTGACTATTGCCGATTACTGCACCTGTTGCTGAATTGTCGGTCTTTTGTTGTATGACTCTATTGAGGCATCACCTCCACGTAAAATTTGCAAAGGACTTCAGCAAGTCTTTCTGCCGGGAACTCTTCAGTGTTTTCCGTTATTCTTTTCTCTCTGGACCAAGCTTAAAGGTAAAAATAATTTTATTGAATTTAACTTTTATTCAGTGTCAAACTTAAGCTTATGTTTTCTTGGTGAGTGTCTTTTGATACGTCAAATGTATTGCAACTTTGAAACAGATATGTCTAATTAAAAGTATCTTACCTTCAAAAACTTTAACCACGTACGAAGTCGCCTCCTTGGTTTTTTAGGGTACTCTGTCATTGACAAGGATAGTTACTTCTTCTTCGCTGACCTCGACGAAGCGAGTAGCCATACTTAAGCTTATTATAACAAAGCCCGCTTGTCTAGTACAGAAAATTTTTACGGACGACTACTATCTGTCCGGGTATTTTCAGCGGACGACTACTATCCATCCGGGTATTTTCCTCGGACGGGTACTATGGGCTGATAGTGTCTCTCCGCGGACAAACACTATCGCGTCATGTGATCAATTTAAACCAATAAGAATCAGAGAAAATTTAGTGGTGAACTATAATCTGTAATAGATAGTGAGTAGCATAGTAGTGTGCACTTGTTAAAAAAATGACGGCTGCTTCTTGGCGTTTTCGAAGTGTCTATGAAGAGGATTTTGATAAAGTTTTCAACCACAGGTAGATTTATACTAAAACAATTAGATTATTTGCTCTCGATTTCTATGTGTGATGGGTAACTCGGGCTGTGCCGTCGTCAACTATCACATGCTCATAATCCACTTGTTTGATATATCTGGCCATATTCGCCAAAAAAAACATGCCCACAGACACCTGATAGACAGACCCAGCGGCCAGAAGTGGTCTGACCACCCCCCCCCAACCCCTCCTGGCTAGCAGATTGGCCTGTCACCCATGCACGTGGCATAGGCCTCTCCAGCAAGGTGCCATGTCAACACAGAACCCTCAAACAAGGTGCAAAAACTGAGCAAAGTGCCCAGCAACTCAGTCAATATCATGGTTATTTGGCACTGAAAACTCAAAGTCTAGCTCACTGAAGGTGTCAGTAAAGGATGCCCTCCCTTCCCCACTGCTTTTGACAGCTAACCGCCAGAAAACTACCAGCAGATAGACAAGTGCCTGCATTATGTTTCCCCCCTCCCTTACTATATATCTCAAGTCATGTTTGAAGTACGTAATGAGGTTTTTAGACAATAGCTGATTAAGTGCCTGTACTCTCCACAATTTAAAAAAAATCGCTATGAACATATTATAGGTAAAAGAAAAAAGAACTAAGTGAAATTTAAAAAAAA
>NC_090869.1:46258736-46288736 GCF_036669935.1 Montipora foliosa
ACAAGAATATGGTAATAATAGAGATAAAGTTTCTCACTGCCAACGTTTTCATTTAAGGCTGGCTTTAGCTCACGGATCAACAGAAACCCTTTAATTTTGCAATGCATGTCTGATCGACCAAATGCTAATATTTCAAAATGATCCCACTTAATTCTTATTACCATAGAATACCAAATGTCTTGTGCAGTGTCCGCAGTCGTTGGGGGAAAGAGAGCACTCAGGAATTTGAAAAGTTGCTGCTACAACGCTGATTTCTGTTGTTCGTAAGGCTTTGACCTAAAAACAGACTGAAATTCGTAAAAACGCTCCTGGATCGCAGTTTTGTCAACAGGAAGGACAGGTGCAGTAGTACACTGAGGCACAGAGCGAAATATGGCGTTTACGCTTCCAGCTTCATAACGTTTACCTGACGGAAACTTGAATATCCGCAAACGGAAATTTAAGTAACCGCTGCAGGAATCACGTGGGTACGCATTCCTTAAACTCACGTATCCACTAGGTTTACGTGGTTACGGAAACTCTAATAACTGTCCTGTTTACGCAAATCGAAAACTAGACGGACAAACAAGTATCCACTGGATTTCCGAACTGAGCAAATTTAACGAAAATTCACCAATGAATCAATCAGGGTCATGGAAGATTTTTACGAGATGGCACCTCTCTCACTGGGATGCTTGGGACCAGAACGGGAATAATTTCACTTAAAAACCGCAGATAAGTCTACTCATAGACATAGTCGGATACCCTGTAAACATGGATGCATTCCTTAACTTACGGTATATCTATCGGCCTTATTCATGCTTTGTTTGATACTTATAAGCAACTTTTAGAAGTGAAAATTGACATTGACAAACTTCTCCAGATCCACAACTCATTTATGCAAGGTAATAACATGTTATTTTCGAACAATGCATATATTATCTAAAAATGTACTAACTGTGAACCAATAAAATTTCTCCCAATACACACGATTATTACTTTTCTTTGTGAAAGATCAAAATTATTAAAGCTGAAATGTTATAGTTCTATCTTCTAGAATGCAAACAGTTATTTAACGTTTGTGCTTAAAAATTCATACTATAAGACGCCAAGATTTTGCGTAATCGTTCTTCAAAATACGAATTTAAATAATTTAGCTTTAATTATGGAATTCAAATAGACCTAAATCATTAAAAAAAATCTTATATTATGTGATCAGTTCTTGATATACAAATTTTTAAAAAAATGAAGAATATTATATCTCGTTTGGTAAAAAGTAGGAATAAACCATAAATATGCTATATCATAAATTGTACCCTACTTTGTTGAAATATGTATTTAAATAATTTGACAATATAATTATATGGAAATTTCCAGTAACTAACTTAAGAATATTAAATTAAAGATGCACAGGTGCCAGAAAGAATATATGCGGGCATGCAACTTTGCCATTGTGAACAAAAACCGCCCTTGTTATATCGACGGTGTACTTTACATGATAATTTAAATTTACTCTAGCTCGATGTTTCTTGACCTGCCCAGGAGGGACAATTGTGTGGTAGAAGCCTGTCAGAAACATATTGCCCAGAAACTCTGGACAATTTAGCGTCAGTTATTTTTTGTCTCTTAGTCAAAGAGGCCTTGTAAGTTGAATCAAGAACAGCTTTGATGGTATTTTAACTTGAGCCTTTCCCACTCTAGTGGCGTAACATGTCTCGGAGGAGGACCGGCTGTTTCCTCCCTTTGCCCTTTATCACTTTCCTCCGATGACATGAATTCAATCGCATTGTCCAAGTCTAAGTCGAAATCCTTTCTTTGTCCTTTCCAGAAAGGTTGGCCTTTTCTACCATTTTTTGTGGATAGTTCAGTTTCTGAAAACAGAGTGAAAGCTAGGTCAAGAGCTGACTGTGGCTGAGTAAGGCATCTCAAAAAATAACTTGAAAAAGTGTTTTTTGTAGTAGTGTGGCCCTAATAAAGCAGACCCTCTTTATTAAGTCGACACTTTGCCTGCTGTTCTGAAACGTCACTTTAATAAACTACCATTTCCCACAACAACATGTACGTCAATGCTCAGATGATGATGATGTCGATGGTGATGATATGATACCAAATATTTTAAATATTCATAATAAGACCCTGAGGGTAGATAACATGAAATAATTTCTCAGAGAAACTGAATTTTTTGTATGCACCACAAGGATCATTTATATGGAGAAAGCCTTGAACGTCAAACCCTTGTTCATTTTTTGCAATGGTAGTTGGGTAACTACCTACTACCAAATTACTGGCGCAGTTCATCCACGTGGGGTAAAATGTGTAAGTGAAGGCTGTATCACTGTATCACAACCGCTACTGTAATTATTATTGTGTTAGTTACTTTTACATGTATGTACATGTAAACGACCTACTCTTTGCTTTCTAACTCGACTCCTTGTGGTGAATCTATGTTCTCCATATTTTCCCTTGACCTTCCTTACAGCATCATCGCGGAGGCTTCGCCAATACTGATGAACCTACCCTTTAAAGGTGCAGAAATGAAGCATGTGTCACTTACTTGTAGCATTTTGTGCAAAATTGGTGTGCACTACAAATCTTATTGCTGTAAGTAAATTATAAAATGCTATAGCAAAACAAGAGAGTATAAAGTGCTTGAGAACACTGAAGCAAGCTAGTTACTGTTGTTAGAGTTTAGCACAGATTTCAAGGGCTTTTTATTATAATAACTGTTCTAACACCTCATTTATTCTATTATCTCATCTTTGTTTATATGCAAAGTATAATTTTTTATAATAAGTTTTATAATGAAGTTAAAAAAATTGACTGTTGTGGCAGCCCAGGACAATAAAATTCTCTTTAATTTTCTACATATACATCACAAGTGACATAAATGTAAACATACAATACTTCAGTCCATACCTTTTCGCTCAGCCTTAGTCCATTTGTTCTTCCCAAAATTTCCTCTTATCTCCTTTACTATATATAACCGTTTCAACCACGATGTGTTTTTCATGTTGACACCGCAAAAGATGCAATGAAGAATGTAGGGTGAAATTCAACATGGCTATGCATAACAAGACAAATCTCCCACTGCCACCTAATGGCGATACTAGTATATTAATAATATGGTAGTTAACTTGGAAACAAGAGACCAGGGTAGACTATCAAACTATTATTTTTGCAAAATGTCATTGGCTGGGATCTGTTGACAAAAGCGCCACTCGATGGTGGACAAACAGCCTTTATACAGTCCACTCAAAGATGATGTTTTGTCGGTGGAGTAGCTCACATACTCCAGGAATCAATAACATAGTGCTGAACTTTGAAACAAAAGAGCAAAGGAGACTATTTGCAAATATGCATGTGGAATCCATTGAGAAAAGTCCCATTATATTCACTCAAGAGTGGACAAACAGCCTTGGTAAAGTCCACTCAAAGATGGATAGCCCAACCAACGTTTATCAATGAAGTAGTTCACATACTCAAAAGAATATACTAATTGTGGTGGTGAACATTGACTTAAAAGAGCAAAGGAAACTAGTCACAAATGTGTAACTGGAGTCCATTGATAATAGTGTTATTATTTCCATTCGGGGGTGGACTAACAGCCCTGGTACAGCCCACTCAGAGATACATGTATAATAATTTAAAGTGGCAAACATTGGTAAAATGTTGTAAGAGAAAGAGAGCACAGCCACTCAGAAATAGCAAAGCTAATTACTCTGGGTGCCTGGGCCATGCAGAAGAGTAACAAAGTTCCGATGGCAACAACAGATCTTTCATTAATTTTTTTCATTATTTGAATTTACTTACGAAGCTAAAGGTATGATCCTTGCAGTTATAAAAGCAATTTTTGAAATTTCATAAAGAAGCCTAAAAAATTCATGACTTCAACGGGGTTGGAACCCATGACCTTGTGATACGCTTACCAATTTCAATTTCAATTTCAATTTGATATATCGAGGCTACTTTTGCGAGATAAATTTTTAATGACAGAGGATAACTTGTTTGAATATTTGCATTCTATTAAAAGGTATTCAATAGATTTTCTTTCTCTTTTACAAAATGTGCATAGGAACGAAGGTGCGAGGCCGATTTTGTGGAGAAACTTATTCGTGTATACCTATGTAATACCTTAAACTTTAATTTGCGTGACCTGGAATCAATAGCCACTGTGAAGGGAAAATGATATATCTCTTTCCAATCCAGTTGATTATTGTTTTATTCTGAATACTCAAATTGTGCGGTTGGTATAATCTCGACCTTTGAACGGACTTCTTGTACATATTTTTTGAAATAGCTTTATTAAGACGTATGTTATTACCATTGAGATGTGACAGCACTATTGGAACATGTAGAATTATTGTGATAGGTGTTGCATGTTTTTAAGTGATGTTGCCGCTGTGTTGGAATTACGTCAATAATCGCCATTAAATGAAACTTTTCTTTAGGTGTAAATGATGCACTTGCCATAATTTGAAAACCTGTGATAATCCCATTTCCTTCAGTTGTAAGGTCTTCAAGTGTAATGATTCCTTTTTTAAAAAGTGCCTCACAGAAAACAGAGTTGCCTTGTATACAAATATACTTATTATTCCAAATACTATACTGTGTATTTCTTGGCACAAGGCTTGTTCTGTTAATGTATTTGCAACTAAATATTCTGCAAAACATCAGAAACATAAAATGTTCCTAAATCTAGAAACTAAACAGAAACCTTCCAAGACCTCCTGAAAGTTCCTTTGATAAACGTGATGAATGTTCAATCACTCTTCAGCTGCAACATGTTAAACTGAACTTATATCTGGTGAAACGCTTCTCAGGGAATGCTGTCCAGGTGGAGTCTCTTACAGGCTTGTCTGTTCTTCAATACTACTTAACAATTGTTCTTCAAGCATACAGAGCTTGCGAACGTCCCTCTGGTAAACCCCATCTGCTGTTCAGACGACTACTCAACGCACCACACCTTTACTGTTAGGAAATACTTGTTGGATCAATGCTTTGGGCCATTGTCCACGGTGTGTATTCCTGTCTACCACGAGAACCAAATCTCCTACCTTGAAAGCGGAACAAAATACAACTTAAAAAAGTTTCTTTCAGTCGGGGTACTATAACAAACTCCAATAAGGATCTAGGAAATTTTATTTACTTTTAGTTAAGGTATAAGGAATTAAGTCTAGTTTAAAATGAGTTAAATTCTATAAATATTAACTTTTCTATAAGTATTTTAATGTAATTTGTAAAATTAATCCTATTAGATGTTGTAAATATTTTAGATAAGTTTTAAGCAGGTCCACATCAGCATATGCTGCCTTTTTTTGTAACCTGCTAAAACAAATAAAGTTGTATGTATGTATGTATGTAAATTAGGCTTTGGCTGCAGCCATTTTTGATGCTCCTGAAGTGTTGGGGGATTAAACTGTCAGTGGATTCCCTTTGAGTCAACAAGGCTTGCACCTTCTCTTGAGACCATGCCTTGATCGCTTTAACCACCTCTACAGTTGGTCGGATCCTCTAAAATTCGTGCCATACCGGTAGGGGGGCCACGCCTTCCAAGGAAGCGCAAAACAGCGTTCATAAAACCATCTGTCAACAGATCCTTAGCCACTGCTATGTAAACTGACGATATCTCAGACAAATAAAGATGCACCCATACCGCTTGTTCATGGTAAGACCTCGTGCTGGGTCACTTCTTGACATAAAAGGGTCCGAAGTAATCCACTCCAACTGCTGTGAAAGGGTAGATAATCCTGTGAATGTCTGACGACACTCAGACAACTGGTAAGTGGGCGGTTACTTGCTTGCCCAGTCTGGCATTCTGCCGTTTGCATATGTGACATTCACCGAGAATGCTCTTCACTGTGGAAGTCCCTCTAACAATCCAAAATCGTTGTCGTATCTCCGCCAGAACTTGCCCGTTCAATTGATGATAATTTGATGATAATGGCGGATTATCAATCTAGTCACAGGTTTTTTTCTGGGTAACACCATCAGGTGTTTGGCATCATACTGCAGATCCAAGTGATTCAGACGTCCTCCCATGCGAATGAGTTCATCTTCCTTGAAAGGCTTCAGTCAGGCCAGCCTACCCTTAAATGTCGACTCATCATTATACAACGACTGTCTTTGCGCAATTTCCACAATTTTCTTCTCTTCTTTGCCCAAATATAAAATGGACAGGCATTTGGCAGTACACTTCGATCCTTCTCTAGAGTTATCGTCAGGCGCATCTTTGTGCTGAGAATGCACTGATACGCGGAAAGGCCTGATTAGCCAAGCAACTATTCTTCTCAGTCGATTCCAAGTCGAATACTTCTGAGACAGAGTGTTCCAGAAATGCGCCCACACAATGGCTGCTCCTACTGTGACATTCTCCTTGCGCTCTCTGGGAGGTCTCCAGATGCTGGTTGTTTCGGGCCAGTGTTGGATGTTCTTCCGCAAGAACCCCAGGTCATGTTGCCATATCTTGAGCTTTCTGACTATGGAGGGCATTATTTCCTGAGAAGCATAATCCACTGGGTTGAGCTCCGACTGTACATAGCACCACTGCTTAGGATCCGACACTTGCCATTTGGGCGCAACTTGACAAATCTTTGTGTTTCGTTGGCAATGTACTTCAGAAGTATCATCGAATCTGTCCAAGAAGTGACACTGTGTACTTCCAATCTCCCCTTTGACTCCTGTACCACGAATATGCCAATCTTTGTTGCTAGAGTGTCTGCTGTGAACTCTAGTCTCGGCACAGACACCGTACCCTTCAAGGGTCTTACGCGCGCTTTCCCCATCAACAAACTACAATGTATCTGTCGCTTGTCAGTAACGAGGCGCAAATACGAAGCCGTTCTAAAACCATATTCTTGGGCCGCATCAGCAAAATGGTGCACCTCTGCCCGTTCAATCTTGCCAAAGTCCTTTGGCTTGTAACAGCTGACGAGATCCTATCTCCACATTTTCTTACTTCGACATAATTGATCTGGGAGCTTCTCATTTCGGTCATACTTAAGCCTACACAATTCCTGGTTGATATCCCTTCTCAGCAGGAGTAGACGAGTGGGTCATACACCCTTGCGATTGAGGTTAGGGTTAGAGGTTAATTGTTCATGGAGTAATCCATAGCTGTGTAAATATTCTACTTTACTGTAATATTCCAGATGTGTTTATAAGGTTTTTTTGTAATCTTTTTTTTTAACAAAATAAATGTCAAAAGAAAAATAAATAAATTCTAGTTGCAAGGATCTTGCATGTTTATTGTAGATTCTAATCTGTTGTGTGAAATAGTGTGAGATTGCTGCATGAATATTAAATCCTTATTGTTTTCTCTGATTATATCATACATTTAACTTTCAGGGGTAAAGGAAATGAAAAAAGCAAAAAGGCTGCATTCAGGGAATGCCTTTTTAAGATTGGTGATGTGCGCTCCCTGCTACCACAAGCGACTCTTGCTCTTACAGCCACTGCAACATCCGAAGTTATCAGCGACACAATGAAAGGTCTAGCCACGAAGGATGACACATACCAAATTCGGGTGAGTCCTGACAGACCGAACATTTTCTTGTACAAGCAAAAGGTTGACAAGGATATTTCAAAGACGTTTGCCTGGCTAATTGACCTGTTAAAAAAGGAGGCTATTGAAACTCCTAAGACCATTGTTTACTGCAAGTCACAGAAGGACTGTGGATTACTTTTTAAGCAATTTAAATTTGAGTTCGGAGAAATGGCCTATTTTTTCCCTAGGGGGACCTACTGTATCTAAGACACCTTTCCTGTTTCGAGCTTTTTCCTGTTACTGATAGCAAAGTTAAACATATCTTGTTTTACATTCCAGTGGATTCCCAGAGCTCTATCCATAGGTAAACTTTCTGACCTTAGATCCAAATCCTTGATCTGTGGTGCTCTTTCCTCAACAGGGAACGCTGACAAAACACTACAAGAATTTGAAATCCATTTAGTAATTTCAAGGCCTCCTCTTGCGAGCAATTCTTGCCGCTGCTTACTGGCATCTATGGCATGTTCTGAGTCAGGAAACGACTTGAGCAGGTCGTCCACGTAGAACTCTCTGTGTATGGCATCAACCACTTCTCGCAAGAAATCTTCCTTCTTATCCTGATGAGATCTTTTGCAATGTTGCGGTTTGGCCTCCACAAAAAACACAGGGCTCCACGATGCTCTGGTGCCACATTCTCTTTATATCTGTGGCAACTGCAATTTTTTCCACTCTGAATCTTAGGATCACTCCTATCAGGGAACTGGTATTTTCTGGTCCTCTTAACAACTGCTGGTTTAACAATTTTCCACCACTCGAAGAGGTACAATCAAACACTACTCTCAGATCCTCTGGTTTCCTAGGATGCCACACAGCATGATCAGGAAGATACCAGATTAGCTTGAGGTTAACAAGTTCGTCATCAGGCACCTGTCTTGATGCTCCTTTAGCATTGTCCTTCTCGACTTCAGTGGTGTACTTGCTGCCGAATATTGGTTCTCTCTGCATCTTTCCTTTCAACCACGTTAGTCTTTCTGCCATTGGAAGACTAGCTGGTAGGTAAGGGGTTTCTTGACGGAATGGAAGCTTTAAGCTGATAGTGCCCATTCAACAGGGTCACCGACTGATCAATTATTTCTTGAGATTTACGGTCCTCAAGGTATACACCTTCTTCAAAGTCAGCAGAAGCTTCATTAAACTCTTCGTCATTAAATGCGTTCCAACTGGGCATTCAATCTTTCTTGATCTGTACGGGTAAAGTTCACATGAACACGATCTCCTGCAGGTTCTGTGATGGGGCCACAGATGGTCCATCCTAGGGGTGTTTTCACTGCCATGGACTTACCATGTTTACCTTCTCTCTTGTCTCCCTGCTTATCAGTGATGTCTGGATGATCCCTGCCAATCAGGATGGTTACATTCTTCTTTCCAGTATTTGTTAGGTTGACATCGGAAGGTGGGGACATCTCTATAAGTCTTTTTCGGTGGCTCTGTGCTGTTGTGTAACTGGCAGACTATCTGTAGTCAAACCATTGGTAAGCTGAAACTTTGCATCCCCTTCAAGTGACTCTGTGTCCAACCTTCGTGTTCGAATGTTTCCTCTTCAAGGTTAGCAGTCGTCATTGTGAAGCTGGTGGGTTTCATGGGTGTCATATCTTTCAAGCCTAACTCTTCCAAACAAAATGTTGCATCAGAACTTCCATCCAAGAAAGCATAAGTGGTTATTTGTTTGGTGCTCCCTTGACAGCTTATGTTAACAGGAACGACCTTGAAGCACACTCTCAGTCGACTTGCTCAAACCGAACAAACTGCTACGGGTCCGCTGGGCCTTACAGTTCCAGACTTGTCAACAACCTCAGAAGTGACTGTGTTCACTGTCTTTGCCCTAGTGGATGCCAAGTTACTACGAGGCTAAGCAGCAGGCTGTTGCTCATTACCACCATGCATATGATTGCCAGGTGTGTCACCGCTGTTAGCTCGGAGACAGTTCTCTGCAATGTTCTCTTGTGCAGAGTGTATCAGATAGTGGTGATCTTTCCCACATTCAGACATCCTGCAGGTGAAGCCTCTGCTACATTGCCTAGCAACATAATCGTCGTCAAGACATATTCTAAAGAGCTTGTGCTGTCAAACAGTTCTGGGAGTTCACTCAATGGGGTGCTTCTAAAGGCCCGGAATCTCCAGACACCATGTAGTCCAGAACAATGAGCGCATTTCTATGGTGCTCTGGGCAATGTGTTCGCACTTTGTCGGGTCCAATCACTTGCAGTGGCAAGCGTCGTAACTCTAGGCTGGCGTTCTGACTTTCTTTTTTTCTAGATTCTCTCCTGCCTCTTTCACTGGAAAAGGATGACGTGAGCTCTTGTCCGTACCTGTTGTCAGTATGTCCCGCTACTCTCTGTACAAACTCGACAGAATCTGCATACTCCGCTCGGCCTTTATCACGATAAGATCTCCCGATCTGTCTACCCACTTCTTCTTCAGACCTTCCTCCATTAACTTCCTCATTAGCATGACTAATACGTCCTCATTGTCTAGGCAATTGGCATACCACACTGTATGGCCCATACTTGCTAGGACTCTCCTGGTGTCTTTGAATTTCCTCACAAATTCCATGAGGTATAGAGCTTCCCCTTCCGCACTTGAATTTCCTTTAATCTTTTCATATGGGCTTCTATAATCATATGCGACTGGAGGGTTCTGCATGCTTCTGCATACCTTTGACCCACCGGTAAGTTAACACAACTTCTGATTGCTTTCTTTTCCTTACCGTTTTACTGAGCGAGCAGCTGAGTTTTTGCGATTCATCCAACACTTTATTCTTGATGTTGTCCCTGAAGTTTGTTTTGAACTGTATATTTGAGGGGATCTCTGTTAAACTTCTTCAAGTCCACTTTCGGTAACGACAGACTTCGTTTAATTGCCTGCACTATGGTCGTCTGACCTTCAAGTGGTTGGAACGGGTGGTTCACCATCTGAACTGCCTGGCGTCTGCGGCGATCTGCAACACGCAGTCTGGATGATCGGGAAAGTCAGATCTAGTTACTCTTTTCCAAACATTACAAGGCTTCTGACTCACACCACTAACAGGATGCTTGTAGTCTTGAGAAGAAAACAATTTGGGCAAAAAGAGCAGTTGATCCGGTCTTCTGGCGACTGTTTTGTAACAAGATCGTCGGATGAAATGAGTATTCCAGTGATCCCTCACGATATGTAGGTCACGCTGGATTAGGCCAGAAAGACAAAACCACAACACTCCATTTCAAGGTCATTCCCAGGCACGAAGGTTGAGTGCTCCATTAAGTCTCTAAAGAAGTTTATCCACTAAGTGGCTCTACTCCGGCGATAACCATGCTGCTATTCTTTGATTATGAGGAGAGTTCCATAAATGTGACCAATCAAATCATTCAGGAAGAACCACTGTGCAGCTGCGAGTAATCCGTTTTCAGTTCTGCAATCAGATCTGACTTTAGTAGGGGAACCCCTGTATTCTCTTACCACCTCTAAATACGATCTTGCCACAATTTTGGGATTGTTTTTCGACCTGGCAAGCTTCAACAAAAGTACTTTACAGCTGAAACCTTTAATGCTGCATGTATGAGATTCTGTAAGGTTTCAGTTTGTCATATTCATTGATATGGCAGCAATAGTTTGGCCCTGGGTTCACGTAAGCTCGTCTTCTCAGTCGATGTGTCCATCTCATCTCACAACTGTCCTTTAACATTTTCTGCACTACATGTCTTGGTATTGCGTAACCCCCTCTTCTTAATATGTGTCACACACTTCTATAACCCAAGAAACAACCAGCCCCATCTATCTCCTGTGGTATCCTTTATCTCACTTCTCCTTCGTTGAATTGTGCAGCCTTTCGCTGAAGGCCTAGTTATTTCAACCTGTTCTTCAGAGTTCTGAGACTCCTTTCAATACCATGGAACTTAAACAGCAACACGAGAATCACATCGTATTTGAACCCCTGTCTGAGGTAATATTGCAATGCCAGAACCTCCCTGTTAAGAACTGTGCCACAAGAAGAGCAGAAATGGCTCAGTGACACAGAATTCCTGCAAGACTCGCAATTCGTGGAGTTGAGTTCATTTTGCCTTGCTGCCATTTTGCTTCAGCCAATCGCACTAACCCACCTGGGAATAATGTCCAGCTGTCAAGTGCTGACCTAACTCTTTCAGTTTGCAAGTTTATGAATTATGAATTCGGTGTGAGTGATTTGAATTTGGTGTGCACTTCTCGGCCACTGTATTGACCACACGGGCAACCCAGACGCATAATTTGAGTGATCAGTTTAACCCTCATAAAAAAGTAATATACTTTTAGGACACACTATGCTAAAAGTATACACTGCTGTTCGGTGGAAGTATACTCTAAGGCTTTTTTCATACAAAAAGTATAAACGTCCTCGTGCTATCAATTCAATCAGACAAGGTGGCTGTCATGATCTTTCAAAACATCATGCTCGTTGTCAACAATGCCTTTGTTTTCATTGTTTCTTATCTTATCGTTAATGATCTATGATAATCAAGATCATTAACATCCTTTTGATCAGAGATCGTGTCTATGGAAGATCGTAGTATCCTCTCAGAAATCAGTTGATTGGTATTTATAACCTTATCATTTGTGTGCTAAAATAGTGGCCCTAAACGTATCACAAGTTGAATTTACATCAAATACTTAGGTTTAAGGGCGGTGTTATTGCTGCTCTACTCAAGTTTTTCTGAAAGGGCAGAAGAGAGCTCATTTGCACCCGCTGCGCATTCAAAGGCAATTATCTTACGACAAAGTTATGCTGTTCTCTATCCCTCAACTTATCAAGTTTGTTTTGGCCGGCTAAGAATGTCAACAAACAGTACTGGAGTAAGTACGGATGGGGTACACTGCATGAGGGATTCTTCGCGTTTATTTACGGTGAATTCATGTAATGAATGAATCCGCAAACACACCCTGCTTTATTAACTGCGCGGCCATGAGAGCGGTTCTTGCTCTTGTGCATGTGTTTCCAGTGGGAATGAATGATGTATTTTCCTGCACAAATTGCAGTGTTTGGTGAAGCTGAAATCCAAGAACACGTTCTTCCTCAGCACCTGTTGTAAAACTTAGAACATACTGGAGGGTGACACAATTCCTTCTTCCACCTAACATTAACAGTGTGTCCATGTAAATAAATGCAATGTTGAATTACTTTTCTGATTACCAGAGTTGAATTAACTTGACCTTTTGTTCACGTGCCTCTTGTTAGATATGTAGTATAATGTCCAAATAAACATTAGTGCTATGCATCAGTTGATTCCAGTGGTGTGTACCCCAAGGACACCAAAGACTTTTTTTGGCAATTTAAGGTGTTGGGGAATTGTGAACTCTGTGATGACTTACAGTTTGCCTTCCTTGATGCGAATGAACCATAGTTTTGTTTTGCATGTAACTGCAATTTGGCACTGTCATTGCTAAGCAATATATTACTTTTGAGTTGCTGAGTAATTTGTGTTCTTAAGTTGATTACAGTGTAATCAATTGCTTTGTCTGTTGCCCCACTTACTTGCAACTTCCCTCAAGTATTTCAGAAATTGGCTGTAGATGGCATTTTCATCCAGTTACTGCCACTGAAAGATGTTCTAAGTAGACGTGTTAAATTCTTTAACGTGATTGTTTGAGAATGCCCTGGTCTTAAGAGGTAAAGGAAAATAGGAAGCTGGTGTCCAATCTGAAAGTACTGTAAGAGCAAAAAGCTGCAGTATTAAATCATGGTGGTTCGTTGCTAGGCATTTTTCTCCCATGGCATCCTTTTGGTCAGGTGACCACGCAAACCACACAAGCCTCTGTTAGGTTGCAGTGGAAGAAATGTTCTTTCAACCTTGGCGTTTTTGTGGCGCAAGAGTAAATATGAATATTTTTAGCGCTGGTGTAATAGCCCAATACTCCAGCTACAGATTCTTAGGAGATTCAGTCAGATTCGCCTCCGCTGAGCTTGTATAAGAGCATATATTCAAGACCCACCCTGAGGCAAACATCCGGTTTAAACGTCACTAAGGATTGGAAAAATCCTCTTTTTTCTAGGGTAGGGACAGTCTTCCCATACCAACACTTTTTATTGATTTCGGGGACCCCCTTAGTGTTGTCATTGCGAGCGGGAGATCTCTTTGCAATGGTATTTTAGTGTAGGCTGTCGAGGAAATTACGATAGTCTTTTTATATTCCGTTGTAGCCTCCCTAATGTGAAATAAAAAAAGTTTTATCAATGTCTGATGCGTTCATTTATTCTGGTTTAGAAAAGTTCAACTTCACACATAGATTTAAAGAAAAAAGGACAGTTAAATTAAGAAAACAGGAACACAGGGCCCGGTTGTTCAAAAGCCGATTAACGCTAATCCCAGATTAAAACTTAACCAAGGAGTTTATTTCTCTAATACCTAATGCTGTTCAACGCTGATATTCGGCAAAACTTTACATTAGAAGAAGTCAATCTTGAAAAACAAAAATAAGCAAAAGAAACTTGACCAAAAAGTTGAAAATATGAAACAAAAGTTTACGCTAATCCTGGATTAAGTTAATCGGCTGTCGAACAACCGGGCCCAGAAGAAGAACTTCTCACCAAAAAGGCTCGCCTGGATGAAATTGGTAAATGTCACTGTGTATATTGAAAGGCTTTTGAGTTTCACCTTTTTCATATTTTTACAATAAGGACAAATAAGCTTAATTAAATTAATTTTATTTTTAAGCTTAAATTGTTAGGTTTGTTGTCTCATTTTTGACTAGCAACTGACTTTGTTGTTACAGATAGCAACTGACTTTGTTGTTACAGACAGCAACTAGAAACCTCTGTAGCTCAAAAGGGAGCAGCTGAAGAGGAACTTGAAAGGCTTGAAAGAAGTATGCATGAAAAGACAGTTCAAATGGAACAGCAAGAGGAGAAGATCAATGAGTTGAATGAGCAGTACAACAAATTTAAAACTTTACTTGAGCAGAAAGGTTTCTCTGTTAGTATAAGACAAAACACCAGTACAACTTCTGAAATGGTGACAAATGGTAACTCTAGTACTAGGTATAGAAGAAGACACGAAACCAAGAATGTCTTGGAGTTTATACATGGTGGAAAGGAAGGAGCACTGTATGGGGCTTGGGATTATGTTTCATTTAGTTCTGACAATCAAACTATGGATAAGCTGATTTCAGGGTTCAAAGGAGGAAAATATCTCCAGGGCTTGCTTAATAAGACAATGAAGGATTATCAAAATTCAGAAGAGTCTTTAAAGCAAGCTCTCCTTATGAAGTACCAAAACTTTTTATCTAGGAGAAAGTATGCCCTTGTCTGTAAAACTCAGTCCTCAGCTGTTGATCCGAATTCTGACCTTTGGGTACCTCGCAACATGAAATGTTTAGGTACAGACTTGAGGGTACCATGTATAACTATTTGTGATGAGAAGGTGGAGAATTTTGTGAGGAGTCCGGACATTGGCCATGTTAATCAAATCCCTAATTCGCCAGGTGTTTCTAGAACAATAACTGGGTTGGTATTTATGATTATTGATTTGCACCTAAGACTTCCTCATTTGTGTCGTAAACTTATTTGGTTCAATGACAACAGAAGTCACTTCATAATTTCAATTTTCTTGATGATGGGGCTCCTGAATCAAGCCAGTTAACTATGCCAATTGGAAGTGTACCATCTTGGAACTTTGGAGACAGGGTAAGAAGCAGAGACTTTCAGTATATTTTACACTGTGTAAGCTTGGGGGAAAAAGATGAGGTGCTTGAAAGCATTGGCAGCAACATACTGATGAAATGGAAGTGTTACAGGGTAATGTTTTTAATGTTTGTGGCAAGCAGTGTACTTTAGAGTTTCAGCCAAGTGCTGATATGAGCTGGCAGAGCTGGGCTAACAATGAATTGAATCAAACTGCCACTTTTCCTTCTCCTTATGCTAATGTAAGCAAAGGAAACATGTGTACCATGGGGGCTACGATTGGGTTAAGGAAAGAAGATTTTTTTAAACCCTATACCATGAAAATCAGGAACTCTCATGTTGCGAAGGTGGACAGCTTTATGAATTCTCTGCCATGTAGTATGTCTGAGAAAAATCAACACGCTCGAAAACTACAATTCATGGAAGAAAATGGGATACAGCAGTTAGGTCCACCATGAATTGGTCATTTTGCAGATCGTCAGAGGCCGGAGCCTGTCCACTGTGAAATTAATGCATGGCAGCACTTATGAAATATAATTTATAGAGAGGCAGTACAGAGAGGAATATTTACCAAGTTCATAGATATCCTGAGTGCCTCAGCTGTACAGCAGAGCACTGATCAGAGAGCTTGATAAAATATGAAAATGTTACACTGGTTAAAAAATATTATAATAATTGAAAAAAGATCTTGAAATCCCAACGTTTCGGCTACTAACATAAGCCTTCTTCAGGAGTAATAAAAATGAACGAACTGACAAAAGTATTTAAAATCGCGTAGATGCTAATAAAAAACAATATATCATAAAGTCAGTTCTTGTCCAATAACGCCAAGGCCCTGTACTCTTGAGGTAGGTACATGCCATCATCACGGTTGAGCGGACTTTTGCATGTGTTAATTTCCGATGCCTCTAAAAGGTGTCCGGTTCGCCAACTGGGACTGGTACGTAATATTACAGATGATTCCCACGAGATAAGGTGGCCAGACTGTAAAGAATGTTTGCCAAGTGCAGATTTCTTGGGGTGTTCTTGTTCGACTGCTTTTTGGTGTTCTCTAAGCCGAGTATTGAACTTCCGTTTGGTCTCCCCAATGTAGAGTTTGTTGCAATCTTTGTAAGGAATGGAATAACTTACCGCACACGTTTGATCTTTGGGAACGGGATCTTTTGGCTTGGGAAAAAAGTTACCAATGGTCTGGTGTGGTTTTAAGGCGACTTTGATATTATAACTGTTCAAAACCCACTTGATCGGCTCCGTTGTTCCTTTAACATAGGGTAGGACGCAGAAACTCTGTAAGTCTTCCAGCGCGGCTGCTACAGACTGCTGAGGTGACCGTTTAGGTTTGCTTGAATCGATTATAAACCGTTTCGGGTAGCCATTCGCCAACAGCGCGGAAGTAACTTGTTTTAACTCTTTAGAACGAAAATAGCTGGTGGTCGGAACATTTCTAGCACGGTTGGTCAAAGACTTCACAACAGCCTTCTTATGTGCGATCGGGTGATGTGACTCAAACGCGAGATACCTTTCTGTGTGGGTGGGCTTCCGATAGACCTTATTCGCAAGTTGACCGTTGTCTTGTCGATAAACAGACACGTTGAGGAAGGCTATTTCTTGGTTGGTTTCCCTTTCAGTGATGAGGCTCAGAGGCACAACAAGCTCCCAGTGCGGTTAAAAGGAGATTAGGCCATTGCCCGAGCAAACCTCTTGTACAGGCTGATAGATGGCCTTAAAATCTCAAATGAGTCACCAGCCCAGAAACTAAAAAGGTTAGCCTTTTTTTAGCCTGAGTTCGTCAGAAATGCAAGTGCTTTATTTAACAAAATTGAAGTTAGCCCTCTTGATATTGGTCAACTTAAGGAATTTTGTACCTTACATGTATATTTTAACTTGTATGTATTATTTTTTAAATGGATGTGAATGTTACAGTATGGGTGGTACCATATGCCATACTATACCATGCATCTAAACCTCATGACAATTATAAAGTGAGTTATGGCATTATATCACTACAGGCAAAAGAAGCCAAACACTCAGGGGTAAAAAATGACTTGGACCTAACAAACAGGTCCAATGCTGCATCTGATAAAGGTAAATGGTGGCAAGTTATGAGAGCTAACTATGTAAGAGCATTTTATTTACCTGAACAGTGGCCAATGCCAAGTACTTACACTTCTCATTACAAGTCTCGCCTACCTTCTCACGTAAACTCAGAAACATTTTGCAATTGTGGAAGGGCTAAAGAAATGAGTGACAACATATGTATGGTATGTGTAGATGCCAGGGTGTACCAGTTTTGTGCTCTGAAGGTAATGAGAGATTTCCAGATAAAGTCACTTGCGATGTGCACAAGCGGTTCCACACACAAGGAAGGCAGACCAATAAAAATGCTTCAGATAGCCGAAAATTACACTCCAAGTGATCTTAAAAAAGAGTTGCAAAGCAGGCAATTAAGTACCACTGGAAACAAGGACATTCTCATAAGACGTCTTGAGACTGCATTGGGAGGGGAGATAAAATAAGACTTCTTGATAGGTAACCTATTTGAATACAATAAGAATAGACTATACTTCATGTGAAGACTTATTACACAGAATGAATTTAAAAAAGCCATTTATTTCTTGCATTTTGCTCTCAAGATTCACCATAGTATATGAAATATTTCTTATGGTGAAGTGGAAAATTGTCCATTTTATATTAGTCTTATTTATGTCATAATGGATATTAAACCATTATGGTTTAATATGGTTATTATAACCAACACTATTTCAAAGTAATTGGGACTATAATTTATTATACATTATTACATGTTATTCCCCATCAGAATTTGACTAATGTTATCCAATTGAGGATTTGTTATAACCAATGAGAAGCCTGTTACTGGATAACAGAATAATGCAAAATAACAAAGATTATATTAGCCTGTAACATTAGCCACCTCAACCAATTAACTTTCAGAAATAAGAAAAATAATCCTTAAAATGTTTGTGATGCTCTTTTCGAGACAATAAGCACTGTGTGTGTTGCCAGCTTCTAATTTAAAAGCTCACGGGTTACGCTTGCAAACAAAATACAATACCTTTGAAAACAACCGGCAGGAAAACTCATTATTTAACGGTTTTCATTTTATATTACTCAGAGCAAGACAGGTTTGTTTTAATGCAAGTGGGCGATCTTAAAGGTGAACTTCATTAAACAAACGATCCTTGCTGACACAAGCAAACGTCACAGCTTTTAGTAAGATTTTTCCTTGCGTCTAGCAAAAGCGAAATTCACAGCATACACTGGCACAAAGGAAAACACCAAGACTAATTATTTTAGAAGACGGAACTCCCAAAAGTGCCTCATTTTCTACACAGAAAGTGGCGTAGCAGTTGTATTTTGATCTAAAATAGTCTCAAGTTTACTGTCAATATTGAAACCACATCCAAAACCACAGGGCTTTTCATAACCAGCCAGAGGCACGTAACAGAATAATGCTGAATAACCAAAGTCTTGTTAGCCGCTAACATTAGCCGCATTAGCCAATGTAAAATAAGGAAACTTACAAGAAGCATTATCTCATCATCTCAATGATGACTATCTTCGAAAAGTAGACAAACGAGTGAGTTAAAATTGTTGGTAATTGAAACAGATTTAAAAAAACAAGAGCATACATTGTTTTAAAATCACTCAAACCCTTTTTAAAAGGAACAAATTAGTTTCAATTTTGTAAAGTCGAACTCTAAAATTATTACAGTGGCAAAAATGAGATAATTTATACTGAAAGTGATCATATCAGAGAAAGCCACTTCCTCCGTCATCAAAGCGGTTAAGTCAATTATCTCTGTACATTAAATGTTTGTGTGTGTGAATCATAACCATGTTGATCGACTGAAATTGGACCGCTGAAGAAATCCCTCATAGACCAAATATGTGACTAAAAGACGAAACATTAAATCTTTTATGAGAGTTATATCAGCATTTTTAGGCGTAATAGACCATTTTACAGTTGTCGCTAAGTTAGCTGGCCTACGAATGGAAGCGAGGCTGCCGATGACCCTGTTTTGATATAAACCTCCGTGCTTTTGTAATGTTAATACGGACTAATTAGAATTACAACAACACAATTTGCATGATAAAAGCAGTGAGGTCTGTATCAATGCACGGTCACCGGCAGCCTCGCAGCCATTCATAGGCTAGGTCGCAGAGCAAACAACTGTAAAATGGCCTATTGTACTTGACTGGCCCGTGCCTTTTTTAACTGATCATTACTGTATTTTACCCAAGTAAGTGACTTATTTGAATCTTTCTTTCCCGTGCAAAATCTACAGCCTATTTGTCGCGCCAAGCGGCTGAAAAACGTTGGAACTGGTACATTCTCTGTTCCTACAAGAGAATAGATGCTTGGTATCTTAACTGTTAACACTATCCGCGCTTTGTTTCTCCGACTCTCTAAAAAGAAACGTTACTTTTAGGATTGCACCACACATACCAGAATTGTGACTTGAAAATACAGCCGAAAGTCTACGCTTTCTCAAAGCCAGTTTCCGCTATCATCTCGGGACTTCGTCCCTTCCTCGATTTCGCTCGCTTGCTCTCTTTCGCAGTCGACTTGCGGCAAGTCTACCGAAAGTCCAACGACTGAAACACGGTAATACTAGTGTCTGTGTGCTTCAGCTACATTTTCTCCATAGCGCTTACTTGCGTCATTCAATATCATACTTTCTCTGAATTCACATCTACAATTTTTAGCAAGTCTATTGAACCCCAGTTTTCCATTGGTCTTTTCCCAGAGCACATTCATTGTCTTCTTTTCGCTCACCAGAGTCTGTTCTCCGGTTTCTGGGCTTTCGTGCACAAATGATCTAAAATCTTGGCATGTGAAGACATGTGAAAGTTTGCGAACTGGTAGGTTGTCTGCATAGTTTAGGGACGGATAGGTTATGTTAGTGTGGTGTTTGTTTACAAAGACTGACTGACCATATCGGAGACTTACTCAAGATTTTTATTTCAGATACATGTATGTTACTTTGTCATTATCTACCCTGCCAGAGGTTTTTTTTTTCTGTTTGGTTTTGGAGTGATTACGTGCCGAAGCAGTCAGGCATTGTCAGGATTCAGCTACACTATTTTTTTATCTGTCTTTTTCAATTGGGAACTAATAGGTTGGACTGAGGGGATCTTAGTAACATCAATGCGATGATCAATTTGAACAAATAGGAGAAAAAGAATGCTAACTGCACATATCATTCAACAACAAAAACACTAGAAATATTTTTTGGAAAATCCATCGTAAAGACGAGCAACAACTTTAGCACTTTGTATTTCCTGCCCTCTTTAACAACTTTTTCCTCTACATTATCTCTGTTGGATACTTGAGGCCAAAAAAAAAGTTGTTTTTACTTTTAGTTAAAAAATCGACTCGTGCGCTCTCCAGATTGATTTTCTCTACTTGGCCAACAAAGTACTTGTCATCTTCGTAGGCAACAGCGACCCAGTCATCCACTGAGAGTTTTCCCAGATCGTAATCCTATTAACAAGTCAAGGAGAAAATAAAATTGATTATGGATAACGAGATACCCTTTAAGATATATGGTTACCCACGCAATCGCAACAAGAAAAATGAGAGAAATCTAGGGCCTTTTGAAGGTTTGAGTATTGTTTTAATTGATTAGATTTAAACTTCGAGATTATCTTTGGTGCTCCTTACGACTTTGATAGATTTATTAGTTGAGGTCACACTACGCACTTTTGCCCAAGGGAACATCGTTTTACCTAGGGAAATTTCATTTCTTTTTTTTACGTTGTTGCAACGGGCAAGGCGATCACGATTGATTTTTCTTCAGTGACTGATCACTTGACGAGCCCAAAGAAGACAACAAGCTGCGTTACTCCGTGTATTTACTGCTTTTGCTTTGCAAGAATGTCGGCCTCGGCATATGGTGTGGGTTCTTCGAAGACCTCAGTACTGGTTTGAAAACTTGCTCAATTCAAATGCTTTGAACATGTGGTGAAAAGAAAACTTTTGGGTTACAAGGGAAACATTCCATTTTATTTGCACGCCTGTTGCTCCTGTTATCCGGCGACAAGATACTATACTTCGAGCAGCCATACCGGTCGAAACTAGAACAGCCATAGGCTTATGGAGGTTAGCTACCGGGGACAGTTATCGTTCTTGTGGTCTTATGTTTGGAATTGCCAAGTCTACTGCTATTGGAGTATGCAAGGACTTTATCCAAGCACTCTGTCAGCTTAAAGGCCAATTTATTAAATTTCCTACCTGCCCTGCTCAAGTGAGGGAAAAAATAGAAGATTTTAGAGAAAAGTCAACTTTTCCCAATGTTGTCGGCGCGATCGATGGAACGCATATACCGATAAGAGCTCCGAAAGAAAATCATGAAGACTACTTTAATCGTCAATGTTGCTGCGTCAATGTTTTCTCACTTTCAATTCCATTATCCTGGCAGCTCTCTCTGAACGCCTGTAGGGTAGTTTGCCATATGGCCTTTTTTCTCTGAGGGCTTTTAGCTCGAGCGAGCGCCTCGGCATGCTCCTGGTAGGACAAAATTAGTGTTCATGTTTTGGTTTAAGACCAACGATTCCCGCGACCTTGAGCAACGTTGCTTGATTGCGAAGTGGAAAGAATTTTGCTTGATGGTGATTGAATTACGCTTGACGTTGACGGAATTTCGCTGGCTGGTGTGACTGTGCTTGGTTAAGTTAAATGAAGTGAAGTTGGTGGGATGAATTGATTTTGAAGGAACCGTCCGCTTGGCCCTGGATTCCGTTGATGTAGCCGATTGAAAAGAAAGCCATTACAGATCGGGTCCTGTTCGTCTCCCTAAGCAAACTGGTTTCTGAAACGAAATTATAAACTGCAGGATTAATAAAGGTAAAATCTTGCGTAAATCCAGCCAAATGAAACGTGTACTGATAGCAAATAATTTATACTTACACGTTCCCACGAACCAAGCCATCTTCTTCCTTTGATACACGCACACATGGGACAAAAGCAACAAAGAACTTGCACTTCGATGTGTTTCACATAAAACGTGATGCAATTAAATCAAATCTATCATCAGCGTGTTTGCGACGAGCATCTATTGGCTAACTACCTCCGGATTTCTGTTTACCCCTTCAAAACATGTAGGGTAACTGTGAAGGGAAATTGTATTGTTCTCTTGACATATTCAAGCTTCGATGGAAAAATTTTTCCCTAGGTAATTTACCTGGGGAAAAATTGGTCACACTTCTAAATTTAAGTTTCCCTAGGTAAAACTGTCAAGAAGTCAAGTTTACCTAGGGCAAAAGTGCGTAGTGTGACCACAGCTATTACTTGTCAACGACGACTTGAAAGTAACTCCACGATAACGTGCAGTTGACTATTGGCACTTGTTAGAAAATAAATGAGGTGGAAAGGATAAGGGAAACGGTCAAAATATCTCCACCAACAGTTTATACAGGGAAAAGATGGAACCTACCCATTGATCTTGAAAAGCTTTGGAGTTTCGGATGATTTTAGTTCTGTATAATTGAGAACAACAGGAGAAAAGTCAGGATACGTTTTGCAAGCGATTTGCAACAGCAAACTTAATTAAACTGGTCTCAGAGCCTAAATCAGTTACCTTTAGTATGATTTTGCCGGGCATCTGACCTTTTCTGTTAAAAAAAGTCATAAATTTACGAGTTCGTATAAAGGCCTGGCCAGACGCATGCAACTTTTCAACGCAACATCTTGCAACATTGTTGCATGATGTTGCCAAATGTGTTGAACGGGGTGGCCAAACGCACGCAACATTTTCATCATTTTCTTCATTATTAAGGCAAACTGTCAATGTTCACATGCCCCAGGCCCCTGGCGCGCAAGAAGTGGACCTAACACGCATGCCCTAGTGCAACAGTTTTGCGTGAACGTGGCCAAAGGAGTCACAACATCATGCAACATCCAAAATGTTGCACCAAAAGTTTGACTGTTTTCAAATTTTATGCAACATATTCCAACAGGGTGGCCAAACGTATGCAATATGTTGTGCCCAACAATGTTGCAAGATGTTGCATGGAAATGATGCGAGCGTTTGGCCAGGCCAATGTTGAACACCAATTTTTTAATCAGTACAACAGCCCCAAACCTGAACTCTACGGCCGCTACATCGACGACTGCATCGGCGCTATTTCATCCAGCAGAGAAGAACTCGATCAATTTATAACCTCCGTCAACTCTTTTCATCCGGCTCTTAAATATACCTGGGAAATTTCGGAAACTTCATTGGCTTTCTTAGATATCAAAGTTTCCATTAGAGGCAACGTGCTATGTACTAGTGTGCACTACAAACCTACTGATTCACACAGTTATTTGTTGTATTCATCGTCACATCCATCACATGTCAAGAACTCCATTCCTTATTCTCAATTTCTTAGACTTCGACGTCTATGTAGTGATGACTCCGATTTTTCCAGCAAATCAGAGGAGATGTGCCAGTTCTTCGAAAAACGTGGCTATCCTGTCTCTGTGGTCAAAGCGGGCCATCATCGCGCCCAACAATTTGATCGACAGTCGTCACTACAAACGTCACAGAAAGATAAGAATGACAGAATTCCATTCACCCTCACTTTCCATCCTCATAATCACGCAGTCAAAAGCATCATTCTTAGTAATTTTAAATTACTCCAAAATGATCCCGAGACTGGTAGAATCTTTTTGCAACCTCCACTTATTTCATTCAAACGCGACAAAAACATAGGCAACTTTTTAGTTAGAAGCACGCTCAAAACCAACGAGCAACCCGGCACTTTCAAATGCGCACGCTCACGATGCAAAACATCGGCAAGATATCAGGACCTAAGCGATCTGTTAAGATCACCGATCGTTTCACATGTACCTCCGCAAATGTCATTTATTGCATAACCTGTACGTTATGCAATAAATTATACATTGGTGAGACAGGTAGACGACTAGGTGACCGATTCCGCGAACACCTTCGCGATCTTGAGAAGAATGACAAGGATGCATCTAAGCCAGTCGCTCGCCATTTTAATCTGCCTAACCACTCCAAAAAACACATGGCTATCTGCGGCCTTTCCCTACATCTAGGTACGACGGAAAGCCGCAAAAATCTGGAACAAAAATTCATCTTTCAAATCGGCACCCTTAATCCTCACGGTATTAACGAACGCTTTTCATTTAACTAATATATTCCTACTTTCACGTTGCCATGTTACCACCAATAGCGTAGCTCCTACTCTTCTATAAAAACTACACGTAACCCATAATCCCTCGATTCGCTCTGACGAAGGGCTAACGGTCTTAACGTCAGCTTTTAGAATCTCTGTACGGTGGTCAATTTACATTATCAACTCCGTTGATAAACCAAATTTTTGTATACTACTTCCCCACCGACGCAGCACCACAGTTTCTTTAGAAACTACCCCTTCATTCTTTAATAAAGTTGGTTATTTTTTTACAGCTTCCGGCTTGATTTCTTTTTTTTGACAGTCTTACGGAGAAACCTCACCTGTGATTTCCGCAGCAAGTTTTTCTTCTTGGGCTGTAAAATGAGAACAAGAATTGAAAACCACTTTAGGTACCAAGTGACAATGGAGATTTTCCGGCTCAATAGACCTTTCCATGAAATCCAATGTTATATTGGTTGGGGGCAACCACGGCTTAGACTAAAGTGAATGTATGGGAATCTGACCGAATTTAAACACTGTGAAGATGCGTGTTTTAAAAAATTAACAATCCATGTAGCCATTTTATTAACATCATTCACGCAATGAAAAAATATATGATTATAATTACCCAAGGCCTAAAGCTGAAATTTGGATATTAGAAAAATACTCATCTCGCTTCGCATTTGATTAAAGGGGTTTATTATGCAAAAGGCAGGAACTAGAACACATATTGCACGATATTGTACAGCTGGTATTGGCACACTTGGTTATTGTACAGTAGAGAACAGGTTTGATTCTAGTTCAAGTTGGTTGCAGGAAGGTGTATAGCTGACACAATCCAAAGCTCTACTATAAGCTAACATTAGGCCTAAAAATAATATGATAATGAATAGCTTATTGCATGTTTTGGTGTGTAGTATCGCTGATTATTTCTATTCGTTGTTTGTATTTACAGCACAACTCGTAAAAATGCTACACACCAAAACATCTAATAAGATACATTTCAACGAAATTTAAAAATGTCGTTTACCTTCATCATGGCGTGGATTTGATCACCAGCATTCGCTAGAATTATTTCAATAGAAGTGAGTTTTAAATTATATTCACACTATCTAAATGCATGAAACCTGAATGGACTTACAATGGTTTAAAGTCGACCAAATTCCCATACATTTACTGTACGCCATGATTCTATCCGTATTTGCTCCCCAACCGATATGACGTCAGAATCCGTGAAAAAGGATCTACTACTGTACGTTTGAGGCTGTTCCTTGTTTTGTTACATTCTTTTTGGTGTTGCGTGCTGGCAGTCTCAGCTTCTCTGCTGTGGTGAGAATATTTTTCTGAAAAAAAAAAAAGGAGACCAAAAGGTACATTTAACAGCCGCTGCAAAATTAGTACTTTTTCAAGCAAGCAAAGAGCGCTGACAAAGTTATTACAGGGTTACACCATGTGGACTTATCTTTACTTAATCAAGACGTTTTTTGGTATAAAGAAAAATGGTATTACCATTGTAATTTTAATTTAGTTAACAATATCATTTTCCAATAAAAAATGTGGAGTTAAAGACAAACAGGACGTTTGCAGGACGAAAATTAACGAACGGACGAAATGCAGGACGAAAATTAACGGAAAAAAAAAAAACCACGCAATTGTGCTTTAATGCAATCAAAGGGACGCTGGAAATCTGCAGGTCATTACTGTTTTATCATGCCGTCTAATAAATGCTATCATCGCTTAATTTTCCGTTGTTTTAAGAATACACCAGTGCGATATATTTCACCAAGCAGAACAGGGCTGTGGGTAGATCTAATTTATGTCCAAAAGAGCTTACCACGGAAATGGAGGAATCATCGGTATCTTCGAAGTGTCCATCGGAAGAAACAATGTTATCAAAGATTTCCTGTTTGTTTAAAGAAAAGTGTTCGTCAACCTTCTATTCTGACCGCCTCACGCTTCATGCCGGGTCAATCTTGGATTGTCACGCCAAGCACCTCTAGAATGGCGTGTATCCTTAAGCAAATTTCATTTTTAAGTTAAGTCGTGTACAAAGGGAAACATCTCTCCATTTATAAAGGGTTCAATAGTGGCGAAGCATACCTTACGCTGACTCTTTGTCTTGTTCTTCGGAGACAAGCTAAAAACTCTGTAATGATGGTCACTCTATACAGTAAGAACAAAACAAAGAGCCAGTGTTATCGCCTCTTTCATAGAAAATGGTTTTCATTAGAAAAACTATGATCAGTACTGAAAGCCAATTTTACCTAGACTGCAAGTAGTCTTCTAAAAGTGGAATCAGGTGCTTTTGAGTCATTAGTATTTTGTCACGCAATTGACTAGCCGTCACTTCACTTGATTGTGAAACAAACTGATGTCTGTGTCAAACTGCCTGATTGCAGTCTGATTTTGCCTGGTGCAAAACATCACTCTTAGAGAGATTTATCGACAACCACAATTACCTTAGAAATCTGAGAGGACAAAGGTATATCACTATCGCTAGATGCAACATGCAACACCTCATCACCATCGTAGAGTTTTTCCTTTAAGAAAACATAAACAGATGGGTGTGTGTGTGTGTGTGTGTTTCAAGCAGACAATCGAGTGTCTAAAATTAGGATACATTATCAAATGGAAATGTAATTGTTCCCCAACTAACCTTCGGGGTGGATTGGTACTGAATCTTCCTTTTTAGCTTTTTTTTGTGTGTTTTTACTCGATGGTGATCAGTGACCTAGAATTCAAAGTTATTCTATTAAGTAGTTATTCATTCGTCAGGGATTAAAAAACATTGAAGTATATGACTTTCAAGTCATTGAAAGGCGGTGCATGATGGGCTAAGAAGTAATTAATAGTTGGTGAAACAGACATGCCGTGTCTTCCGGTCCATACGGAAATTGGTATGTGGTCTTGAAACAATATTTTTAAAGCCATCTAAAAACCGGAACGATCCCAACAAACCAATCCTACAAGTAATCTTATTCCATTATTATTCCTTCAATTCAAGCTTGAATATCAACCTTCACATACAGTAAGGCAAATGTGATTTTTCGATGTACAGTTTTGCATTAACACAACTACTGTATCTAAACTCATTAAGTTTATCTTTGAGTCTATCGGATGACAAACCTTAGGACTGCTTGATGGGGAGATGTCACTTTCACTCGATTGCAAGGCCAGTTTTCCACGCTCAGAATCTGCCTGAAATGCCGCATTTTTTAGGGATAATTATTCAACTGTCCTTGTGCCCAATGCATAAACAAAGTAATCCATTAAAAAGGCCACATCCTCGAACGACATACAACTAACCTTTGTTGTGGTTTGTCTGCTAGGAGGAGCCTTCCCTTGCAAATATTTTTGCTGATCTTTATGGCCCCAGTGGTCATCTATAATCTTGCAATTTAAGGAGTCCTAAAAATTTAATGGTTTCTTCATTGGCGGGTTTGACTAAAACTCTAACATGGCAAAAAGTGGGTTCTTTAATTATTTTCTTGATATGTGGAAGTCGGAAACGAGACAGGCAAACACTGACCTCTTTCAAGAAAGGTTTTTCAGGAAGATCAAATTCGCAAAAGTGCCCATAACATGGTTTAGGCTTAACGTGTTCATGGCACCTCAGTGGAAATCAATATGAGATGCAATCCAACTACATGTACTTAAGAGACACCAAAAAAGGGGGCTTTAAAAGCTTAAAAGTCATCCATGCAGTCACTTGATAGTACCGCATTTGCTTTCTCGAGAAAAGTTGTATTGTTAAAATTTCTCTTCATATGCTACAAAATGTTATTGAATGATCCCTACACTACTTACTCAAACTATTCCGTAGTGTCCGAAGACTCATAGCATTCTTGGATGTTAAGGTTCTATTCTATCAAGAGCATACGATTTCAAAATTGCTAATTACTCCCTCTGTATTAGGACTTAATATACGCTCACTTCTGATGGCGACATTTCATTGGTGTCAAACACATTATATTTGGCGGAACTTGTATAGCTTGCTGATAGCTCATTTTTCTCTGCTATCAGATTGTCGATGTCTGTCTTATAATGCACAAATTCCTGAAGATTTTAAAAAAGTAGAGATGACGAATCAAAGTTTGCGAATGAAGTGATAATGTTTGATGGACATGCCACCTCCCCGTAATTAACTTGAGAGGTGTCTTCCAAAACTTCCCAAGGACGATATGAATTGTGTCTATTAAAAGATCAAATTACCACCTGTCTTTTTTTTTCTATTTTCTTAAACTTCACCATCATTTCATTTGCTTTCCTTCGTTCAGTGTCATGGTCCTTTATTATCTGAAACAAATTGAAGGGTTAACGTCTGAATTGGTAACAAGATGGAAGGCTGCAGAATGGGAAAAAGATTTTTTCAAACAATCGAAACAAAAAGAAAGAAAAGCAATTTCCCATTGAAAATGACACACGAAAGGGCAAGGAGAATTAGTAATGCAAAGTAACGTAATGTGTACAAGACTCCAACTTACTTGCTCAAGCTTCATTTGGAGTTCAGCATTTCTCCGCCTGACCCGGGCCAATTCTTCAGCCATATGTGAACCATTTGTCCGAAGGTCAATTACACTGTTTTGCACCAATGGTATCATTAATGAATAGTCATTTATGGTTCGTGTTCTACTGAGCACACTAACATTCATTTTTTTGGATAATCTGGGGCGATCACGTTCTTCCGATATCACTACCGCTTTTTCCTCAGAATAAAAGTGTTTTTAATCGAACTGTCAGTGAAACCTCCTTGTCCTCATCTTCTGCCTTCTTCTTGCTGCTCTGTTCCTTTCCTCCCCTCTATAACCAAGAAATATGAAGGATTTTTCTAATGGCTGCACACGAGCCCAGACTGGACCACCTTCACATTAATTTTACATTGACCAACTTTCTGTCAGCGAAACCTCATCATTTTCCAATTGTACCGCCATAAATCATCCCTGAATATTGTACAGCTCCTTTTATCCTACTTTAATTCTGGTGCAATTTAATATAATGAGCTGTAAGCAAATTCCGCTTCACAGCAGTAAGCTTTTGAGTACATGATACACGTAATAAAGTGGCCAAGAAGTTAAAAAAAACTAGAACGAAACAGAAAATCTCCGAATGATATACCTTATTAAGGTCTGGCTAAACGCACACAACATCTTCCAAAATTGTTGCTTTTGGCAACCCTGTTGCAACATGTTGGATGATGTTGGATCAAATTTCAAACAATCAAATTTACACGCCCGTGTTGGATTAATACAGAATAGCAAAAACTTTGAAAGCTGAGCGTTCAGGGTATCCGAAAGGCAAGTGAGAGAAATTGATAAAATGGATCACGCGATTACATACCCGTCCTTTTTTCAATTATTGGAACGTTTTCGTTCCTTGTGACAAGTCCCTCAACATTAGATACTGCTCTTCCTTTGACTTTTTATAAAGATCTAGAAAATCACTCTCTGTGACTTTCTTCTTTTTTTCTCAAGACTAAGGAAAAACATCTGTTTGATAGCTTTGCCACCATCATGTAATGCGCCATTGAATGCTATGGATGAAAAAAAAACATATCAAGCATTGGTGAACTGCACTTTTCGTGTGTTTTACGGGAAAAAATCACTCCAAGCTCTATTAACTAGAGTCTGCAAATGTAGAAAATCGATCGTTTCATTTCGTTTCGTCTAGTGACGGGCCAATGTTGGGCGATTCAAGACAAAGGCAC
>NC_090869.1:46301236-46308736 GCF_036669935.1 Montipora foliosa
TTCGGCCTGTGACTCCGCGCCTTTCAACAGAAGCTGTGAGTTGCGCTACACCAAGAAAATGTCTAACCTACTTTGGAAAGTGTAAAAAGCATTAAAGATAATGTTGAAAGCACCAAAGATACTGTAAAAATCACCGAAGACGATATCTAAATCACGGAAGGTCAACATAAAGCACCCAGTGTCATAAAATGACCACATAATATACTGATTTAAACACCGATTTTAATGAAGTGTGCATCGAGTATAATGAAGGTTGCACCGAATGTAACGATTTAAGCAACGACTATAATGATTTAAGCACCAAATATAAAGAAGTAAACACCGAATATAATGATTTAAGCACCGAATATCATGAGTTAAGCACCGAATATTGTGACCAAAAGTATCATGAGGCAGTTGTGGCGTTCCATATAGTTTTATTAAAAACAGTTTGGAGTCTTCTGGTCTCCAACCTCTATAAGTAAATGTAACTGTTCTCAGCATTGGTAAAGAGAATGATGATGTAGTCACCACATATCAAGGACTTATAAAAAGTGTGACATAAATAAAAACTGGAACATGAATTGCGTTAAGTTTCTAAGTTACATTTCCAGAGAGATGTAGTGAGCTGCCTATCACGTTAGTCTATTAAACTTTTTAAACGGGCTGGACTTCACGGGTTAGTTGAATAATACAACCTTGCTTTTAAGTTTCCCAAGACATCAGACTACCCGGCCGCGATTTTCTTCTTTGAGTGGCTTTCTTATAGAGAATGAGGTTTTTATCAATAGACGCTATTATAGTAGGTCTACCCTGTAAATTTTGCTTTTGCAAAGCACCTTTATGCCCTTTGCTATTTTCTCTCCTGTGAATTCAGTTACATTTTCAACTACGCTTTACAGCCCTTCATTATGTGATTAAGAGGCATTTTAAACTTGTGGTATTGTTTTTTACTAATTTTTTTGTCAAAAATATCTGGCTTATGTCGCCTTAAATACAAGAATAATTTTTTCGACTTGGATCTGCCCAACAGCTTTAAAATTTCTTTTGCCTCGGGAATGCCGGTGCAAATGCTTGTGCGTTGGCTTCCTCGGCTCGTGGACTTGTATAAATGTATCCTTGAATGAGGGAAAGACAACAGAGTACATATGACTCGATGTTGCAGAAATGAAGTCTAAAGTCCTACCACTGATGACCGTTTAATTAGGTTTTGTGTGAAAATGCAATCGTTTCCCGCAAAGTTCTTTCCGGAGTGAAATGTAATTCGATTATGCATTAAAAATACATTTACACCCATTAGCCTAAATGCAACTGCCCTAGACTTCTTTTCACTGCTGTAGTGTTGTTAGTCTGGTTTAGAAAATGGAGTAATTTTATGCTGCTATGGATACCACTTTTTCACTTATTCCCGTGTGGCAAACTTTCAACCATAGCAGCAACTGCATTCCCATTCCTTTACCACCAGCCGTGAGGTAAAAAAAGCTCTTAATCTCACACATTGTTCACCTTGCCGAGGTCGCTTTGAAAACTCGACAGCGAGAAGCACGTCGGAAACACTCTGTCACGCTCTACTGATTGTAATTGTAGTTTGGAAGGAGAAAGCCCAAGGCGTGGATCACATGAACAACGACGCATATTCGTGAATTTGGGAAGAAAAGGAATGTATGAGTATTGAAAGAACTCAGGTTCCAATCGTTACGGGGTAAGTAATAAGTACATCGTCGTACAATGTACGTAATATAACTAAAGGCCTCCCTGACTGAGGCCATTTTAGAGCGACAGATGAGCTGAAGACGCCTTCATTCTCTCTTAGAAAGTTCACACAGACCTTGTTAGAGAAAATCCAGTCCACTTGTCCGATGTAGAAATCCTCTTCATAAGCAACGGCAACCCATTCCTTCACTGAGTGTTTTTTAAGGTCCTAATTAAAGAACAAGCATTCACATAAGAAATAGTGTTCGTTTTCACCTTCAATCAGTTGAGACAGTTTGCCAACAAAGCACAATCATTTTTTGCAAAGAAAAATAATCCAAAAAGTACTTCTGGGATACTCCTCCCTTTCCTCTTTAATCAATGTTGTACCACTGTTGACAAGGCTCGTTGGAAACAGGAAATAACACAACATTGTCCTGGGGGATGAGGGGGAGGGGGCATTTTGGAACCGAGCTTGAACTAGAACTAGGGATAAGTGTCTCAACAATTTTGATGCCTATTGGTGGATGTCATTTTCTAGAAATTTTTTTGTGAATATTAGGAAAATTAGGCTTTTAGTCAACACTCACATGCTGCTGACACACTTATTAGATATAGAGTTCACTCACCCATTCGTCTTTAAAGGCCAGTGTTCTGCTTCTAGGATTTTGTTTTAATAGTAACAAAACAGACAACTTTTTAGTATGTTTATCTTATAGACAGGTAATGCTGATGGGATTGAATCTGACCCTTTTCTCACACTAACCCAATACAGAACATAAAACCAAAGTAAACAGTATGAAATCGAAGTTCATGTAAAACGCAAGATACCTTTTTTTGGAGAAGAGGATCTTTGTTGGCTGTTTGAAAAGTGAATAAGGTTAGAATATTTGTTCAATCCGTCACATGATGAACATCAAAAAGCAATGTTGTTTAGTGGAACCTCTCTGCTTATCTGAGCGGCTTGGTACAGCACTTGTCCTGGTACATGTGAATTCATACCATTTAGTTGTGACTTACTGTCTCACACTAAATTGTCGAATATATCGATTATTTTACCTTCTGTCTCAATCCTTTAAAATCTTCTCTTATCCTTTCATAAACGGTCATCAAATTTTCTTGTGTTTCACTTTCGGAGGAAGAGCGTTTATCAAAAAAAAAATGTAAAAGATAAAAAGGCTAATTAGAGTTTTGATATCTGCTTAAGCATCCGCAAGCAGGCGAATTACATTCGTAGATTTCTCGCAAAACCCCCATTTGGTGCAAACTAAATTGCAGTGCTATACATAATGTAGGACGTTTTAATACTTTGTTTCAAAGTATACACAGTAACGCCTAACAGTGAAAGACAGCCTGCGTTGGCCTTTTTTCCGATGACGCTTTAATCAGTTGTTACAGTTGACGTATATGTAAAAGAACAGAAGACACCTGTAGTATTGAGTAGTCAACGTACTCTCTTATGATATGTGCTAGGTTGAGTTTTAAAGTGCACAGTAACGCCTGACGGTGAAAGACAGCTGTGTTGGCCTTTTTTCCGACTATGCTTTAATCAGTTGTTACAGTTGACGTACATGTAAAAGAACAGAAGACACGTTTAGTATTGAGTAGTCAGCGTACTCTCTGATGATATGATCTACCTCTCATTCTAGGTTGAGTGGAAAAAGGGGAATTGTTATAAACTGGACGACAATCTGGTTCTGTGAAATAACACTTTCCAAAATCATTCTACTAAACCGGCTAAACTACAAACAACTTGAAATGACTTGATTTTATGTTGCATGTTGTAGAGTCGATAGTATTACATTTTTGTCATTATAAAGGAATAAACTTTTCATTAATACCATGCCTCTGAAATGGGTGATTGTTTCTCAGATTCACCTGTATTCTCTGGGAAGTTGGACTGGCTTCTGCCCGCAGAGGATTTAGCCTGCTGGAGAAGTCATTGAATTAACAATTAACTTAGGCTTGTAAATATGTCACTTTATTTCTGAAGTAGATGTTCTGGCTGATTATACAGGCCAGCCTGAACTGTTTTAGGAGTGAGAAACACCTGTGACAACAATCTCACTTGAAGCTCATTAAGATACCATTATAGGTCACTGTTTTTTATTATTAAAGCCAATCTATTAAGAAGGTCCGCCAAATGTGCGAGTCTAGGAAAAGTGTGGACTGTCGTTTTCTCCCTTGTTTTATTACACATAATAGTAAACCATTAACAAAGTAGTTTAGATGTTATAAATTTCAAATTTCCTATTTTAGGCAATGTTTTTAAAGCTTGTGTGATTGGCTCCCTTTCTGGAACTAAATCTGCAAAATGTTTACCTTCGAGTTCTCTGAGAGGGGTAAATCATCTTCCCTTGCGTCCGAACCAGATGAGTTAGTCTGTGAGGAAAGAAAACCAGAAAAAAAATCTTGCCTCTGGAGTTGCAATTTTAGTTACCCCAAGGGCACCATTGCGCATGTGGAAGCGAGACGACAACAAGAATTTATTCCGGTATTCCCACTTAATCATCTAGTATTACCTACCACCTGTAGATTAGAGTAACGACAAAAATAATTATGGGGCTATAATTAAGAATGAAAGAAACTAAAATACAAATTGACCAAAATGATAAGATTAAAGAGTTTTGCCTGTGGTCCACAAAGCTATAGCCAGGTGTAAGTCTGCAAATAAAAGTATCAGCGCTATTTAACTTGGATTTGTTCTCCAGATTATCAGGGTGCTTATATTATTTCCCTGCACTGCTATAGATATTTTACCCTTGCCATGAGAAGAGGACATACGATCTGTGCTCCATTTTGAGACAGTGAAACAACATTTCACTGCTCCCATGCCCAATTTTCTCTGACCTAAGCATTCTGATCTGATCCAAAGAGCGGAAAGTGTAAAAGGATGTTTTCCCCTACATAATGTAATCTAGTAAAGAGAAGCTATCATTCGCGTACCGTTCATCCATGGAGTTGTGAAATGAAAACAGCTTGTACAAGGAATAATGTGCCCATTGTGGGAAACTAAAAGTTTTAATTGCCTTAGTTCTGATTTTCATAAATACCTCTAGTGAAATATTTGATGAAGTGTCCAACATCTTGTCCAGATGACTGGGGAAACTTTGCTGCAGAAAGCTCTCACCCAAGTCATTCTTTTCCCTAAGCAAGTTGTCGACGTCAATTCGATACTGCCTTAATTCCTGCAAGGGGTAAAAGTCATCTTTTTTTTCTCTTTCCATTGTTTTCGATTGGCCTAGCATCACATAATATAGGCATTATGTTGTACATATATTATTTAAAAACTTACGTCTTTGTTGTCCCTCTCAGGAATTCTCATTCTTTTCTCAAGTCTGTCTGCCCTCCTTTTTTGCGTTATCAAGGTCCTCTAGGCCCTGTAAGTAATATTTAATTCTTCATAACCTCGCTTTACACATTATAATAAATAACTTCACAATTGAGAGCATCTACCCAGACGTTGGATTCATAATGTATCGCTCATAACACATTACCTAATCCAGTTTTATTCTCAGGTCAATATGTTGGCTTTTCAACCGGGAAATCTCATCTTCAAACTGCGAGAAATAAAATTATTAAGAAGTTAACGTTCACCAACGTTTTGTGTGCATTGGTTTGTCTTCCGGCAGTTAGATGCACGCAATTGGGATAAGAAATTTACATTACTTGCCTCCTTGGTTGTTTCCGTTGAACTATGTGTAGCCTCCTTTCCACGCTATAAATACAAAAACGTACCTAGTAACGGTGCTTGGAAGCTTGACATAAATAGATCTTGCATTGATGGAAATATTTTAGTGACTCACCTTACGTCATTTAACTTCTTGAAGCAAAGTAGGCTTTTGCATCAAGTATGGTGCTGCTCATTGTCTGACTTATTGTAGAGGTGAATGAAATCCCTTGGGTTAACTTTCGACAGAGGTGCTGTGGTAGTTCAAGCACTAAATCAAAGCATTGTTTTGACAGTTTTGCCCTCATCAAGTAGTGAGTCATGTTGTGGTGTAGTTGAACGAAAAATGCAGTCCATAAATGAGACAATTAATTGTGAAATTTCGCTTCATGTCGTAATTGTGTCTGAGCCCTGGTTATTGATACTTTTGGACTGTTTTATTGCCTATTTGCAAGAGAAACCTGGGTTACTTTGGAAACGTTTGCCAATTTCCTGATCATGATTTGTTAATGCAAAGACTGAACACGGTGACGTGACACTGCTGACCATACCATCACCACTTCACGTTTGTTTCTGCTTTGTGGCATAACTGAAACAGTTTTGTCTACAATCTTGAGTTTCTCCACACCAGTTTAAAGAATGATGGTGAAATAGCATACTGTAACGACATGGGCTCAAGTTGACACTGTGTCAAAATGGTGCAGTTTTTCATGTTTTTCAATGCAAAATCACACACGTCGGTATATTACAAAGAGAAAATTCCTATTTATTCTAAACCACAAATGTTTGCATGATCTCCACAGTCTGGTTTTTCCTTTTAATCCATCCAGAGAAAGAACAAAATTGACTGCAGCCCACAGCCGGTAATCTTAGGCAAGAAAGAGTAAGTAAATGCTATCATGGTACTTACAGGTTTCCAACGATCTATGACTGACTTTCGCCACTGTGAGTGTTCTTTAACCTCTAGCAGTGACGGATCTCGGTCCTCGCTACCTCCAGCACGATCATACAACTCCTTTCGTATCTGCTTCACCGTCTCTATAAAATTAGGTTGTCGACTTCCTGAGGAGCAGGCTGCTCTTCCAGGGTTTTCTTCTGGCAGCCTTGGCGCTATTTGTCGAAAAGCGTGGGTTGGTAATAGTGTGCACCATACTATATGGTGGAAGGCTATACTGTGACCATGGAGTTTGATATGGTGGCATTAGAAAGTTCGGATTTCCATTACAATAGGCTCCATTCTGGTGTTTTGGACCAGTGATGAATGCTTGATTTGGTGCCCAGGGCTGTGTCGAGGAAAACTGACTTAGGGGAAACGGCTGACTTGGCTTACTAAGTGCTTCTTTAGTGGCTGACTGCCTCAAAATGTGTCTGTCGTACCCTGCCTCACTATGCTCTTCATGTACGTGAAGTACCTTATGTCATTTAACATCTTGAATCAAAATAGGCTTTTGCATCAAGTATGTTCCAACTTGGTGCTGCTCATCGTCTGACTTATTGTAGAGGTGAATGAAATCCGCTTTGGTTAACTTTCGACTGAGGTCCTGTGGTAGTTCAAGCACTAAATCAAAGTACCGTTTTGACAGTTTTGCCCTCATCAAGTAGTGAGTCATGTTGTGCTGTAGTTCAAGGAAAAATGCAGTCCATAAATGAGACAATTAATTGTGAAGTTTCGCTTCATGTCGTAATTGTGTCTGAGCCCTGGTTATTGATACTTTTGGACTGTTTTATTGCCTGTTTGCAAGAGAAACCTGGGTTACTCTGGGAACGTTTGCCAATTTCCTGATCATGATTTGTTAATGCAAAGACTGAACACGGTGACGTGACACTGCTGACCATACCATCACCACTTCAAGTTTGTTTCTGCTTTGTGGCATAACTGAAACAGTTTTATCTACAGTCTTGAGTTTGCACTACACCAGTTTAAAGAATGATGGTGAAATAGCATACTGTAATGACATGGGCTCAAGTTTACATTGTGTCAAAATGGTGCAGTTTTTCATGTTTTTCAATGCAAAATCACACACGTCGGTATATTAGAAAGAGAAAATTCCTATTTATTTTAAACCACAAATGTTTGCATGATCTCCACAGTCTGGTTTTTCCTTTTAATCCATCCAGAGAAAGAACAAAATTGACTGCAGCCCACAGCCGGTAATCTT
>NC_090869.1:46313736-46368736 GCF_036669935.1 Montipora foliosa
TGAGGCAGATTATAACTTTAATTTTTTTCTACCATATGACATATCATGGTAATTAGGAGATCTTCTTGATTCATTCAGTTCATGAGGATGAATGATCCAGAAATGGTATTTTATTGATAAATTCCTTATAGTGTACACCTGCATGCGGGCAAGAGACATTCTTTCCAAAGGAGCATCCATTGCCATACCCCAGTTCGAATGGCAATATTCACAATATTCACATGTAATGATTCCAATAATTAAATGGTTGTCTTCAACGTAGTTTGGTGATATTTCAGCATTATGATCGTTTGTGTAACAACACCTTGTGTTGACCTCATTATTTTTATTTCACTTTCAGTGACTGTTTGTTCTTCCCAGAGCAGCAGAGGAGCTTGGACTATTTAGGCTGCAACTCTGTGAGAAACTGTTTTTTTCCTGGTGCTCATTAGGAACAAAATCCTAACACAGAAACAGTAAGTCCTGAATACAATTTGTAACTAAAGCAATGTGAAGTTTAATTTTAGGGATTCAGTTGCACCTATACAGATATTGCATATGTAAAGCAGATAATTATTCAACATTTTGGACACATCAGAATAATAATTATTACTGTTACCTGTTCTAATTTTCACCGAACAAGTTATAAGCTATAAAAATTATATTATTTATTAAGTCATTTGATTAACTCATGAATATCCACATGTGATAATTTTATTATTGTAAATGTGTGTGGGTGTATAAACACAACAATGCAGGTCCCCAACAGGGCCTGAAACAACACAGGTAACACTGCTGTCTCCGTCTGCAGAGTGTGCCCCTGCCCCCCAATAGGTATGTTTCTTAATCCAAAAGCTTAGTTTACAACAAGAAAATTATCTTTCTAGAACTGAATTTCTCCAAGCCATCTGTTTGAAGTACATGTATTTATATGTTGTTAGGTGTGTTCCTTCTGAAACAACAGAGAGGCTTGGTCTCTTTAGGCTGCAGCTCTGTGAGAGTTTCTCTCCAGGTGTTTCAGTGGAAATAAAACAAATATAAGACTAATGTCATGTACTCTCAATTTTGCTTGGACCCTGAAACAACAGAGAAGCTTGGTCTCTTTAGGCTGCAGCTCTGTGAGAGTTTCTCTCCAGGTGTTTCAGTGGAAATAAAACAAAGATAAGACTAATGTCATGTACTCTCAATTTTGCTTGGACCCTGAAACAACAGAGAAGCTTGGTCTCTTTAGGCTGCAGCTCTGTGAGAGTTTCTCTCCAGGTGTTTCAGTGGAAATAAAACAAAGATAAGACTAATGTCATGTAATTTCAAATATGCTTGGACCCTGAAACAACAGAGCAGCTTGGTCTCCTTAGGCTGCAGCTCTGTGAGAGTTTCTCTCCAGGTGTTTGAAGGGGAAATAAAACAAATATAAGACTAATATAATGTACTTTCAATTTTGCTTGAACCCTGAAACAGAGAAACTTGGTCTTTTAGTTTGCAACTCTGAGACTCAGTTTCTCTTCTTACGTTTCAATTGAAAACGTGATACAAAATTATCCTGTGAGCAATGAAGAAGACTTCTAAAATTTCAAGTAACTGATTCCTTTTTAGTTCTCTTTCAGTAAGACAGCAGGGAAGCAGACGGTCTTTTTAGGCTGCAGCTCTGTGAGAGTTTTCTCTCCAGGTGTTTCAAAACTTAGAGAAACAAAAATTACCGTAGGGAACCTCACAACCAATAATTTCAGTCTCTAACTAACAACAAACTTTGCATTTGGGTTGTTTATCCCGAAATGTATAGCTTTGTGAAGCTTATTGCTTTCTAAATTCTCTACATTAGAAATACAACGATGAACTTGATGTGATGGAAGGTGACTGTCAATTTTACATTTCGTTAAGAAAGTTACTTGCATCGAATGTAATAAAGCAACAGTTTTCTCCAGTGAATGATTTTAAAAATGGACTTTTCCGACAAACATTCGTAATGCTAGCATACCACTAGTGGAACTGTCAAATACTGGACACCAAATAAGTTCACACTCTCTAGTTGCTCTCACCTGTCTAGTGCTAATGTCAACTTGAGAGCGAAGAGTGGACAGCTTTGCTGTTGTCTTGCTCTTTGCGGCTTCCAGTGCAGCACGACCTAACAACTGGCATTTGCTTGTGCTTATTTCTGTAGTGCCATTGAAGGATTTGGATAAGCAAAGACCTACAGTCGATTGTTCACAGTGCACGTTGGACATCTTCTAAGTTGTAGGTCTTAAATGATAGGCAGAGTGCTTTCTGCTTCCACATGGGCGGTCTCCAGTGCTTGCTCTCTTTCATTGTGTTGAGGTGGGCACTTCCTATTTTCTTTAACAGGTGACTGAAAAAATCCCAGTTCAACATTTGTGAATGTAAAGTGGCACCATTTTGCTTCAGAAAAAAAAAAATACAATGTAACATTAAGCTAAGTATTATATAAAAATAAAACTTCAAGAAGTCGCAAAACTTTGATTTTTTTGTTTGTTTCTTTGGTTTTGAACGGGATCCCTCGAGCATTCTTGCCCGTGTTCGAGCTGCGTGGGTAAGTGGTAAATAATTAAACACTTTTTGCTTGAGTCCTGCTGTAAATAGCACGTGGTCAATATCGGTCAATTACCTTGCTCGTCGAAAGACAAAACTACCCTGTCGCTCTTATGCGTTTCGAAGGTCTTGCTGTTAATGCTTTGATGTATGAGAACGCTTATTTAATGTCTGGTGATTGTTTAAGCCTGGTTTTCACCGACACGAGCATAATCATAAGCATATAATAGACTTAAACAAAGAGCACAAAGAAATCATTTGATGACGTAACAAATAGTAAGCACAGGAAAAGCAGGACGTCCGAACCGCTTAATTTGCTTCTTTAAACGGAGATTTTATTATTAAATGGTAGTACTCGTAATGAAAGTAGAGTGAAGCCATGAAGCTAAGATGAAGTGAGGCTACGATCCTCGCAGTTGTTCTATATGTGATTCATTTCTTATATCATTTTGTTCGTTAATGAAAATACTTACCAGGAACACAGGGATTGTGTGCAGAGTTATTGCATTCCACCAATTCTGTTAACCATACCCTGTATCTTTCGTGCCTTGCACGGTCTTTTAGAAGTCGAAGATGCACTTGAGGAGCTTGTTTACCCCCAAGAGAGAACTGAATAATTTTAGGTGCCTCATGTCCAGGATGCCTTGACTCAAAGTGGTTTTCGAGGGCCCTCGTAATTAACAACATATCCTCGAAGCAATTTCTTAGTTCTCGCTCGATGTCTGTTTTTGGGTTGAACTTTGGTGTGTAGGCTTGGAGCCGGAACCGCATAGCAGTCACTTTGACAAAAAAGTGATAACACTTACATAGCTGTGCCTTGTGAACTATTTAAGGCAAATTCGTCAATTTTAGCTATGTTATGTATTTGAATTAACCGGAAATTTAGTGCATGGGCCAATTTGGAAGGTGATTTTATACGATTTGTCGAGTTTGCTGTTGAGTGTGCAGACGTATAACTTGTGTGAGTTGCATTCTTCCACGCGTCTCTTAAGCAGTTTTAATTTATTGCGAGCGGTGTCGTGTAGCATTACGCAGGCCATTTGGGTTTTTCTTTCATGTTTCTGATTAATATCATTCCAGTTGAAGATCCGCTGTTTGCAAATTTTCTAAAATGTTGTAAGTAGTTCAATTGTCGCAGTTTCTGCATTTGTGTTTTTTGTATCTTATCGTTTTATGTTGAAAACCAACTTCACAAAGAACTGTGAGTTTTTCTGCCTGTTTGCGTGAGCTATTATCACAATCTAGCGAAATTGAAAATAAAGCCTTTACGAATTTCTTCGATCAAATATGCTATGGATTGTTCAGGGGTTTAGTCAGCGCTAAGAAGACGTTTTACGCTGTGTTTCTTCACCAAACGTGAAAATATGTAGGTTTCGATGACAAACGAATTCCAAGAATCTGATTTTTCACACTTCTCTGGGTGACGGAGGTAAAAGTTGATGACAATTTACCTCAACAAAAAGTGCAGTGTCCTGCTCATGTTTTGCTGCAGAATAGCAAAACATCGGCAGGGGTCCACGATTTCAGAATCGCATGAAGCTCGTCGTGCTGCCTCGCTATGCTCTTCATGTACGTGAAGTTCCTGTGCACTTATAGTGAAAGTAGAGATCAAAAAGAAATGACAAACTTTAAGGTGTCTTAAGTTTTCTAGGACAAAAAGATAATGATAGGGATTTCTCGTTTGCGTGTTGTTTCTTCCAGTGGAGCGTGAACAATCCTTTTTCCATTTGTGTCCCTCATGATAGCTCTGTCAAATTCTATCTGATATATGCAAGGCACTGGAAAGATCTAAACTGAGTTAAGGATATGAAATCTGTTCATGTATTGCGTTCATGTTCACTTGGATATAACAGATGGATGGTTTGGATCGTTTTGGTGTCTAGATGCTCACTATACCTTTCTTTTTTTTTTCGTGCACTTGGCAATGACTTGGAGATTCGAGGTTTTTTAGCCGGATGTGAGTTCTATATTTGAAATCACAGACATTTCCAATCACGAAAGAAAGAGATAAATAGTGAACTTGTTGTGTCTGCATGATTGTGCTCACAAGCAAAAGCATTCAGTTATCGCTTGTTCTGTTCGTTTTAAGTGCATTTCTTTACATATGGCTCGAACGAGAGAAATTTTTCAGAGACAGAACAGATGAGTTATTACCTCTGGAAGATTGAAGTTTTTCCGTGTTGAGCTGGCACAACGCGTCACGAAATTATAGAAAAATGTCTATGTGCAATAATCATCATTTATGACTCCACAGTGTACATGTATGACAGCACTTGCGCCAGAATTTGGTTGTTTGTCAGGGATTGAGCATTTCCACAATCCCATAGTCTATTCGTAGGACTAAGGCAACTTTGTGTTCAGCCCTCCCTCTCCGTCATTAGGTCAGGGCATCCTCCCAAAAAACTTGAGGATGTCTCACGTCCAAGGCTCCATGAAATGAAAATGTAATTTATGGACCTAAAACCCCAGAAATTATGACAATTATAACTACACTTGCGTTGTGCATTTGAGGGGGGGGGGGGGGGGAGGGGATATCTCCCCCTCCTGAACTTCTGAGGTTTCATTGGCTGATAAAAAGTCGCAATTTTTTATATGCAATTTAAATTGTGGCAGCAAATTTAAATCCTTTAAGCGATTTGAGCACACTATTTCACATAATTTTGCCTGAGACCTGTTTTTCAAGTAACATGGCTTTTCTGCTGTTACTCTTGTTCGCTTTTTTTGCTTCTTATAAGATTGAGGAAAATGGAGTTTCACCATTTTCAGGGCTTTTAAGGAGATTTCTTTTCCGGAATGTGGGAATATTTTCAAGAGCTTCTACGGTGGTGGAGGTAGTGGTGACGATGACAACCCTTTTTCAGGCTTTGTAGATGGAATTTTTTCCCTAATATAGGCAGTCATAGCCTACTCCATTATGATCTTCAGTGGCAACCAGAACACAGCTTGATGTTGTTTCCCAAACAATGGCATGAAGATGAAGCATTAGTTTACGCATGCAATGCAATGATGGGAAAGGAAAATGGAATTTTGATATCTAACAAAGTAAGTTGTATGGCTGTCTTTTTTTCTTGGCAAAGATACTGAATTAGATTTAAGCATCTCTTCAATCCATCAGGGGTCCAACAACGCAGACTGTCAAAGTGCATGTAACTGCAGAACCTTCTGTCAAGCACCAAAAGAAACTATCAGAGTTTACTTGAGGGACCCCAAGCATCACGAAATGCTGCTGCCTCTTGAAGTTAAGAAAGATGTCGAAAACTATGTGACTCACTGAAGGCGTTAATCACTGCCACTGTCAATATCGACTTAAATGGATTGGAAATCGACATTAATATGCAACCGGTAACTATTTTAGTTGTGGTTTCCTCTATTGATGCTTTTTCTACTTTAGTATTAAAGTGACATTGAAGAATCGTTTCGTTGCTTTTAGCACTGGTTTGCTGCAGATGTGTGGGAGGCGTGGTGGCCTCATGGTTAGTGTACTCAACACTGGATCGAGTGGTCTGGGTTTGGGGCCTGGCCGGGGACATTGTGTTGTGTTCTTGGGCAAGACACTTTACTCTCATGGTGCCTCTCTCCACCCAAGTGTATAAATGGGTACCGGCGTAATGCTGGGGTAACCCTGCGATGGACTAGCATCCCATCCAGGGGGAAGTATAAATACTCGTAGTCGCTTCATGCCACGGAAACTGGAGATAAGTGCCGGCCTGATGAGCCTCCTGGCTCGTAAGCAGAGACTTTTGCTGCGGATCACAGAGTAAGATGAATTTGCTGTTATGCAACCCAAAACGGCTTTTCTGTGAAGAAACTCAGGAAGTAAAAAATTTATTCAGTGTGACATGTGATAAGGCGATATAGACCACAATAGTATGCCCTTAACACTTGACTGTGTTCGTTGATTTAGGTAACCCCTTCCAAGGGTAGTTTGTTTGAGAGCGGTGTGATTTTACAATTAACTCCAAAACTTCTCGGTGGCATAAAGAGGAAAGCACCAGATAGCTAGAAAAATAAACAACGTGGAAGCAAAGAAGCGGTAAGGGTTTCATTAACAACACGATGTAGGTTAAGCTTTCAATGTGACAGGTAAATTGTTTCAGTTTCGATCAAAAGTATTTTCTTTCTCTTCTTTAGATGTTAAAAGTAGGTATTTTTCTCTTGCCCTTACTGTCAATTACAAACAATTGCCAAATCCTTCTGCCTTGTAGAACACAAAGAAAAATGCACGAACGTCAGTGGGGACAGAAAAAGCCCTTTCGCCAAATGAAATCAACAGAGCATTGAACACTTATTGTTGCAAAAATGCATGGTTAAAGGAGTTAAAGAGAGAGGACCTGTTTAAATGCCAAAAAACTTTCTGCTATCTATCTGAAGAAGAGCAGAGGGCGTTCCTAATAAAGTTTTTCACTTTCGGAGTTTACCACCATAAAGGTACGTACCGTTACTGATGTAGGCTACAAAAAATGTTTCATAGGAGCAAAAAGAACTGTTGCTTGTCATCGCAAATGCAAATTTAGTGGCAAGCTCGAGAGCCTTTTACACATTCAGATCGCCCTGATTTAGAATTGATTTCCGGTAACTGATTATCAATTTAAATTTCTCTCATTTTTGGTAGACATGCCCAATGAACATAGCTTTCAAAGTTGTTATGCATTTCCAGCAGTTTTGATTGAAACCCTTAAAAACTCGGCAAAATCAGGTTAAATTTGGGTTTCTTCCTTACAAACCTATGAAACTGGCACCAAAATGAGGTCCACCTTCCTGAGTATGAGCAGTGGTTTGTTACATTTTGGTCTGATTTTGTTTTCCAATTTTCGTTACAGGAAAAAGGTGTTATAGTTTTCGACTGCCAAATGAAAAAGACGTTTGCAGGAAAGCTCGGCTCACTGCTCACAGTAGCTCACCAACTACGTAAGTTCAAGGCTTTATACTGAATTTCAATGCAAGTACTCGCAAAAAATGGGGTTATTCTTGAGTATATCATGGGCTTTAGTTAGTGATGCTAGTGCACAAGATATTTTTACCTAGTAAAACCATATTTGTTGTCCGTCTTGTGACAGTCAGTGAGCAACAAAGAGCCTGACTTTTAGTTCCGGTACGAATTCCGATTTTACTTTTATCTTTAGTGAAAAGCTAACTGAGGTTTTTATCTTGCTCAAATCTAAAGGTAAAGAAAAGTCCGTGTAAAAACTGAGGTGAATTGTTTTTTAGGAAATGCATTACCTGACTACTGAATGATCTGAACTGAAACCGAAGTTCTGGATCAAGTTTTGGGTAGCTAAATTCTGCTTAAAAGCAGCTTAGGCCAAACCTTCGCCTGTTGCATCATTTTACAAACAGTTCTAACATGTTCTACTCTACCATATAGTGAAATTTTTGGATTATTTGTCCTGTAGATTCCATTGCTTAAAACAGGAATATGAATAAGATATCCCACGCTTTTCAAACCAATCCGACTGGGACTCTCTCTATTTGACGAGTAAAAACTTCATTGCCCAATCCTGAATGATAAGAACAGTGGACTCATTTAAAGTGCTCAAGCACACAGTTCTCGCTGCGTCTTGTCTAACACTTCGGACTTGGTGGGGTTTCCAGGACTGGATTGCCTTGATTGCTTCACTATGTGTGTACAAGAGATCTTCCAGCTCCTCAGGTGCGAACTTTGCATTTGACTCAACTTGGTATCTCTCCATACAGTAGAGGACATCCCTGAGACTTTCACACTGCAAGCACTTATGCGACTGTGGTTATGTGAGCAGAGAGATCTTAGTTCACTGTCGTTGCTGTTGCTCAGAGCATGTTCACTACAATGGTCCACCACAAAGGATCAATCAGATATATGAACCTAGCAAAAGAATACTTTTGAATAAACTTATATAATGCAGCATGGTGGAGAGAGAATCAGAATCAAGTGGTTTTCGCCTGCCAAAATCGTATTCCCAAGAAATTGATTTGGTTAACAAGGCCGTTCCAGTTTCAACTAAATATAAAAATAATTGGGCTGTGAACATTTTCGCCGAATGACTGAGGTTAAGAAAGGTACAAGTGCTGGTTTTAGGTTGCGGTGGACTTTTCAAAGACAATGAACCACACGAGGTTCAAGTCTTGAGTACTGACCTTGCTGAAATGGATGCTCTTTCACTGAAATGTTAGGGGTCCAAATTCGTTTTAATCATCTGGACGCTAATGATAATAGATACTGCGAAAGTTCTATATTGAATATTAAAATGTATTATGTGGTTTATTTCAAAATCACTGACATAGTCAAAAATACCTTATAGTCAGCCTTCAAATATTTTTTCCCCTCCAGAGACACCTTCCAGCCTTTAGGTGTCTCTCTGTCCAGCCCCTTATCTTTTTCACTGAACATCTAACGGCTGTACACCGTAAAGATTTATTAGTCAGGGATATTGAGGCCATATGGATACAGGTGAAATTCCCCACCCACACTACGTTATTCTCAGTTGTTTACCGATCTGAACTCGAAACTCCGAACTTCTTTGACAACTATCACGGCGTTTTTGAGAAAGCCTGGTTGAAAACAGACAGTATTTTCGTCCTTGGTGACTTAAACTGCTGCATGTTGGAAGCCCAAAACAATCCTGGCTCCAACTTAATTACATCTAAAACAAAGAATTTGCTGAGGCTTTTTGAAGATTTTAATATGCAAAATGTTATTGCTGAACCAACCTGCATAACTTATACCACAAAGTCACTGATTGATCTTATTGTTACCACCAAGGTGGATGTTGTGCGATGCACAGGAGTAATGCCACTAGGTATATCTGACCATTGCCTAGTGTATGCAACGCTTACATTGGGCAGCAAAAGACCACCGCTGAAGATTATTTGCACCAGAAACTTTAAAAATATTAATGCAGCGAATTTTAAGGCTGATATTGAAAAGATTCCTTTTCATATCTTGGAAATTTTTCAGCACAAAGACGATGCGCTCTGGGGATGGGAACAATTGCTTAAAGATATATGCAATGCTCACGCCCCGTTTAAGGATGTGAAAGTGAGAAGTATGTCTGCTCCGTGGATTAATAACACAATTAGGCACAAAATAAATCGCAGATTTAAATTATTCAAAGAGGCAAACCGGACAAAGGATCCTAGCAAATGGGCTGCATATAAGAAACTTAGAAATGAAATCACAGCTGATATAGACAGAGCCAAGGCTAAGCATTTTAAAGATCTATTAGCTGATGTCAAGAGTATTGGAACCTGCTTTCAAAGGTGAATAACCCTAAATTAAGGAAAGCGATAGGTCCATTGGAAAGAGAAGATGGATTGCTCGCAGTTGATGATAAAGAAAAATCAAATCTAGTCAATAATTTCTTCTTTAACATCGGAGAGAAACTGGCTGGCAGTTTCCAGCCCCAATATCTATCTGACCTGGCCACGTCAACTAAGATTGTTCCCTGTGTCAATAACATTGCACTATCGCCATTGGCCATTGAGAGAAAATTAGCTAATCTCGAAACAAATAAAGCGCCAGGACCAGATGACATATCACCGAAAATAGTCAAGGAAGCTGGAGATGCATTGCTAACCCCGTTGATGTTCCTTTACAATATGAGTTTGAAAGATGGCTACGTCTTTAGCCAGTGGAAGACTGCGAGAGTCAATCCTGTTTTTAAAAAGGATGACAAGACTGAAATCGGAAATTATCGCCCCCTATCTCTTCTCAGTGTTTCTAGCAAAATACTTGAAACCATCGTTGCTGAGTCTATCATTCACCATGCGTTTATTGAAAATAAATTAATCACAGTCAAACAATGGGCTTACAGGAGAGGATATTCTACAGAGCTGTTGCTAGTACATATGACAGAAATTTGGAGGAGTGCCATTGATTCAAATAAAGTTGCTGGTATAGTGCTGGTAGATTTCCAGAAAGCGTTTGACTGCGTCTCCCATAATGTGCTATTACGTAAATTAGAAAATGATTTTGGAATTAATGGAGTGCTCCTTGACTGGCTGCGCAGTTACCTTGACAATAGAAAACAATATACTGTCCTAAATGGTATAGCATCAGATCTTAACACTGTTAAATCCGGAATACGGCAGGGTTCTGTTCTAGGACAGACCTTATTTTTTCTTTACACAAGTGATTTACCTGAAGCTATAACAACTACCACAACCTACATGTATGCTGATGATACAACCCTATATTGCATTGGCGATTCTATCAACGCAGTAATTTCTGAACTTAACAAACCTTTAGAAGAGCTTCTATACTGGTGCAAAACTGGTGCCTCATCCAAAGAAATGCGAAGCAATGATCCTCCATCGTGGAAGATTCACTGGCCCATTGAAAGAGTTAACCATCACCCCATCAAATGGGTTACATACTCTCGTCTATTAGGCGTATTGATAGATGATCAACTAAACTGGTCTAAACATCTTAGTGTTGTTAAAAAAGGCTTTGTTGATAAGTTAAACTTGTTAAAACGTAGCAGATTTCTTCCAAAGAATATGTTATTAGACTTGTATTTTAGAGTTATTATGCCGTCTATCGTATATGGTGTATCAGTATGGGGAGGTCTCACAAATAAGGAAGGTTTTAAGGCATTAGAAGCACTGCATTGTACAGCTGCGAGAATTATCTTTGAGTTACCTTTGGAGATGTCTAATGCAGATGTTATGAAAAAGGCTAAATGGTCTTCTTTAGCCTTTATGTATAAAATTAGCTTAGCTAAGCCTATGAATAAAATCCACAATAACCTGACTCCAGATGCTATGTCAGTTATTATTAAGAACAATGATAACATCAAGCAATATCAAACTGAAAATTGATGTCCCTCATTTTAACACCAACTACATGAAGAACTCTGTAGCTCGTAGAGGAGCAATAGTTTGGAACACGTTGGTTCCTCGACTTCGTGACGATATAGACAATTTTAAGAAACACGCGATTGTGGAAAGACGGTCAAAGGCTCTGCTACACCTAGATTTCGACTGTATCTCCCCTCAAATATTAAACAGAAGGGAGAGAGATTTTAAGTATAATTAGTGTTAATAACTAGTCGATACCAGAGTACCACCTTGTATTTTAGAATTTTGAGCTTTTATCGTTTTAGACTTGTAAGTAGTAAGTAGCTATATGATTTTAGCTAGTGTATATCCTATTTATTTTCTAATTCATTAAGTTATCTTACTTAATTATTTAGACACAACCCCACAAGCGAAGCATCGCTTTAAATATTTATCATGTATAAATAAAGATTATTGATTATTGATTGATTGATTGATTGATCGATTTTAGGCATTCCACAATAAGAGACAGATCTTCAAAACCTTTTGCAATCTGCCGCAATGTAATCTAGCCCCTGTAGGGACTTCCTCACGGTGACTGTACATGCAGACGTGACTCTTAGCATGGTTGCTGGGCTGAATGGAGCGAAATCTGTTTCCGTGCAGTAAGCCTGGTATTGCTTTTTTAGCCTATTGGGAATCGTTGTCCTAATGACATTTGGAGTCTCTAGTATCTCCCCAGAGGAGAGGGGGAGGTACCGCTGACCAAACGGGAAATCCTGGATGACATGCGGACTTGTTATGTAAGTTAAAAAGTGATCAAGCTGCTTACTTTCCACTCTCTTCCTAGGGCATCTTACTCGGGTTCTTTCGGTCCCACGCCCATAGTGAAGGTATGTAGCTCTGGAGGCATTTAAACGATGTGTGGTCCCCCATGATTAATAATAATTGACGTCTTCTTTCCCAGGAAGACGCGTTTCGGTTGGACTCTGTCAGTGCCTCAAGATATTTTTGCTCCTCTTGCTGTTCGCCAATACCCAGTTTCTTCTCGACAGAACCAGTTTTTCTTACGGCCTCCCAGAGGTAGCTTGCATCTCCTGGGGCAATTACATTAAGGCCAGCAACAATGAGGGACTTCGGCTTGGATACATGGTTAGCTGTGGTACGTACGCTGGATAACTTCCATCCTCTTTTGTGTGGCCCGATCGTATCAACATCACATGAACGTAGGAAGTCATTCAGGAGAGAATGCTTTAAGGCCTGACTGCTTTTGGGTGACTTGTTGCTACTAGAAGTTTCACTGCTACTCCCCTGAGAGTCGGGCTCATAAAGGCTCTAGTGTCGAGTGGTGGAGAGAATCATCAAGTTGATAATTGGGCTGAGTCAAGCTCGCGTCATCAATCGTCAAGTGATTAATTGAATCAACTAGTTGTAATACGTCTTCTATGCTACCTTTATCTTCTATCCATGTCTTAAACGGAGAACCGAATTAGTCAGGCAAAAAAGACAATGATGTCACTAGCGATGCCACTTTCTCCAGCTTCCCTCTACACTGCTTGGATATTTCTAAAGAAAAGCGAAAGAACAGCAAATCTGTAACTGTAACCTCTGTTGCACTCTCTATTTTTTTAATTTTTGTTTTATGTTTATTGAGTAAAACACATCAATTTTGTTCGATAGAAATATGGGTAGTAAACTCACGTGAGCCTACAGGAAGCAGCAGTTGACACTGACTTGCCATGCGATGACCATTCCTTGGGGGAAGTACAGTTTGTTTCGTTCGAGCGCCATCTGATGCCAAGTTTGTGGCGTTGCCTTGGGCAAATCGTGAGTTCAAGGTGACCTTCGCTGATACCAAAAATGCCTTTAAATATGAAATGGTTACAAAATTAGGTACTGATGTAGGAGCCACCTTACATGGAAGGTTTTGAAAGCCCGGTACAGACCACTTTGTATTTGTCCCATGGTACCCAGTCACTCTTGTCCTTTTGTTTGTTTTCAACTGAAGAAGGACCAGAGAGCCCAATCTTCTTGTGAACTCAATAAAATTTTATTCATCCAGCTACAAAATTATCGTAAAATGAAATTTTGCACATTGCCCTTGAGTTGTTATTCCCTTTTGGACTGCCGCTAATGGTTTTCCTACCTAAACGGTCAGCAATGATTATTTGAAAGTATGGAAGTTTTCAACCAACCTTTTGAGACACCAATAACAATAGAGAAATGTACGGCTTCTAATGGACATTGTTCTGGTTGTCTTTCATACTGTACTGTCTTTTAAGACACACTTAAAAGTTTCAAATTTCAAAATACACCCCGCAAGTTTAACATTGCGAGTAGATGCCTCCAGATTAAAAAACGCAGCCTTCTAGTTGAAAACACAACAGAAAGCAAACGAAAAGGAAGTTGTATTAAAGTCACGATTTAAAGAGTTGACGTTAGTCGGATGCGGATACTCTATTGACATAAAAGGTCAAAGGGTCACTCATATTACTCAAGTGACCTGTTTCGAAAGTACTCTCAGAAATCACCATTTCATTTACCCCAATATTTTTTTCGACCGATGTGTAGTTGAAACGATTGCCCTTTCCTGCTGTATAGTGTCAATGGGTGAAGCCATGTACCAGAGTGCTTTTTTTTAAAAATAGAAGAACCGTAGCCAGGGTAAAACATATTAAAAAATTATTATAAAAAACGTTCACTGGCTATATACAGTTAAAACTTTCGAGCTTTCGGCTGTCAGGCTACAGCCTTCAATGGAAATGAATGGAAAAAATGATGACAACTACAATATATACAAAAATAGGCTTATGTGCGGTGTAAAACGCACCAGTGACGTCAGAGCCCATAACCTCAGATATGGATTGAAAACTTAAGGGGTTTCTGGGGTCTTTAAAGTCTCCAGGGTCTTTAACGTCTCTGGGGTCTATTGGGTGTCTGGATCTCTGGGTCTTTGACTCTTCTGGGGTCTCTGGGGTCTCTGGGGTCTCTGGGTCTCTGCGGTCTCTGGGTCTCTGGGTGTTTGGGACTCTGGCGGTTATAGTATGAAGGTTTGCCTAGTGACCTCTATTTTTCAAATATTATTTGCACTTAAAGCGTAAAATATGTGAAATTAAAAAAAAAAAAAAACGGGTTCGGACTTTCAATAACAACAACAACTTTATTTCAATTTAACAATTAATATTGAAAATACTAATAAGCTTGTACCCGACATGAAAGTTGCATTAGAACACTAACTTTATGTCTTAATCGTGGAATCTGTAAACGGACAAATACTAACATTTTCCTTGGCGTTTGTGTCTCTAATTGAAAACTTTGTGGAATATCATTGAAGTGTAACCGACAGCATGCATTTACAGGCAATGTTACAGGTCAGATTACAGGTCACGCACCTTACACAACTTTCAAACGTGTAAGAAATGCAACATTCGTGATTCTTGTTCGGCTTCGAGAGTACTGTTATAGAGCGCTCATCCCTCAAAGTCTAGCTTTTTTGGGTAATTAATTAAGAATCACTGACCACGATATCTTTCACAATGATCATGCAAACGAACTACGTTTACCATGAACAACAAAACCGCTCACGTCAAATATGACCAATGAAATTAATTCCTTTTTCAAAACTGAAACAGCTTAGATTTAAAATATGCACCAATTAATTGAATGGTCTCAACTGATGTAATTGCCGTTGGAAAATTTCGCTATATCATTAAAGCGGGAAACTTCTGAATCTTTGACTAGCACAAAAGAACAAACTTGTTCTCTGTTAACAAAACGAGAGCAAGAGAGAAGTAGTTTACTCAGTTATATTGCAACAATAATGAGCAATACTGAATACTTAATCACTGACTAAGCAATTAGGCCTACAAAAGTTTTATCCACTATATTGATGAATCACTGATGTCATTGATAAGTCATTGTTTTGATTGATTACTCATCGACCTGATTGCATATAGAAATGGCACGTTTACTTTAATGTCACATGAATGAGTTTATAACCTTACTCAATACAGGTCAATTACATAAATACTTTACGCTGCTGAGGGAGACATCGTTGCAACTTTAGTGATATTTTTGAAGAAAACATACTGCTCGATGAGTAATCAATAGGTACTCAATTGTTAATCATTGCCGTCAATGAGTAATCAGTAGGTCACCGTGATTACAATATTCTTTGGCAATACTCTGTGAGTAGTCAGTCGAATCATTATTATTTAGTTTTTGATTACTCACTAAATATCCTTAGGCTAGTAATACTCACTAATAATGGCATTGATCATTTAGATATGCGTCGATATATCTTGTAGAATTAATGCAACTAATTGTAATTGACTTCAACAAACACAACATTTATAAAATATAACGGTATATTTGTTTAAAACATTATCAGAGTTCATCTAATGCTGAGTGTTAGGCCAGTGTCTTGTAGTGGAGCCTTTTCATCACCTTTGGGATTCGATGTAGTTGTCGTATGCTTCGCCATTTGGGTGTTCAGCAACCGCGGCCTCTTTTTGTGAGTCAGTCAATCCCTCATCTATTTGGTTAAATGTTTGTGCGTAAGCCTCGGCTGAAACACCAAACGTTGCTAACGTTTCAGTATTGGCTACTCCAGGCATATGTTTGTAAAACATAAGCGACCTTTCAACCTGCTTCACAGTACCCAAGCCGACTCCCTCCAAATGAAGCATTTGACTTCGAACATTATCCCCGTCTGGTCTGGTCCTGGAACTGAATTTCCTGTAGATCCTTTTCGGTGTGACAAACGGACCAGGATGTTTCAGAATGGCCTCCTGTATTTCCTGATCACTGATCACGTTTCTCGCCCTCACCTCGCCAAGTGCCGAACACTACAGAAAAGGTGAAATGAAAGACATCACAACAGTTGTAAGGAGCGATCGCCACTATTATAACAAAAACAAAACTTGTGAAATTTAGAAATAGAACGACATGCTATGGGTGTCAAGTGGGCAGGGGTGATCGAAAAACACGGGAGCTAGCGTGGAAACACGACACGTAGGCTGGCTGGGGAGCCGCTCCCCACACGACTACACCACGCAACAGTCGACGGCGAGGAGTCTTTTATTATTGTCAGGGATAGTCGAGGGAAAAGAATATTTATATAGTCTTTCCTCTCGCGTCACCCGCTCCACTATCCCTGACAAAAATAAGAGACAACCTGCAGTGTAACGTGGCAGGCGATTTAAAACGCCAGCGCATGTAATCATAATCCAAGGAAGGGGTTTTAATTTAAAAGAAGTGCTTAACCACAGGAAAAGGGACCCTTTTTGATGACTGACAACCATCAATAACAACGTTTCGTGGCTCGCAGCAGAGCTATAACAGACATCCATCTACTATATAGTTAGACCGACTTGCAAACAAGGAACCAACTGACCTGTTGTAGAATGGCCCGTTGCTTCTCGAAATAGCCGGAAAGCGCTATGGCTTCGTTTAAGGTGCGCTCACTTATTTTTCTGGGGATATGTTCAGTCCTCTGGTTAAGGGCTTCTTCCATCACAGAGTACAACATGTGCAGGACTGCAGCCAGTCGTATAATGTTTTTGTCGTCTTTAGAATGCCCGCTAGTTGCAGTGACTGCCTGACTTTCGCTGTCGCTCATATGCCTAATGTACACATCGAGTGCTTCTTGTGAGAGACCATACTTCACTCTGTCTGCCGTGTTGTGCTTCGCGTAGATTCTTTCATACAATCGTTCAAATGAGGTAAGGTTGGTATTTCTCAAGTTTCTGCTACTTTCCATCCTTGCAGAGATAGACACGGGTGCTGTTGATGGCAACGAAATCAGGAAACGGTCAAGCAAACCATTATCATTGGCTACCATCCTTGGCATTATAAACTTCAGAAAAGCATCTGGTTGCATGAAACACGAGAGGGCAAGAGCCGCTGATGGAACCCCGACCCTTTTGTTGGTGTTTCCCTTTGCTTCATACCAGTGTGATCCATCATAACACTGAAGCAATCGCTTCATCGATGGCGCTGAAGCACTGCTTTTAAAACCCACTATTTCTTTGAACCATTCCTGGCATTCATCGATGGCACACAACGCGACACGATTTTCACTGCGTGAGAAGAACTTAAAGAGGCCCTTTGAGGTGGCATCTTCAAGAAGTAATTCCCCGCCGACTTTTCCTTCAAGACTATTTAAAATAGGTTGTGTGACACAGTTTTTATGGCTCTGTGTCTTGCCTGTAGACGGTCCACCAAGCGCCAGCATGTAAAGATTAACACGCTCCTCATAGTCTTCAAAAATTTCCACCACCGAATTTCCCATCAACGCACTTACAGTTGGAAGGCAACTTGCGAGTAGAAACTCCTTGCAAGTTCCTTTCACTTTAGCAAATAGGGAGAGCCATTCTCCGATTGCAGGTGTGGTCACTTCATTCCAAGGAATTTTACAGTTTTGGGCTTCTTGAATAATGGATTGAACGGTGACAACTTCATTTGACGCCATGATTCGACTAATATTACGATACCAGCTAGTACAGCACGACTATGCTTTGAAATGTTATGCAAATAACTCGGCTAATTGCGTAAGTAACCTAGCGAAGATTGATCTATTTTTTATGTGTTAATTGACACCTAAGCAAATGAGATTCTGTGAAAACACCAGTAATTATCTCATTGCGCGAGAGATGTTTGACATAACATAATTCGTTAGATGAATTCATGCAGCTATTATTTTTGTCCTCTAAGCACTTCATTTCTCTTTTAATTATGCCACACTTGTAAAAAAAAGGATTAAAATTAGTGCATGATGTAGTGAATTGTGTTACTTTACCTGGTACGTGACTGGATTCAGTTGTTTCGAAATATTAACCTTTGTGTTTTAAACCTATCAACATCGCGGTGGCATATTACCGGATATCCTCTACACGAAAAGTTGCCACGGGGTAACTTGAACAACGCCATCTTTATTTATAAGGGATGGACAATTTCCTTCTTGAGCGGGGGTTGAGGAAGGGGGAGAGGGGGCTTGGGCATTATTTTTTACCTTGAATTTCAGGGAGTGACTATATGCGCCTTTTTGTTATTAATTCGCAATATACTCTGGTATGTTTGGGTGTGCACTACTTTTTTTCCTTCGTCAAAAGCTTTGCAGGGTTTTTTCTTTTTTGGCAAATTGCATACCCTCCCCACTCCCTTCAAAAATATCATGGTCTATCCTGACATGCTCGCTCAAGCAATTTTGTAAAACGTCTGAGTTCAATTTGCGGACTTGCCTGTGGTCGCTCTGCTATCACTAGGAGTAGGAAAGCAAACAAAGTTTGCCGACATGTTCCTAAGCTTAATACTTCTTCTTAAGTCAGTCGTGGGGGTCTTTCTCATGTTTCTTCTAGTACCTGGCGCAAGATCAGTTAAATTATCGGAGGAATGCAAAACCTTCATCGAGCGCGCGCTTGAGGCATGGATGAAGAATCCGGAAAGTTTTCCTTGCAGAGTTCATGGAGCATTCTTTGGTTCACCTCAGGATTACCATCATATAACTCCTGATATTATTATATGGGATCCCCATACCCAATTTCAAATCACCTTGGAGTGCCCTGGCTGTCATGAGCCTAACACATTATTACGAGCAGTCAGATGGAAGAATGGACAGACTTATTATGATCAGCCGAGAATGTTGTTTTGCATCCAAATGCAAGTCGTTTTAGTCAGCCGAGTCTACCGTTGCTGCAATGACCATCAGATTTTAGCGCACGACGCCAGTATTCTTAAATTGGTTGCAAAGAATAATGTACAGGTCCCATTTGTTCTTTTTCAGAAGCAAGGTGTCACGCGGGATCTTTTTCGTTACGTTATGTCGCATGTCCACGCGGGATTGAGATTCACCGATATCGAACACCTTCTCCGACAGATGCATTACGACAGATTTGTTTCTCTCACACCAGGATACAGACAAACTACTGTAACTAACGCAACGAATGGAGCAGACCTGTCCAATATAAAGCCCCAAATTGAATATCCGGGAAGAAGGCTCGTCACAAATTGTTTTCTCCGTTCTTATTTTGAATTAGAACACATGTATTCTCACCGCATGTCAGAATTGCCTTGCATCTGGTTATCAGCTGATCACACCTTTAAAGTATCTGCAAACATTGGTGCTTGGAGTCAAGGAGTTTGGGTCAAGCAGTTCGATTCGCTTTTTACTGTTCTGAACGAAAAAGGGCAAGTCCTTGCCTGGAGATTGACCAGAGGTACCTCCTTTGAGAAAGTAAAGAGCACGATTCAGAATCTTAGTAAGCGATTGGACAGCAAGGGAATTAAAGTGACATCAATTTACATAGATAACTGCTGCCAATGGAGAAATTTACTTCAAAATGTATTCGGAGAGGAAGTCTGCGTCAAGCTAGACCTTTTTCATGCTGTTCAGAGAATAATATCAAAAATTCCAAAACGTGGGAAGAAAGGTTCTGTAATAAAAGACCTTCGCCGACGCCTTAAGGACGAGCTGAAACTTGTTTTTCGTGATCCCTCAGACATAGGAAAAGTCAGAACAAAGAGCACGCCCTCAAAACAAACATTAATGGAAAATTTAGAGCAGTTCCTTAGAAAGTGGAATGGTGTTGAGAGCGACGGTGAAGAAATTTTAACACAAGCAGCTAAGAAGGAAATTGGAAACTTAAAAAAACACATTGAAAATGGTTGTTTGTGCAACATTCCAGTTTCGTGCGGTTCAAACCGAAATGAAGCACTTCACAAGAGCCTTAAGAAGAACATTTCACGACAGAGGCTTGGTATCCGGTTAGCACTAGCACTGCTTGGCGTGTTTTTCTTTATGTGGAATGAGAGAAAAGAAACATACTTTGCAAAATCAGCTATAATTAAAAACGTCCAGGAATACTTTCACAGCTCTCTTAAAATGGGAGGGTCTTTGTGTACGGAGGCATTCGGGGTGGAGCCAGATGTGAAAACCTGCAACTCTTGGAGTGAGGAAGATATACCAACAAGTATTGACTGCCTGCCAACTGGTCATAGTACGGATTCTAGTAGTTCGTCTGACGAGGAGTCTTACACAGATAGCGATACAGCCATAAGCAATGAAGAAGTGATGGAAGCCATAAAAAGTGCAAAGTTAAAATATTGTGTAGCAAAAGAGCTACAGTCTTAGACATAATTGTTGGGACACTTATGCCTCTTCCTTCCCTCTCAATGTTGCTGTGAAAGATTCGGTGACTGAACTGCGATAAACAACATTGAGAGGGGCAGGGGACGCACGAGAAGGGAATAGAGGACGTTCGCATGAAGTGTCCCAACTAATTATGTCTGAGACTGTGTTGGAGAAGGAATGTAAAGAATTTGAGTACGTGTTGACACATTACGACATAAGACTGTGCTGGGGTCACAAGGGGGCGCAGTTAATGTAGGCCGTTGTGACTTCCTAAGTTTAGGGATGTTCTGTTTCTAATGAAGGGGAGGAATTAAGCAATGTATATAAAGAAACCCTTAATGTTAACAATATCCAGTTCGCAAATAGTGTATTCAGCGCAAGCTTTAAAATACTGCCATAGAGAGTTTGCAGCATGGTCTTTAAATTTCCCATTGATAGTGTCACAAGAGCACGTGTGTACTATCTGTGTACAATTCAGGGTTTCTCCATACGGAAAGTTGCCGAAATGTGCCACATTTCAAGGGGAAGCGTGTGGAGAATAAAGAAAGAAGGCATTCTTGCCATGAGAGCATGTTACAAACAACAAGGACAAAGGGGAAGACCGTTCAAATTAAGTTCGAGAGACGGAAGACGGCTTCTGAGAGCCATGAAAAGACTTCGAGAGAAAGAGAGCAACTTTTCCTGTGAAAGAATTATGCAAGAAGCTGGAATTTCTTCCAAAAAGGTATCAGTGAGAACAGTGTCCCGTTTCCTAAATTCTCAAGGGTATTTTTATCTACAAGCGCGTAAAAAAGGTGTCTTGACGGTCCTCGATATGAAGAAAAGGCTGAGGTTTGCGCGACAAATGAAAAAAGGTCACGGTTCTGATATCTGGACTAAACGTGTGGCTTTCTATCTTGACTGTGTGTCATATGCGTATAAGAGAAATCCCTTAGACCAGGCTTTGGCTCCGAAGGAACGAATTTGGCGAAAACGAGGCGAAGGCCTTACAACTGGTTGTTTGGCCAAAGGCAAAAAAGAAGGAACAGGTGGAAAATATGTGAGACTTGTAGTAGCTATCTCCTACAATAAAGGTGTAATTCTTTGTCATCCGTATGAAAAAATGACGGGGCGCTTTTTTGCCAATTTCATCGATGAACATTTCCCGACGATGTTTACGCTGTCAGATAAGGGGAATGAGAACTTATTTGTTCAAGACAATTGTCCATGTCAAAATTCCGCTTTGGCAAAAGCTGCCATGAGGAGAACCCGTGCAAATTTACTCAAGTTCCCTGCGAGATGTGCTGACGTTCTTTGCCACGAAAACCTGTTTCCTATTGTTTCTCGTAAACTACAGAAACAAGTTATTGAGCAACAAATTACCAGAGAATCATATCCTGCGTTTAAGACCCGAGTTATTAACACCTTTTATTCCGTACCAATCGATACTGTCAATAAGCTCATATCATCCATGCCTAAGCGTATTTTACAACTAATTGCTGTAAAGGGGGGTCGCATAAAATACTAAATGTTTAATTAATCAACAACCTAAACAATCTTTGACAATTGCTGTAATGAAATACACCTTTTCCCGGGAAGGAGAACTATTTACGTTAAGCACCGGAAATAAAACTGTCTCAGTCAAAGGAATAATACAGTTAAAGCAGCCACTTAACACAACTTTTCTTTGTCCCTGTGCGTGCACACAACGGTTCAAGAATTTTTTCCCCAGCTATGCTCAATATTATCTATCGTTTTCTGCCATGGATAAAACAGCTTTTGGGGGAGCAAAACGCAAATAACTTTTACAACATCATTCGAGAAGCAGGTGTGACATTCAAAAGTCTTAGAATGTTTACACGCGATGTTAATTCACTTTGCACCAAATGGTGACATCCGGTTCGGAATGTTTTTAACAAAATACATCGCTTAAGAACTAGTAATACAACAGAATACTTGGCCACAAATGATGGAGGAGACGTATAACGGGCAAGTCATATCAAACGACTTAAAACCTGCCCTTAGAACCCCAAAAGAAGATGTTGTACCTCACGTGTCTACGGGTCACCATCGTATAATTCAATAAAGATGTTTTCGTTTGTTTATTAAGCGAACAACCGTGTCACCATGTTCCAAATCTAAATAACTCGTCCTACATGTATCAACATGGAATGAAAATAAGCAGTTTCACTTAAGTAAAATCACCACGTTCTTGTCCTTTAGTGTTGCATTGTACATGCAAGGGGAATTTTGAATAAAGTATCTGCAAAGTATGGTGACCCGTTATGGTGACCCGTTGAACAGTGACACCATCTGTACACTAGACTTGCGGCAAGATCAGTTCCGCAAAACAATGAGGGCAACTAGGGATAATCTGTTGTTCTTCCTCGGGAATTTGGTTGTGGAAGGCAAAAACCTTCCACCGAACTCTCATCATTTGTGATTCCCTTTCGTCAAGCACTCCTCCTCTCACCAAACTCAGTTCTTCTTTACTTGTGCAAAAAATAGGCGTATCCGAGGCAAACTCGATGTCCTGACAAAAATGACTTTTTGGGGCTGGTAGATGGACTTTCTGCCCCTCCAAGAGCAGTAATAAGTCGTGCCATGGTATGATCTGAGAACACCAGCGGAAATCATTGAGAAATATAACTTCTGCTGTTTCTGCGCCGAGCCAGGCAAATGTCGTGGTAGCGGGGTTTGTGAAAGTTCTGAACACGATATTTAACGGGTTCAGAAGAAACGTTTTACCGCAATTCGCGGGTCCTTTCAAAAAGACATTCCTATACTTGCCACGGCCTTGCTCCAAAACATTTCTGACTGCCTGCGAAAAGTCATTGAGGCTAATGTCATTACGCTGCAAAACCTGCCCAGCCATCTCCAGCCATCTGCCACCGCAACCCTCAACACAGGGGCTCCCGATCTCACGGTAAAGAATTTCCACCCTTGTTAATTTGGAGCGTGCCAAGTCCAACTCAGCCTTTTCCATTTCCCAGCCTACACTAAGGGCTTCCTCAACAGCTTTGGCTCCTCTGTTTGCTATAAATTCGGCAAGGTCAGTTTTGCCCTCTCTTTTTTGTTGACTCGCTAACGCTACCAGCTGTAAACGCGTTTTTATGCCTTTTTCAACTGCAATTTGCGACACCTCAAACACTGTAAGTGTTTTCTTCCGCTTCTTGTTCTTCCCACCGTCGGCACCATTTGCGACCCGACTCGCCCGAAACGCGGTACTTGCATTCGTCGTTATCGGTGCCCCAATATTCTGCAGATCGGGATGATTCGTTGAATGTACAGCTAAACTATCTTCCTTCGTTGTATACCTCCAGGCAGTGTAATAATTCTCATGTCTGTCGCTAAAGTTCACTTTCACTCCGTACTCCTGGTCAATATAGTTTCTCACACGCAGCCAGCGTCTCCGAGCACTCAGTTTCACGGCCATATGATAATGGACACCCCCAGCAACATGACTCTCCTGACTACAGACCCAATGAATAACTGTACAATTGGACTTAGGAACTGCATTCTCAAATGCGTCTAAAACAATACGCGCGAAAGCTTCGCGTGTGGGGACAATGTCTCTGTTTGCTTGACTATAAGTAATGAGGTAAACTCGCCTCACATCTCGTGCGCTCAAACTCTCACTTGTACTGCAACGGCCATCATCCTCATCACAGACGCTAGATGCTTCAGCCTCTCTATTGATAAACTCCATCATAAACGTAGTACGACGTATCTGTGCAATAAACGCCGCCCCTCTTTTGGGAATAGTAACAACCTACAACCACCTTCTACTATAGCGCGTGTTATTTGTTTTAATTTAACCCAGAGATCTTTGTTTACCATGTGAAAAACTGTTGAGGTATCACGCAATCGCTACTTCAACCCAAACGTGACCGCTGATATCTTTATCGTTTTGTCTATGAAATGTTAACGTTACACTCTTTAAAGAAAATAAGGGAACACTTATTTCGTGTAATGATTTCTTCTTCAGCTTACAATCGTTCATTACTCCCAGCATTTAATGTCGCTCTGATACGTGTACACACACAAGTATGATACGATTTCCCGCCAATACAGCTACCGAGTACTCACATACCAAGAATTCCTCTTTTACACAGTCTTAGACATAATTGTTGGGACACTTATGCCTCTTCCTTCCCTCTCAATGTTGCTGTGAAAGATTCGGTGACTGAACTGCGATAAACAACATTGAGAGGGGCAGGGGACGCACGAGAAGGGAATAGAGGACGTTCGCATGAAGTGTCCCAACTAATTATGTCTGAGACTGTAGCTTCTAGGGCACAAACTGAACTGCACTCCATTGTCAATTCGTTAAATGCCACAAAAAGCGTCCTACTCCTGCTGTCAAATTCAAGTTATAAGGAAAGCGAAGAGGAAAAAAGTTCAGCTCGTCGAGTTGATGCTTTGCTTAATGCACACGGTCTTCAACGAGTTCCGATGTTAAAGGACGGTGACTGCTTATATTCAGCGGTCGCTTTTCAGCTTAAAAATCGATACTCCATGGAAGGTATAGACTCACCACTAAACCAGCACCTGCGTCTCTTAGGAATAGAAGCTGACAAGACTGACGTTCAAACTATCGGACAAACGCTAAGAGAACTTACCGTCAAGGAATTTTTAGCTGTCCATAGAGATGAATATGCCTCATATCTCGATTTGACACACCGTGAACATTTCGAGACCATGGCTAATAAGTTCCTTAACAGAGGATTTTTTGACTGTGAACTGGGAAACGCCACCCCTCTTGCTTTAGCAAACGTCACGCAAGTCCCTTTAGTTATAATGTCCTCTACTGAGAACTTCCCTGTGATTCCTGTTATCCCAAGGGAAACCTTGACTAATGCCCCCATGTATATAACGTATCAAAGGATAGGCGCAGGGCATTATGATGCCACGATAGAGACACACCAAGCACCTATTGCTTTGCCTTCCTCCACGGTTACAACTCCCACTACGCCAGGTCTGGCTGAAGATCATTTGCCTTCCGAAAATGTGCACAACCAATTGGCTGCTGTAGGCTGTAGATGTGGAAGGGGAAATGCAAAGAATAAGCAAGAAAGAACATTTTGTCGTGTCTACAAAGATGGATGCAAGTGCTTTCAAACTATCAAAGGCTGTACAAGTACGTGTGGTTGTCTTAACTGTGGAAACCCTTATGGTGAGCGACCTGTAACACCGACAGTAATCTCTGAACCTGTTCCCAGAAAACGTAGGAGGCATTTTCCGAAGGAAGTGCTGACAGGGTCAGAGCAAGAGTTTATGGAGGGCAGAGGTATAGGAGTAATCCCACCACCGTGGTCAACCTTCGAAAAGTTGCTTTTCAAGGAATGCGCATTTCATCTAACCGCCATGGATGCTCTAGACCTCGATGTACTAGAACAAATGTACAACCGCGCTATCAAAGACTACTCTAGCAATTTAGCCTCCATTCCGTGTACAAATTCCGCCCAACGTGGCATTATTCCCAGACAGCGTAGCTCCAAAGAGATTAAGAGAATGTTATCTTGGATGCAGAAAGAAGACAGGGTCTTTACAGTCATCTTTAAAAACCAAATAAAGTTAGACTTTGAGGGGTGAGAGCTCTACAATAGTACTCTCGAAGCCGAACAAGAATCACGAATGTTGCATTTGTTACATGTTTGAAGGTTGTGTAAGATGTGTGACCTGTAACCTGACCTGTAACAGTGATGTACATACATCAATATAGTAGATAAAACTTTTGTATTCTTAATTTCTTAGTCAGTGATTAAGTATTGAGTATTGCTCATTATTGTTGCAATATATCTGAGTAAAATACTTCTCTTTTGCTCGCGTTGTAAAATTGTGCTGGTCAAAAATTCAGAGGTTTTCCGCTTTAATAATAAAGCGAAAGTTTCCAACGGCAATTACATCAGTTGAGACCATTCAACTAATTGGTGCATATTCTAAAACTAAGCTGTTTCAGTTTTGAAAAAGTGAATTAATTTCATTGGTCATATTTGACGTGAGCGGTTTTGTTGTTCATGGTAAACGTAGTTCGTTTGCATGATCATTGTGAAAGATATCGTGGTCAGTGATTCTTAATTTATTACCAAAAAAAGTTAGATTTTGACGGATGAGAGCTCTATAACAGTACTCTCGAACCCGAACAAGAATCACGAATGTTGCATTTCTTACACGGTTGAAAGTTGTGTAAGATGCGTGACCTGTAATCCGACCTGTAACATTGCCTGTAAATGCATGTTGTCGGTTACACTTCAATGATATTCCACAAAGTTTTCAATTAGAGACACAAACGCCAAGGAAAATGTTAGTATTTGCTCGTATACAGATTCCACGATTAAGACATAAAGTTACTGTTCTAGTGCAACTTCCATGTCGGGTACAAGCTTATTAGTATTTTCAATATTAATTGTTAAATTGAAATAAAGTTGTTGTTGTTATTGAAAATCCGCACCGAGGTTTTTTTTTTTTTAATTTCACATATTTTACGCTTTAAGTGCAAATAATATTTGAAAAATAGAGGTCACTAGGCAAACCTTCATACTATAACCGCCAGAGTCCCAAACACCCAGAGACCCAGAGACCCAGAGACCCAGAGACCCAGAGACCCAGAGACCCCAGAGACCCAGAGACCTAGAGACCCCAGAGACCCCAGAGACCCCAGAGACCCCAGAGACCCCAGAGACCCAGAGACCCAGAGATCCTAGAGACCCCAGAGACCCCAGAGACCCAGAGACCCCAGAGACCCAGAGACCCAGACACCTAGAGACCCCAGGGACCCAGAGGCCCCAGAGACCCAGAGACCCAGAGACCCAGAGACCCAGAGACCCCAGCAGAGACCCAGAGACCCAGAGACCCCAGAGACCCAGAGACCTAGAGACCCCAGAGACCCCAGAGACCCAGAGACCCCACAGACCCCACGGACCCCAGAGACCCAGAGACCCCAGAGACCCCACAGACCCCAGCGACACAGAGACCCCAGAAGAGTCAAAGACCCAGAGATCCAGACACCTAATAGACCCTAGAGACGTTAAAGACCCTGGAGACCTTAAAGACTGAGGTTATGGGCTCTGACGTCACTGGTGCGTTTTACACCGCACATAAGCCCAAAAATAGGTGAGAAAAAAGGAATATAAAAACGGGAAAAAATATTTGTCAAAAGAACTAATTGTTCTTTTTTAAAAGAATGGAGTATTGATTAGGGAGCGGCCTAGAATTGTTATCTGCATGATCTATCGAAGCGGTGTGCCAAGATTCCAGTGTCTTGCGGGTACGAGAAGAACCCTTGTCAATCACTTGGGAATTTTTAAAGTCAATAGAGTGATTTGAAGACCAAGCGTGTTTAGCGATGTTGGGGCCTCTTGCGTAAGACTTCACATTCCTCATATGTTCTTTTTTTCTGGTTTCAAAGAATCTGCCAGTCTCGCCAACATAACTCCATGGGCAGTCGGCACAAGATATTTTGTAAACCACGTTAGGTTGAAGATCGATCGGAAGGCGGGACTTAGGAGAGGGAAACTCCTGTTGTAAAGTCTTGAATGGCTTGCTGACAACTCGAATATCATGTTTTCACACTCAACAGTATCGATCAACACATCTCCTTTACCATCAAAGAAGAAAACAATAACCAGATCGCCTTTCTGGACGCTTTGGTTACTCGCAAGGATAATGATCTCATTATTGAGGTTTACCGTAAACCAACCCACACTGATAGGTATCTAGATTTCTTCTCCCATCATGACAAACGACACAAGACCAGTACAGCTGAGACTTTGTTACATCGCGCAACTAATCTCCCGAGCACTAAACAAGGAAAAGAGAAAGAACTTATTCATGTCATCGACGCTCTACGATCTAACAATTACCCCCAAAATGTTATCTCCAACCTTCTAAAGAAGAAATCTTCTACTCAGGAAACAAATCCCATCCCAACACCTGAGGAACTTGTTTGCATGTTTTTTAAATGGGTTGCACCCTCCCGAATTCTCCAATTATGCAGTCCTCCCCTATATTAATGGCATTTCTCAGCCTCTAACTAGACTCCTTAGAAAACATGATATTCGAGTTGTCAGCAAGCCATTCAAGACTTTACAACAGGAGTTTCCCTCTCGTAAGTCCCGCCCTCCGATCGATCTTCAACCTAACGTGGTTTACAAAATATCTTGTGCCGACTGCCCATGGAGTTATGTTGGCGAGACTGGCAGATTCTTTGAAACCAGAAAAAAAGAACATATGAGGAATGTGAAGTCTTACGCAAGAGGCTCCAACATCGCTAAACACGCTTGGTCTTCAAATCACTCTATTGACTTTAAAAATTCCCAAGTGATTGACAAGGGTTCTTCTCGTACCCGCAAGACACTGGAATCTTGGCACACCGCTTCGATAGATCATGCAGATAACAATTCTAGGCCGCTCCCTAATCAATACTCCATTCTTTTAAAAAAGAACAATTAGTTTTTTTGACAAACATTTTTTCCCGTTTTTATATTCCTTTTTCTCATCTATTTTTGTATATATTGTAGTTGTCATCATTTTTTCCATTCATTTCCATTGAAGGCTGTAGCCTGACAGCCGAAAGCTCGAACGTTTTTAACTGTATATAGCCAGTGAACGTTTTTTATAATAATTTTTTAATATGCTTTTTTTTAGTTTTGAAAATTGCCTAAATTCAGTTGTCATAGCCTCTGAAGCAGAACGTATATTTAAAAATTCGGCCAAAAATTGAAGTTAACATTTTATTTAAATTTAACACCGTTAATAACCAAAGGAAATAAGGTCCTTTGACAGCCTGGGTTAATGTTGTCAAGATTGCTTTCTTTATAAAAACAGAAGGTTTGGGAAAACTCCCGATTTCGCTGTTAATTTTAGGCTGCCACCAAGTGCAAAATATGAAAAATTCCTGGTAAAAATAAATAAAGACCTAAACTTTTAGAACTAGTTCACCTCGGCGTTTATTCTAGCAAAGTATGTGCAAATTGGGTTGTTCTATCTTGCAGACCTTAGTCCGTCCTTACAGCAAACCGCTCTTAAGTACATTGAATAGACATGATAACGAAGGCAATACCAACTGATTACTGCATGTGGAATTTAGGCAAATTACAAATGTCTCACAAACACGACAAGACAAGATCTCCTGATGTGAGACAGCAACGTGGGTTAATCCATTTTTTTTGCACTAACCGTGTGGGCAAATATTCTTTAAGCCAGCGCTTCCAGAATATATCCGTCATGTACTGCAATTGCTTCCTGTGGCACTTGCTGTAAACATCTTATTTGCAGAAAGAACCGGGTGGCAAATTTGCATTAGCTTTAAACAACAGCAAGTGGTTGGGTGTCAGTGGGTCCAAGTACTTTGGGTCACTACTGACAGGGGCCAATGGTCGGGAATTCAGTATGCCTTCAATTTCACTCATTCACGTTTGCAGCATTTCGTCAGAAATGACCTGCTGCCCTAGCTGGCTCAGAGGATTTTGCTAATGAATCTGATAATTCGTTTCCAGACTCCACCCATATGTGATGCGACAGGTGGGTTGAATTTCCATGTGATTTTCCTCTACAGAAGGAACTGGTTTATGGACCTTTAATTGCAATGATTTAGCTATTCGCGAAGCTCTCTGTCACCTGCGTGGAAGTTTGTTCCGTTATCACTGTTGATGGTCTTAGGACACCCATTCATGTTGATAAATCTCTGCTACGCATTTATAAAACTGTCAGTGTCAACAGTGTACACAACTTAAATGTGGCCAGCTCTAACGACCAGACATGTGAAAAGGCACCCATAGCGTTTTACATTTTAGTGACCTTGTCGAACTAAAAGGGGACCAAAGTAATCCTCGCCGATTTTGGTGAATGGCGGTTCTCCTGACATCAATCGTTCTTTCAGTAAGTTGGCCATGACCTGTTCTCTGAGTGGAGTTTCAAGTTTCTTGCATTGAAAACACGTGCTTAGTACTGCTCGCACGGCTGAACGTCCCTTAATTATCCAGTAATTCTGACGTAAATTGGACAAAACGTACTCCTGACCAAGGTGACCTGTTATTTGATGATGCTGAGAGATTATCAGTTCTGTGACGTGATGCGGATAGGGGATAACAAGTGGATGTTTGGCTTCGTAGCTGATTAGTGCATTTTCAAGGTGCCCTCCTACCCTCAGGATTCCAATTTCGTCCAAGAACAGGTGAAGTTTACACATGAAGGCCAGCATCTTCAACTTCTTTAGCTCAGCAGTTACTTGACGGCAGTATTTTGAAGACCTGATCTTCTGCAAAGCTCGAAGGGCCTCAGGGAACGAAAATCCTTGCACATGCTTGACAATTTCTCTTTCAGCCCTTTGCAATTTGTCCACTGATAACATTTTTGCACTTGCATTCTTTGATCTTAGGCTGTATGTAGTAATAAACCATGCTTTAAATCTCAACAACCAGGCCACAGTTCTCTTCAATTTTTCCCACGACAAGTGGCGCTGAATGAAACTTAAAAGAAAATCGTCATTTGGCTATGAGACTGAACGTCAAGTTTCAATTCTGGGTCGTCAACTGACAGCTCGTTTTGAACATTTGTGAGATTGCTAGGCCAAGACTCTTCTTTCTTGCGTAACAACATCGGGCCATTCAACCATTTGCTGTTGTTGATCATGTCTTTCACTGTAAGACCTCGACTAACTTCATCTGCTGGGTTGAGCTCAGAAGGTACATGTCTCCACTGGTAAGGGGTCGAACGTTCGTGAATAATGGACAGCCTATTTTCCACAAATGTGTGAAGTCTTCTTGACTTGTTTTTAATGTACTGCAACATGCATGTTGAGTCTGACCAGAATGTCGAGTTTGTAACTGGAATGTCCAATTCTTCCTTTATGGACTGTTCCAGCTGGAGAGTTCCAATCTCGGCACAGTCATGGGGCTTACATGGGCCTTCCATGGGCCAGGCGAGATCTTCTGACAAGAAATGCGCAATGCATTCTAACACCCACCTACCTAAGGTAACACACAGCACCATAGGCCACTTGTGATGCGTCTGTGAAGCTGTGGAGCTCAACAAGCTTCATTTCTCCAAAGCCAACTGGCCTAAAACATCTGTTGACTGTAATTTTGGGGCAGTTCAGACAATTGATTTTTCCACCTTTCCCATCATCATTGATTGGATCATCCCACCCTAGTTTCTGTTGGCAAAGGTCTTGTAACAATTTCTTGGCGGGTAGAATGATTGGAACAATCAGACCAAGTGGATTATAAAGTGAACTTGTCAACGAGAGTGTGCCCTTGCGGGTGTTCGGTTTTTCTTTGAGGTTCACTTTAAAGGCCCAATGCTTGCTGAATGGGTGGTTTGTCTTTGTCAACGTCGAGGTCCAATAATGATGGGGCTCTCTCTTCGTGCGGGATGAAATGTACAATCTTTGAATTGTTGCTCAGCCATTTTGAGTCGAAATCCACCTTTGGAGAGGAGGTCACATAGCTGCACTACGATCTCGATGGCACAGTCAACAGACTGAGACAATCATCTACATAAAAATTTCAAAACTTCCTCTTCAAAGTCTCCTTTGTTATCGTAGGCTGTCTTCCTCAAAGAAAAACTAGAGCAGCTGGGCAATGATGTTGCGCCAAATAAATGGACCTCGATTCGATAATCGACTGACTCTTGATTTGAATCGCCAGTGGATGTGAACACGATCTTCACGAAATCTGGTCAAGACATTAAGAATGGAACTTGTAAGGTCTGGTCCTGTTAAGAGATGGTCGTTCAGGGATGTCCCTCTGTATTTGGCTGCGCAGTCGAACACCACTCCAGTCTTTCCAGGCTTGTTTAATACATTGTGGTGAGGTAGATACCACAGCGGCCTGTCCTTCACATGAAGCTCTTCGGGCGGTACTCTTCTTGCATGGCCCTCAGCAAGATACTTTTCCATTGTGCCTTTATAATTCTTGAAAAGCTTGTTAGCTTGCAAGAATCTTCTCTTTAACATTCACAGTCTCCATTCTGCTAAGGATCTGTTGTACGCCAAGGAGGGTGGGAACTCTCTCCAAGGTAGCGCTACTTGGTAGTGTCCATCTTGCAGTTTAACTGATTGTTCGATGGTCCGGAGAGCTTTCTTCTGTTCTAGAGACATACATTCAGTTTCCACTCCAATTGTTTCTGTTGCCTATAATCTTTCTACTTGCTGCATGAGGTCTTCGTTGTCTTCCATGGCTTCTCTGGATCTAACGAAATTTATAGTAATGTAACTCAAATCATCTTGAACATTCGTCATTGGACCCATGTGCCCAGCCAAGAGGTGTATGTATTGCATAAGGTTCCCCTTTATTACTGCGTCTTTCTTCTAATACCCAGAAGGCCTCTGGGGTGTTTGTGCCAATGATTAATCGAAATTCCCTTTCTTTGATGATTGGTAAATTGATGCCAACCAGATGTGGCCACTGCTTGGTATTCAGTTCGGGAGGAATGCTTGGACTTTAGGCTTTTAATCTGTCCATGGTCCACAGCCTATTTACTTCTATTTTGTCAGTACCAGTGCTATCGAGAGGTTCTATAGTTAAGCTGATTTCACTGCCAAATCTTGGGCTATTTTCTCTTTCTTGGGTTGTCAGGAAAAATTATTTCTGTTCGCCTTGAATTCCAAGCTCCGTTGCGAGATTGTTGTCACATAAGGAGACATCTGACCCAGTGTCGAGAAGAGCGTTGGTTTTCACAGTCTTGCTTAAGTCATTTCTTTGCACCCTTACAGGAACTGTTCCCAGGCAGACTCTTCCTACTTTGGGTGAAGAACTATTGGTCTGTAACGTTGTGCCGCTCTCTGATTGTACTCCCTGGTCTGGAACTCTGCTTGTGCTTCCATTGGCTGGCTGAGATGGAGGGTGGAGCAAAGTGTGGTGTTTCCTTCCACAACCTTGAACATCGCAGGTTTTCTTCACCAAGCACCCCACAGCTATATGGCCGTATTTAAAGCAATTGTGACATAGCTGAGCCTTTTGCATTAGTTGCAGATGTTCTTCAAAGGTTTCCTCAGCAAAAATCTGGCACCTCACTAACGGATGGGATGCGTTGCACACCAGACACTTAAAAATCCGAATTTGATGAGTAACTTGAGGATTCACTGAGTTCTAGGATTAAAGGTGGTACCGTGCTCATTTGGATATAAAGGTTTTCTAGTCTTCGGTCTTTGCCTTAGGTTGTCTGTTCTCTGTGTCCATCAGACATCCAAATACTGGGGTTTTTTTTAGCTCAAGCCTTCACCTTGAGAAATTTGGCAATGTGACTGATATTAGGACGTATTCCACTTTGTTGAATCTCATCACCAACCTCAACGAACTTTGTGTGAAGATGGAAAGAGAGTCTCATGACAATTCTTCTTAAATTATCGGCACTATTAATTTCGTCCAGGTAACCAATTGCCTCCAAAGTATGCTCACAGCTCTTTAACTGGTCAGCAAACGCCAATAATCCTTTACAATCCCTTGCCGTAAGAGTGGGTCCATGAGTCAGTTTTGTCACATGCTCGTAAGCAATGGTAAAGGGTTGTCCAAATCTTTCTTCCAGCAGCATTCCTGCCCTCTGATATCCTATGGACGGGTCCATAACCAAACAACATTTGATAGTGTCCTTTGCTGCACCAGATTTGTACTGTAGTAGATACATGAGCTTTTCGCTTCGATGCTGTTTTGAAACAATGTGATGAACCTCCAGTATTTGAGGGGGTCACCATTGAAGACTGTTCTCTCCTTCTGTGGTAGTGCAAATCCTTGTTTAAGCGTTACTGCCACCTTTTCCATGAGTTGCTGAAACCATATAGAATCTCCAAGACCATGCAGGAGGAGTGGAGGAAGTGAATGGCATACTTTGAAATTCACGAGCATTTGGGTTGAACCTCCATTCAGGCTTTGCTTCGCTGACTCAAAGCTCAAGATCACCACTTTTTGGCATACTTGCCAATGTTTTTTGCGTCGTTTGCCATTCCGCAAATATGGTTGGTCAAAGGTGTCTGGTAACTCGGCGAATGCAGGTTCTTCGCCCTTCGACCACTTGCCGTCCAGTTCTGTTTTTTAGAATTTCATGCTCTGCCTCCAGTACTCTTAGCTTTAATTTTATTTCTTCCTGCAATCGTAACAATTCTACTATTCGACTCATGTGCTCTGAATTTAGACTCGCCAGTGCTTGTTTGGCTTTAAGTTGTCCTACCGATGAATAGATCAAAAAAACGTTAGGGCGTGTCTTGTCCTCGTCCACTTCATTCGACGCGATTGCTCTCAGTGAAGGTTTCTCATTATGAATCCAATTTTCTACTTTTGCATCGAAGTCCATCTTTGTGCAAGTTTGTTCTGTAGAATATTGTGCTTCCTTTTGCCATTCTTTGGCATCGTCAGAAACCGTTGCAATGTATTCGTAATAGGCCTTTTCAAAACAATGGAAGGCATTGTCTATTTTGCGTAATTTCTCTGCCACTTCATTAACATTTGTTATATCATTGAAAAGAGGTTCAATCGATCTACGCAGGGTCGTAACTCTGGACAAATATCCTGCTCTTGAATTCTTTAATCTCATGTTGTCAATGGCTTCATCTGAATAACCATGGCGTCTTCTTCGACTCATGCCAAAGCCGGACGACATTTCATGCAACAGATCTTTGAATGAATGTAATTAAACTCCTGTACAGCTTGAGATTCGTTCTTAACTTAACGATTCACTATAAAAAGGAAATATAAAAATTCAAAGTTACAAGCAAGCTACTTAAAAACTAAAATTCAGAAACGCCAAAAACCACGACATAAATAAACTACTTACAAGATCTGTACGGCAACTGCGGGTACAACGACGGACGTACAAAAGGAAGTACAATACTTTTATACAAAAGACGAATACCTAATGAAGCGACGAAATGAACTAAAGGAGTTGCATATCATTAGGCAACAGAACTTAAGTGCATTCGTTGAATAGAAGCGATAATGAAGCAAATACCGACTAATTACTGCATGTGGAATTTAGGCAAATTACAAATGTCTCACGAACGCGATGAACTACATGGTACAACTGGTAAACGACGACAAATAAAAGCAAAATTACATAGAGCCAAATAAAACTGCCAAATGTAGCAAAACTTGTTGGGAAAAAGTTGATTTCTCGTGTCTGCACAAGCCTTCCACTAAGTGACCAGTATGGAGTATGGAGTAGATCTCTACCTAAAAACTCGGGAAATTATTGTGGCACTTGCACAAGCACGTAACCAGAATAATGAGGAGTAAATTATCTACTGCCTTAACATGGGTGACAATGTGTAGGCACCAGGAGGCAGTGTACATTGAATTTTCCATTTTCCAGTCTATCGTGACCTATGAAACCGTACAAGAATTGGCAATGACGTGTAGGTGTGATAACAAATTGCATGATAGTGTTGTAACCCTTTTAAACAAGATTGCAGCTGCTTTTTACAATGCCTGTCAGTGCTGGCCCATGCTGGAGACTAGAGTTCAAATTATGGTGATTTTCATAACTCTGCGGCATCTAACCTTCAAGTGCTAAGTGCCAGACTGTGTTTTGGCTTCCATCAATCAAATTTTCGACCATAGCTGGGGAAATCTACTCTGCCTCCGGAAATTGAATTGGAGTTTGTTTTCTTCACAGGTTGAATACCATGATGATATCTTGGAAAGATTCGTACAGATTCCATCACTTTCCATTAGGGTTGAGTTCGAATGTACCAGGGGAACCAAAGATGCTGATTGGGAGGTTATGCCACGCATCAATAACTGATCTAGGCAACCATGGTTTTTTGTCAACTCTCGGATTGGCATCGGAAGTTTGATTGATGGAAGCCAAAACACAGTTTGGCCATTGGCACATGAAGATGAGATTCCTCAGATTTATGAAAATCACATTAAATTTGTGATAGTAAACATTTTTGTTTTTCTTTTGTGCGAATGCTCGAATAAATGCCACTCTCAACACACACAGGCCCATGCAAAAAATATTAAAAATCTATTTACAATCATTATATTACAGGTCATAAAACCAAAAAGTTTATAAAAACAATGACCCACTCTTCAAAAATTGCCGTAAAAGATATGTTTTTAATTCTTTCTTGAGACCAGTTAAAGATGGTGACTTACGCAAATCTAATGGTAGTGAATTCCACAGTTTAGGGGCACACACTGAAAAAGCGTTATCCCCGTAAGTTTTCGTGATTGATCGGGGTTGGTCTAACAGCTGGTTAGATGCGGACCGCAATACCCTGGAATGCGATTGATAACTCAGTCTGTCCGCCAGATAGCTAGGGGAAAGGTTGTTAAGTGATTGTGAAACAATACGATAACTAACAAGAAGCCAGTGTAGGTCAAATAAGACAGGCGTAATGTGATCAAATTTACGACTCTGAGTAACAATTCTGGCGGCAGTGTTCTGAACGTATTGAAGCTTCTTCAACTGCATTTTCCTACAGCCGTAGATCAAGGAATTGCAATAGTCCAGTTTAGATGTTACAAAGCATGCACAGCAATTTCACTCTCCCATGTGAGATATTTTCTAATCTTTGATAGGTTCCTAAACTGGCAAAACGATGATCTGCAAATGTCTGAGACGTTTACATCAAATAACATGTTGTGATCAAGTATTACTCCCAGGCTCCTAGCATTGGCGATGGTTGTCAGCCTCTCATTACCAATACTGAATTAGCTGTATGGTACCACGGGTAAATAAGCATAGTTTCTGTTTGTCATGATAGAGTTTCAGCTTGTTTACGTCCACGCTATCTATCCTTTTGAATGAAAAACACGTGTGCCGTGAGTGAGAATCAAACCCATGTCCACGGAAACCCCATGGCTAACCAGTATCTTCACTGATTGCTCTGTTGCCAGCAGGGTTCCATTCCCACTCATGGCACATGTGTTTTTCATTCAAAAGGATCAGCCAGTAGTAGTGCTCACGACTAATTAAAGACATGTTTTGGCATGACTCATGCCATCATCAGTTTAATGTGTTGTTTCCTTTTCCACTGTTTTAAATTCGCTTAATATTTGAGTATGTTGGCAATTTGAAATTTAAAATACAGTAACAGTTACAATTCTGCCCGTGCAAGTGCACAAGTGTTATTTACATAATCGAGTTACAAGAGGCAAAAATCATTGTTTTGTTGTAATTGCGCATTTAGTTCTGGCTTTAAGAGTGGATGTCTGTAAAAATCAAACAAAATAAGAAATCCGTGGCAAACGATGAAAAATCGATTTCTCTCATACTTTCAAGACAGAAAGAGTAATGTCTCCTGAGAACTATGATATACTTGCTTTGGGAAAATTTCGTTTCATTTTTGAGAAAAATGCAAATTACCGAGACGCGCCAAAAATTCCGTTCGGACGAGTGAATTTTGTCCTCGCTTTAGAGGTGTGTTTTAGAAACCTGAAGCGCCACTGATCAACAATAATTTCAAATTCGTTTTCAACAATCTATTGACTGTAGTTCAGCCAAATTTCCGAGCAATCAAGCAATTCTACATCTTCCAAATAATTATATTATCGGTGCATGTATTTTGTGTTCAGAAAAGTTGGTCTCACAAAAGATTCCCTAGCGAATGTGCTAGGTCTCTGAATCCTTCGAAACTGCGGCTACCAGATGTTAAAAGGAAGGTTTTTCAACTAATGTAAACAAATCTTTGGGCAATTGTGTGTGCGTGACGCTTCAAGTTTCGAAAGTGTGTTGAAATTGAATCGTTTGTGACCTTTGGCATCAAAACACAGCAGCATCAAATCTGTGTTTGTTTTGACTTGAAAACTCATAAAACCGCTTTAAACGGTGTTTAGAAAGTGAAATAATGACATTTTACATTAATGCTTACCTGTTTTGTTTTTAAAATGGCATCTTTGTCGGTCTTTTGCACTGGATTGACCGCCGAAAGTTATCGCAAAGGTATCAGCACATGTCAGCACAATCACCACAGGACAACCAACAAGTACTCCCCTAGCAGTTTCAGATGAATTTCCGCAGAAATTCTTTGACTTGAGATTAGTAATTGCAATGTCAATAAATGCAGTCGTGGGAGAGAAAAGCCTGCATTTTATTTATGCTCATCGTGCCAACAAGTGTCTGTACGTTTTGCTGGTAATATTTGTATTTCTATCTACCGTCATGAAACGAGAACACTACCATACCCTATTTCCTATTTCAGGCTACATTTTCCAAATTAAATTATATGTTGCGTTAACACAACATCAGAAAGTGGAAAAGTTACTTGCCGAAAGTTTCTCCGAAACGAAATGAGATCGCACAAAAAAACATGGATATCCGGAACTGGACAAAATGGGAGATCAAGAACGACTTGAAATTTTACACTCTGACTTCGACCCAGGCCTAAAACATGAAACAAGGATAGACAGAATGATGGGTGGGGTCGCATATAATTTTTGATTCACCAAAGTAATGTGAGGGGTGCTTGAGAAAAAAACATGGATATCCGGAACTGGACAAAATGGGAGATCAAGAACGACTTGAAATTTTACACTCTGACTTCGACCCAGGCCTAAAACATGAAACAAGGATAGACAGAATGATGGGTGGGGTCGCATATAATTTTTAATTCACCAAAGTAATGTGAGGGGTGCTTGAGAATTTCAATAAACATTATTAATAATATGATCATTAAAATTTATATTGTACTAGAATACACAATCCAAAAGACAATAATCGGCTGAAATTAACAGGTGCATGACTTTACCAATGCTTCCAGCAACTCTATGTATGGCTTCTTCCTTTTCTGCTTTATGTTTGAAGTGTCAATTTCGAAATGCTTGCAGATGTCCTGCAACATCGTTATCGAAAACTTTGAAAGTTTTGATGCGGCAGCCATTTCACAGATGTTGTAGGACTGATATGTGATTGGGTGTTGGATTGAGATCTCATTCATCACGTCATGACGCATCTTCTCAAGGTCTTTCTCAGCCATGGCGGAGAGCACATCGTCTTGGTCGTCATCATCATCAGTGAGGTTCGAGGTTGATGGAACTTGAATGGATTTTTTGGCAGATAGACGGGAAAAGAAGCTGGTAATCGGCAGTGATGTCAGGTATTCATCTGATTTGAAGAGAAAGGAACCATCAGCATTGCGCGCTTTTCTCATTGACTTTGACACGTCGCTGGCATCCGCTTTTCGTCCTGTCTCCTCACCAAAATGAAATAGGTCGCTGAGGTAGTTCTTTTGCTTTTCATTTAAACGTCTGCTTGTAGCAGTATGCTTGAGCGCCCATCCCATTTTTGCCGAAGGTACCTCCACTAATTCTTCAGAAGTGATGGCCTCATGATGCTCTTCAATAGATGCAGTCCCACTTTCGAGATTTTCAGCATAGCGTAGCATTGCCATGTCAAGTAAAGACTCTCTCTCCAGGGTGTACTTGTGTCTTTTTCCGTCTAAATGTTTCTGAAGGGATGAAAATCTTTGAAAGCTTTTCACACATCCATCTTCAGGGCAAGTGGAAAGCATATCATCGTCGGTGTCACTGCTGTCTTTAGTGGAGGAGATTGCCTTGTCCTTGCCTTTAATGACATGGTGTTGCCTGGGCGTAATGTCAGAGAACAGGAGGTCACTACCAAGCACGTCGCTTGTCTTGCTGAGGGATGGTATTTCAGTAATTTCTTTTAGAGGAAACCCACTATAGGGAAGGTTTTTACCATCTCCAACTTGATAAGCTCTCCTAACCTTCATTTTTTCTTTGTCAAATTCGATGTCATTGATAAGGCTCACACCCTCCCATTTTGGAAAAGGATCGGGGTCAGGAATAGTAAGGAGACCACAGAGTACAGTAGCAACACCACGTACACCACCATTGGATTCCATTGCTAATTTCATGTCTTCTGCATTTGATAGGTCATGGCCGGAGTTAAGGTATGATCTCATGTGGTTCTTTATAGTAGCAGCTTTGCGATCACATGGCCCCTTTCCGCCTTGAGGATCTGAAAAATCCATTCGCACGTTTATATTGTGCTTCACAGAAAGTTGCCGCACTCCAAGTATGGTGGCGGCACTGTGGTAGCATCCAGCGTTGTCTTGTCTGAAGCTCACTGATTTCAGCTCGGGCATTGCACTCTTCATCTTTTCGATCACATCATCTATGATGGCCAAGACACACAGGCTATCTTGATTGCTCTTCTGAAACACATGAACAAGAGTCAGAGTCTGAAGGATCTTGCCAGTCACCTTCCTCATTGCCACACTAACATGCCAAGAGAGACCACGCTTACCGAACCAGTCTGCTTGGCTCTCTCTGTATTTTCTTGGGATGAATTTCATTGCCCAGTCCATAACAACTAGTGCAGAGCTGTCATCTAGGGCACTCATGATGTCAAGGCGGGCGTCATCTTGATTGATGGAACATAAGATGTGTGCTTTCCAAGCTTCAATGTTCTTCTTGGACTGTGCCACTAGAAACTTCATTTCTTCTCTGTCTTCATACCTAATATCTGTCTTTTCTAGCTGCAACTCAACGTCTTGGATAACAGACGGAAACAGGATACATCTATCACAAACTAGATCAAGCTGATGACTACATTTGGAAATGTAATCAGGGTCATTGGCAAGACTGAGGGCTTAACTTCTGCAATGATCAGGGACACTTGAGCTAGACGACACATGGACCTGAAACGATCGAGGCACCAGCATTACTAATAATCACCTACCTAAGGAATTTTGCTGCAAAATTAAGTCCTCTTAGCATATGGGCTACGGGATATCTGTAGTTGCTCTGTTAGGTTGATATCATATCAACACGTGCCCCTTTATTGACGCAAACTGTCATTAACAGTAGTTATTTGAAAAAGAAACTAGGATGCTGTGAGTAAATTAGGCACTTTGAACACTTTGTAAGGTAACTGAACTTATCAAAATTTCTCAGTTTTGCGAATCAACATCATCATATTGGTTAAACGAAGAATTTTTTTGGAAATATCACTGACCTTGTAATCGCCTATTAAGTAACGCTTTGCCAGTTTCAGCTTTCTTGTTTGTTCCTTGGCCCATGAAAGACCACACCTGTAGACGTCACCAAGTTTATCCACAACTGCCATCAAGTCTTCAAATGATTTTGCACCTTCTACAGAGAAGTAGTCTAAGCCCTGAAGCGAGGTACGAACAGAAGCAGAACAAACATCCAGTATCCGGAAAAGACTACTACGGCTCAAAGGTGAGTTAAACCTTGTCTCCACACAGTAACTCTGATACTGTTTAACAACCTGTTCAGGAATGGAGTTTCGTACGACGTTTGGAATCTTAATTTCACTGCCAGAAAGCTTCAACGTTTTCTCCCCGAACGGCAGGTCTTGTACCACTCTAGTACTTGAAATGAACGCCAAGAAATGGTCAAGCTTGTCTAGTGGTATTCTAATTCTGGCATGCTTTTGTAAAGGAAGTTCCGCAGCTCTTCCATGGAGCAACAGGTGGTGCCTCGCAATGTTGTATCTATAGCGAGAAATATTCGGAATCCACCTTTGAATAGTTTTGAAACTGACCTTATCGGAAAAGATTGAGAGAATTTGTCTGCGACTGCTCCGGTGACTGGCATTCTCATAGCATTCTGCTAAAGCTTCTAACAGTGAAGAATCTAAGGACTCCTCCTCTTCCTCCTCCTCCTCGTCATTATCATTCAGTTTCCTATCTTTTAGAGCCCTAAAAATCATCTCAGAATTATTCGGAGCAATTTCTTCTAGGGTGGCGTAGACAACTTGCCTAGCTTTGCGCAAATAATGCCTCTTTGTCCGTCCTGTTGCTTCATACCATGGCGTCTGCATTGAGGTACGCACTGGAGTTACGTCTCTTGTGACAAGAAATCTGTTGAGCTTATCCTTTGGAGTCTATATTTCTTGAACATCATCCTCAGATTGCCTGATAACTGACTGGTCTGTAGCTTGGGACGTAGCAGAAGGTGTAAATAGCGTTGATGGAGCTTTACTCATTGGAGTCATTGGCATACCTTGATGCTGCTGTGGGGTTGGGAATGAAACTTCAGGAAGGTCGTCCTGGAATGAGACGGTTCAATGGTTACAGTAACTCCAGTTTTTAATTAATAGAAACTTTGCACGACCTGGTCGCGTGGTACAAAATACGCGACGCTGGGACGCAAGTTACGCAGTGGGATATCCAGAAGTAAGTAATTCAAACCACTCAAGCTTGACCTTCCTTTGTTTTTGATGTGCCACTGTGTATCTTCCATTGCAGTATGACGGATTTTGCACCATGTGACAGGGTCCTGCAAAGGACCCATTGGCCACTTCATATGTAGCTCTTTTGTAAACTTTTCTGTTTTATTCTTATCATATTACGACCCGTTTAGTTTCTTATTAGCGGGACTCCAGGGTGCGAAGCGGCCTGGGACAGAGCCCCATACTTAAGAGAAGATGGTCAACCTTTCTTCGTTTGGTTGTCACGTGATTGACCGAGGGTACGTCCGTCAGTACAGATTCTGGGGGTGGGAGATGGGAGACTATGAAAGGGAAGGGAGGAGAGTCTTAGGAATGCGGCCTTTCTAGAATGGGCGCGAATTTTTGTGGCGAGAAATGTCGCTTTAGTGCAGCTCACGTTTATCCCATTGACTATCACTTTTGAAAAAAGAATAAGTGATTAATTCGACTATAGTCAAGTTTAAAACTCGAGTAGAAACTCGAGCAAAACACATTTCTGTTGTTGTGTCAACAAAAACAATAAATGGCAGAGAAAACATAACGTGCAGAAGACAGGGTTTGAGCTGAGAACAGAGGGAAAGTGAGAGGCAGAGAGGGAGAATTAACAGGAAAATAGCAAGCGAAGAATTTCGCCAACGAGAGCGCTTTACGGCTAGAGAGAGAAGGCGAATATCCCCTGCAAAGTGACTGGCTTCCTGTGCTTTAAGATGGACCGTTACAAAAGTGATGGGGGAAGCCAAAAATTCCCAAAATCTACCCCCTTCCCCCATCACTTTTCCTAATGGTTCATCCCCTAACGTAGGAAGGCATTTGCAAACCTTAAGACCAGTGCATACTAAGGTGGTGGTAAAGGGCGATTTCTTGAACCGTAAATTGCTTGTTTTATTTCCCGTGCCATGTGAAATGGCCTTTTCCTGGTGAAACTTGGTAACTGTAGGAAGCCGTGATCTTTGGTATTAATTATCTGTTAAATGAAAATAGGGTGTTTTATTCACCACGAGTTGGTTTTACATTATTTTTAATTTAATTTAATTGTGAGAAAAATTATGAAAACAGCTGGAAATACAGACCAATGATATGGATTAACTGTTCCATGAAACAGTTCGGTTAACAGTGCAGAGAAGCCTTCGACACGTGACCGTTGTCTGGGACAGCCAACGTGGCGGAAACAAAACCGGAAAGCGTTTTGGAAGGTCTCGAGATTCCACCAAATGTAACTGTTTTCACGGGTTTTTTTTATAGCAGACGGTGACAAGAAATCTTAATGCTTGAATAGAAAGTTATGTTATTTTCTTTTCCCTTGAAACGTGAAATCTGATGCTGACCAGTTCATTGTCCGTGAGATGAAGGCCCGCGAGCAGGCTACGTGAGATATAAAACGGTCATTCTATTTACCAGGAAGGGTAATCAATACCCTCCCCCTCCGCCATTTCACCAGAAAAAAAGCACGAGAAAATACATTGGAAGCAAGAAGCTGAAGAACCTTTGGGATGCCATCTCGGTAATTGATAATCGGTATGCTGAAAGAAAGATTGACAGGATAATATACTTGCAATGTTGTACCCTTTAACTGCACTTCTAACTCATCAACCTCTTTCTCGGGACTTGTCGATGTTTTAAGCGTTCTCATTTTATCGCGGCATGATCTGCAAATTCCTGAAACGGCAACCAACAAATTAATTCAAGAAATTCGAAGATAAGGCCCAAGTCGCACTAGAGGAAAAAACTGATTACTTGTGTCAAAAATAGATTTAATAGCACATTAATGAAACACCAAGTGCAACCGGTTTGTTTACCAAAGGACAAAATTTGGTCACGGGCGGAAAAATTTTAAAGATTAGGTCGACTACCTCTGGAGCAGGCCAAACTGATGCAAATCAAAAGCGAGGGTGTTTTGAAGCGGAAATGATTTGACTGGTGATATGTAACAGAGTCTCCATGCAATAGACTATGCTGTAAAATTAATTACGTTGTCATTTTCCAACATCATGAATCCCGGTGACCAATTTTTTCTGTACGAATTGCAACAATTTTCACAATATCCATCAGGATGGATCTATCCTGGTTTGCCTGGCCGGCATTGCGTGATGTTTTGTCACCGGCCGATTTCATTTTTGGATTTGTCTAAAGTAAATCTGAAATTGCCATCTAGTGCGACAAAAAAACATTTCATCTCAACCAATCTGACAAAACAGAGTGATGGACACCTTACCAGATCCAGCTTGAATAAACACGCCTGTCAATCTTAGCACCATTTCAGAGTCTTCTTTACCTACTCCTCTGTCTCCTTTTGGCCAGATTTTACTACGGCCTTTCCCGTGGTTGGATAAAGCAGGCGGTATTCTGCATCTGGTAGATGCCCTCGTCCATCCGAAACCTAGCTTTCCATGATGACGGGGACATATGGTCATCCTGTCCAAAGAACCTGGCATTTTAAAAACTGCGGCGTGACACAATATTAGGTCTATCTCGTTTTCTGGACCAGTAAACAAGTATGATGCCGGATGATTAGAAATATCTTTTGAACATGACGATAGCAGGATAACCTGAATTTCTTTCTTTCTATCTCTTACGTCAGAACCACATATTCCCCCAACTATTACTTTAAAGGAGCAGCAAACTTCCATATTCTCGAAGAACATTTATCGAACTGATACCAGATACACCAAGATAAGTGGAAACATAACTCGTGGTTGGTGCCCTGTGGTAATTGTGCTGACATGTGTTGATTCCTTCCCGATAACATTCGTCGGTCAATCCAGTCCAAAATATCGACAAAGATGCCATTTTAAAAGCAAAACAGGTAAGCATTAATTAGAAATGTTATTATTTTGCTTTCTAAACAGCATTTAAAGCGGTTTTATGAATTTACAGGTCACGGCAAACACGGATTCGATGCTGCTGTGTTTTGATGTCAAAGGTCACAAACGATTCAATTTCAACACAGTTTTGGAGCTTGAAGCGTCACACACACACAATTGCCCAAGGATTTGTTTACATTAGTAGGAAAACCTTCCTTTTAACATCCGGAAGCCACAATTTCGAAGGATTCAGAGACCGAGCACCTTTGCTAGGGGATCTTTTGTGAGACCCACTTTGCTCGACACAAAATACATGCAACGATAATATAATTATTTGGAAAATGTAGAGTAGCTTGATTGCTCGGAAATTTGGCTGAATTACAGTCAATAGATTGTTTAAAACGATTTAGAAGTTATTGTTGCTCAGTGGCGTATCAGCTTTCTAAAAAACACCTCCAAAGCGGGGACAAAATTCACTAGTCTGAATTGAATTTTCGGCGGTGTTCGGTAATTTGCATTTTTCTCGAAAATGAAGGGAAATTTTCCCAAACCAACTATATCATAGTTCTCAGGAGACATTACTCTATCTACCTTGAAAGTATGAGCGAAATCGACTTTTCATCATTTGCCACGGATTTTTAAATTTTTACAGACATCCACTCTTAAGCAGCTGATGTAGATCGCTTCTTTGAGCTTAAGGCAATGTCTAGTTTTGGCTGAATCTACAATCTTGAGACAATCAACCGAACACTTGCGGTTACAACTAGGTGAAGCGTTCAGCTGTTTGAATACATGAGAATTTTTGTCAGAGATGCTCTTTTACCCTGGTTGCGAAGTGGCGTCACGTCTCGCCAATGTAACGGGAGTTACACCCCGCACAAGTAAATTGATACACAACCAAAGATTTTAATGCATCACAAGAGCACTTACACTGGGATTCTTACGAGTTTCCTTAGTTTTACTTGCTTAAGGTATAAGGTTGGTCTGATTTACAAATTGGTTGACAGAATATATATATATATATAGTTTGTGTAGAAAGAGTAAACAGCAACTTCTTCCGTGGTCAAAACTTTTAATAAACATTTCGCCCTTCGGGCTTCCTCAGTATAGAGTGTACAGGGATTTTTATTCCAAGTATTTTTAACCCTGTACATATATACTGAGGAAGCCCGCAGGGCGAAATGTTTATTAAAGAGTTTTGGCCACGGAAGAAGTTCGCTGTTTACTCTTTCTACACAAACTACAATTTTCGAGTGGAAGCGTAAAGTATCCTTTGGATCCTTCTTCCAAGCGGCATCACCGTTGGTAAGCCAATCTTCATTCAAATATATGTATATATACCTGAATATTAGGAGTTCAGCGACGTGGAAGAGGGCTCAATACTTTTGTAGAGCGCAAATTATATAAAATAAAACAAGCAAGAGACAATAGCGACTCAGACTTTCATGTTCTCGACACAATCTTGAGGCTACAATGATCTTAATTAATGCGCATTACTCGGTATTTATAGAATTCCCTAAAGTGGAAGCTCATTACTTCACATTATGCAGTAGGAACTTATTTCTATGACCACATTTAGATACTAAATGTTTAGCAGGAACTTTGGGTCAGCTCTAACAATGGCGACGTTTTCTCGGAGATACTGCAACCAGTCTGAACTTTCCAAATATATATGGAAACTGAAGGACAACAACACAAATTTCATCCTCAAGTGGAGCATCCCATCATTCGCAGCACCGTACAAATGTGGCACCAGAAAGTGTGACCTGTGCCTGTCTGAAAAAGTCGCCATTGTTAGAGCTGACCCAAAGTTCCTGCTAAACAAAAGAACTGAATTAGTATCTAAATGTCGTCATAGAAATAAGTTCCTACTGCACAATGTGAAGTAATGAGCTTCCACTTTAGGGAATTCTATAAATACCGAGTAATGCGCATTAATTAAGATCATTGTAGTCTGAAGATTAAGTCGAGAACATGAAACTCTGAGTCGCTACTGTGTCTCTTGCTTGTTTTATTATATATATATATATATATGTATATATATATATATATATATATATATATATATATATAGTTTTGTGTGTATGAAGAAGGCTGGAAATCCAACAATGTAGTCACTAGCCAGTAGCAGTGAACTACTACTGACTGATCCTTTTTTAATGAAAAACGTAATGTGCCGTGAGTGGGAATCGAACCCGCGTCCCCCTGGTTACTAGTCGGGTGTGCTAACCACTGCACCATCACGACAACCCTGCTGGCAACAGAGCAATCAGTGAAGATACTGGTTAGCCACGGGGTTCCCCGGCAATGTTTAACATTCAGGAACAGGACTACATCGGATCACCCAAAGGTGATTCACAGGCTACCAGCTAATTAATTATAGTTTTGTGTGTATAAAGAAAAGAAGGCTGGAAATCCAACGATGTAGTCACTAGCCAGTAGCAGTGAACTACTACTGACTGATCCTTTTTGAATGAAAAACGTAATGTGCCGTGAGTGGGAATCGAACCTGCGTCCCCCTGGTTACTAGTCGGGTGTGCTAACCACTGCACCATCACGACAACCCTGCTGGCAACAGAGCAATCAGTGAAGATACTGGTTAGCCACGGGGTTCCCCGGCAATGTTTAACATTCAGGAACAGGACTACATCGGATCACCCAAAGGTGATTCACAGGCTACCAGCTAATTAATTATAGTTTTGTGTGTATAAAGAAGGCTGGAAATCCAACGATGTAGTCACTAGCCAGTAGCAGTGAACTACTACTGACTGATCCTTTTTGAATGAAAAACGTAATGTGCCGTGAGTGGGAATCGAACCCGCGTCCCCCTGGTTACTAGTCGGGTGTGCTAACCACTGCACCATCACGACAACCCTGCTGGCAACAGAGCAATCAGTGAAGATACTGGTTAGCCACGGGGTTCCCCGGCAATGTTTAACATTCAGGAACAGGACTACATCGGATCACCCAAAGGTGATTCACAGGCTACCAGCTAATTAATTATAGTTTTGTGTGTATGAAGAAGGCTGGAAATCCAACGATGTAGTCACTAGCCAGTAGCAGTGAACTACTACTGACTGATCCTTTTTGAAGGTCCCAGGGGGACACGGGTTCGATTCCCACTCACGGCACATATGTTTTTCATTCAAAAAGGATCAGTCAGTGGTAGGTCACTGCTACTGGCTAGTGACTACATCGTTGGATTTCCGGCCTTTTTCATACACACAAAAGTATAATTAATTAGCTGGTAGCCTGTGAATCACCTTTGGGTGATCCGATGTAGTCCTGTTCCTGAATGTTAAACATTGCCGGGGAACCCCGTGGCTAACCAGTATCTTCACTGATTGCTCTGTTGCCAGCAGGGTTGTCGTGATGGTGCAGTGGTTAGCACACCCGACTAGTAACCAGGGGGACGCGGGTTCGATTCCCACTCACGGCACATATGTTTTTCATTCAAAAAGGATCAGTCAGTGGTAGGTCACTGCTACTGGCTAGTGACTACATCGTTGGATTTCCGGCCTTTTTCATACACACAAAAGTATACATATATATATATGAAAAATGCATTCCAGGACAAGCTGAGGCGTGACGTAAAGAGTATCAACTCGTCTACGAAAGTCCTTGTGTTTGCTGATAAAACAAGAAACCTGTACGAGATGGACAGGGACCAATATGAAAAGCTGTTAAGAGAAAACGTCACAAAAACGTACCGTAAAGCAGATGAAAAAACCGAGGAACACATCGGCCATGAGCTACAAAATATCACCAAGAAGCTTGAGGTATCTGACAGAGTTGAGAAGATGGCACAGAGGCAAGCATTCATCTCCCTTAAGGATTACAAAGAGAACTTTCAAAACAACCCTAAGTGCAGACTAATTAACCCCGCAAAAAACAACCTTGGGCTGATAAGCAAACAAATCTTGGATAGGATCAACAACAACATTAGATCCAAAACTAAACTGAACCAGTGGAAGAACACAAAATCTGTCATTGATTGGTTTTCAAACATCGGAGAAAAGCACAGGCATTCATTTCTGGTTTTTGACATTGTGGATTTTTACCCATCCATATCAGAGCAAATACTGCGGTCATCGCTAGGGTATGCAAAACAACATACAACCGTCTCAGAGCAGGATATTGAAATCCTCATGCACTCAAGGAAAACCGTCCTCTTTGATAAAAACGAACCCTGGGTCAAGAGAGGGGATTCCCCTATGTTCGATGTAGCCATGGGTTGCTATGACGGAGCCGAGGTTTGCGAGCTGGTTGGTCTGTACATCCTACACACATTATCATCGAAATTCCCGGAAGGGGACATTGGCTTGTACAGAGACGACGGCCTGGCGGTCTTTAAGAATATGAACGCAAGAGCGGGCGACAAAGCAAGAAAAGCCTTTTCTAAGGTCATCAGAGACCTTGGATTTAAAATAACAGTGCAAGGCAACCTCAAGGTGGTGAATTATCTCGATGTCACGCTAAATCTAACAACTGGAAGGTATTTCCCATACAGAAAACCTGGCAACGATCCATTGTACAGCAACGCCAAATCCAATCACCCACCTTCTATAATTAGGCAAATTCCAACATCCATAGGCACTAGAGTATCGAGTTTGTCCTGCGACCAAGACAAGTTCAATAAAACCTCGCAGTTGTACAACAACGCCCTGAAATCCAGCGGGTACAAAGAACGAATCCATTATGTTGCAAATCAAAATCAAAACCAAGGAAGAGCAAAATCCAGAATCAGGTCAAGAAAAATCATATGGTTTAACCCGCCATACAGCCAGAATGTTCGAACCAACATCGTTAAATCATTTCTTTGCCTGATAAACAAACATTTCCCAAAGTCACACAAGCTTCACAAAATATTCAATAGAAACAACCTCAAGGTCAGCTACAGCTGCACTACAAACATGGCTAACATAATCAAAAGCCACAACCAGAAGATCCTGAATGAGTGCAACGAGTCCTCCAGTGAGAAGAAATGCAATTGTAGAAACAAAAACCTTTGCCCTCTTGACGGTGCGTGCCTAACCAGCAACATTATATACCAAGCTACTGTCACAACAACTTCCGGTAACTCAAGATCCTACATTGGCATGACGGAAAACGAATTCAAAACACGGTACAACAACCACAAGCTTTCTTTCAATGACAAAAAACACTCACATGACACTGTACTTTCCAAGCACATCTGGGACTTAAAGGACAAAAACATCGACTACGCAATCAAGTGGCGCATCGTAAAAAGAGCAAAAGCGTACAAAGGCAACCCTTCTCGCTGCAAACTGTGTTTATCTGAAAAACTTTGCATCTTGAGCGCAAAAAACGCCTTTTTCTTGAACAAGAAATCTGAGCTGGTAACGAAATGCCGCCATGAAAACAAGTTTTTCACGACAACCAATCACCGGAAGCGTCGCTGCAACCGTTCCTAAATTTGAACACTTACATATGACACCTTCTCGTAGACAACGATCAGTCTGATGATCGCCTTGAGCGTGAAACTCGAGTAACTAGTAATACTTTCCTTCTTACATTTGTATATATATATATATATATATATATAGTACAGTGAGGTAGGGAGGGTATATATTAGCAACTGATTGCCTTAATTACTTAGGATCACCAGCCTATTCCCGTTTGGATGGCGATTCATTAGGCATTTCTGAGAAATACAGAGAAATTTCGAGAATTCCTGGCTGAGCCACATTTTCACTTAATTGCTTAGTTGTGCTGATTTCTGTTCCCAAATTAACCTTGTCTATATATATATATATATATATATCTATCTGACTGATTTTTGAAGAAGGTGGCTGCTTAAATTTTCGGTTGAATACGGGCTTCGCCCGTATTCAACCTCTTGGCGCGGTCTTTGAACCAGGGGGGGCTCCGTCAACACATGCCTGTGCAAACTCTAGAGTGTCTAAGCTATGATTTAAATGTTAGTTTGCACCTATAAGAGCAAGGCAAAGTTAGTTTAGGGGGGGTTGATTATACCCTGAGTTAGAGTTTGTGCCTTGGTTTAAATCAAATAACTTGTCAGTATTTCTGTGACACTACTTGGCAGAAATTGATCGCCTATGACTTAGGAATGACCAAGAAGCTAATTCTCTTATATAGGACTTGATCAAAATTTAAGTCAGGAAGTCAGGAAATGTCTTACCTTGACCTCTCAGGTGCCACAGGGATCCCCATGCAAGGACCAGTAAAATAATAATTAGACACGTGTAAACTCGAGAAGTTGCATTGTCCAGGAGGGGGTAAGGTTTGATCCTAGCTGCAATCATAGCTGTCAGTAGAGAGAACTTTGCTGTGCATCTGAAGGTGCTAAGTTACAGCATCAATGGGTAGCTTTTTGTAAATCCAGTCAGATATATATATATATATAGCTGAAGTTTTGAAAACAAGGTCAAACTTGGCTGCAAAATTCAAAGTACAACTGCTGCCAAGACGGTGAGCTTTAAATTCCTAGGGGGGGCTGCGTCATGGCTTGTCGCATGCAAGTCTAACAAGTATGAGGTGTTAGTCCATAGCCAAAACAAGTCACTAGACCTCTCTATGGGAGGGTGAGGGAAGTAAATGATGACCTATCGGGTCTGAAAAACAGTTAAAGATATCCAATGCTAAAACAAGATGTCTGATTTCTGTGAGATATATAGCTGAAGTTTTGAAAACAAGGTCAAACGTGGCTGCAAAATTCAACTTTGGCAGCAGTTGCACTGACGATGAGCTTTAAATTCCTAGGGGGGGCTGGGTCATGGCTTGTCGCATGCAAGTCTAATGCCTAGTTAACTGTCTTAATGGCTGATGATATTAGCCTTTTTCTCACACATATACATTTTTTGTTTATATTTCCAGGTCCAAGTCACAAGTTGCCAAATGGCAATGACACTGACTTTTTAAATTAAAAGATGTTGTCAATGGAAAGGTTAGAGTCCAGTTACTGACAAAATATAACCGTCCCAGCTATTCTAGTCTAATTTAAAGACAAATTAAGATACGTGGGAAGGACCTGGTTTGCATAAGATCAGCTAGATATATATATATATAACAATATTTTTCCACTCAATATAGTTTCATATGGACTTTAATACAGGTCTGTTCCGTAGACCAACAAGGAGTTGGACCACTCATCAGTTAAATTCCATGTACACTGTAGCATCGCTGGGGTTTATATACATCAGTAGCGTGATTGTTACAAGATTCAAACTTGAAAAACAATAGTAAAAAAGCATTTGTAAATTTATGATTGGTTGCTGAGGATGCGATTGAACCTAAGGAGAAAATTTGGCTCGTGCCTGCAAGTTCATTACGTTTGTTGAGCGTTGCCATGTCCGGTTTATATAGAATATAGAATTTCTCGGTACTACATAGATTACATCGTTTAGTAACGTTGCTATAAGATTTGGCCTTGGCCAGAATTTTCGAGGAGATTGCGAAGTCTTTCTTTTGATCTTTTAGCTGCCATAGATGTTTGCTCAGTTCGGTGTCATTCTTTTTACTTTCGGTTTTGAATGACATTTGGTGGTTTCGCCATCTCGTCTCGTCTTTGAGTGGTCCAACTCCTTGTTGGTCTACGGAACAGACCTGTATTAAAGTCCATATGAAACTATATTCAGAAGAAAAACATTGTTATTACCGCTCCATTATTGTGGAGCACTATTCTGGATTTATTCGGTTTGAACTCACCTGAAGTTATATATATATATATAAATTTTCAGGTGAGTTCCACACTGATAAATCCAGAATACTGCTCAGCAATAATGGAGCGGTAATAACAATGTTTTTCTACTCAATATAGTTTCGTGCTGGAGCTTTGCAAACAAGGTCAAACTTTGCTGCCAAATCCAGAATGTAACTGCTGCCTTTACACTCAGGGCTAGGTTTAAATTGCTAGGGGGGGCCTCTGTCATGGCTTGTCACATGCATCTCTAACATGTATGAGATAATAGGCCATGGCGAAAACAATTCACTAGACCTCTCTATGGGAGGGTGAGAGAAGTAAATAATGACCTATGGGGTCGCAAAGAAAGTTAAAGATATGCATTGTTAAAACAAGTTGTTTCATTTATGTGACATAATTGATTTGAGGAATTGCCAGCGCTTTGGGTTGGCAAAAAACGTCAGTGCTTGGAAGTAAAAATTGGCACCATAGGCAAAAGAAAGATAAGCATTGTTTTATATATTTGGGAAATCCAAGCACTTGTGTCTAGAAAAGAAAAAAAAAGAAAAATTGGGGGCATACAGGTATATAGGCAAGAGAATGTTAAAACAAGTTGTTGGATTTATGTGGGTTAATTATAGCTGGGGTTTTGAAAACAAAGTCAAGCTTTGCTGCAAAATCCAGAGTGTAACTGCTACCTTTGGCAGCAGTTACACTCAGGGCGAGGTTTAAATTGCTAGGGGGGCCTCTGTCATGCCTTGTCACATGCAACTCGAACATGTATGAGGTAATGAGGCCATGGCCAAAATAATTCACTAGACCTCTCTATGGGAGGGTGAGGGAAGGAAATGTAGACTTGTTGGGCAAGGGAAAAAGGCTTTCGTGCCATATGAAACATTACTTCTTCTGAAGTCACCTTAGTCATGTTCCAAAAATCAGTTTCAAATGTAGCAGACACATTAATGGGCCTTAATTTCCTTAATGACTAATCATATTAGCCTTTTTCTCACATATATATTTCTTTATTTCCAGGTCTAAGTCACAACTTGCCAAATGACAATGGCACTGACTTCTTGAATCAAAAGATGTTTTCAATGGAGAGCTTAGAGTTCAGTTTTCAACAAAATAAAACCGTCCCAATTATTCTAGTCTAATTTATAGACATATTAGGATATGTGGAGCGGACCCGGTTTTCATAAGATCAGCTAGATATATATATCTTTTGTTTTCTCATCAGAAAGGTGAGACAGAAAGCATGTGTATTTCATACTGAAGGAATAATATGTTTTTGTTCTAACAAAAATAATCAAGAATCAACGCGACAAGTTCAAAGAAAAAGCCACTTTAGTCTCCTGTACAGAAAGTATGGAAGTAGTCCTTTTGAGTGCCTGCTCCATATAGCTTGGATGTATCGTAGAGCTGCACTTTGTAGAGAACAAAACTAAGAAGTCCATAGTGCACCATACGATATCATTGTCCACAGTGCACCGTAAAATACAAAGATTTGAAGAATATGGCTACATACGCCCAGCAAGAATAGGAAGGCCAGACATTACCACCTTTTTAACAAGAGCACATCTTCTTGTGCTCATGGAATACGTATTAAAGAATCCCACAAGCTATTTGAGGGAAGTGGAACAGTATTTTAATTGATTCAACCAGGAGCTCTTCATCGTATTTTGAGGCAAAATGGCTACCCCTACAAACGGGTAAGTGTAGTAATTAAAGTGCAAAACTATTGGGAAAGGCAGTTGAAAAAATTATTTTGTTAACTTTACTTTTATTAAACTATAAGATAGGTGAAGAAAATAGCCCTTTAAAAAAATTTAAAGCTCAGATGGGAGCACCATAATTTCCGGGCGATTACCCTCGTGGTAAATTACCTGCATCAGTCATTTTTTGCAATAACAAGAAAAAAATTTCAACAGATTACCCGCACTAGCAGATAACTCTCATCTAAAAACAAAAGAAATTTGTGAGTTCACAAATTTCTTATCTGCACGAGCAATC
>NC_090869.1:46371236-46386236 GCF_036669935.1 Montipora foliosa
ATGATGTGCACTTAGGACAATATAGACCCTTTTCCATGACTTATAAATGAATATCGTGATTATTTCTGGCAACTCAACCTGTTTTATCGTCTGACAGGAAAACATTTACTTTTGCATTGATGAGTGATTATCCTCATTAAAAATTTCACATTTATTTATAATTTTTTGTGCCGAATCTCACATAGGGCTTGAAAAAAAAAAGGTCTGGTCGTCCTCGACGAGTAGAGTAACCTTTTAAGTCGTACTTACCCATTGGGCAAGGGTCCGGGCAAGTTGTCTGCAAACTAAGTTTAAAAAGTAAACTTTAAGACTTGCCCTGCACAAGCAAAATTTGAGAGCTGTTTATCGGAAGGGCAAGTTAGAGGTCAATTTTTTTCTCTAGCCCTGCTCACATTTACTGATTACATTCTTTCTGTCAGGACATACAGATATGTTGCCTATAGACAATACACATATTGGATTCACAAGAAGCTGGGACGAAAAATGAGAATTCCAATTCCATCTTGTGCCGTGAAAAAAATTAGGGAGAGCTTTCCAAGTGAAAGTAGAAGCTATAAGGGCTTTTAATATGCCCATTGACAGATTGCCAATTTTTAATGTAATCATCAGGTTTGTTTAAGGCTGTGTTTACTGTCACAAATTCTATAATCATTTTTTATATGAATGTTCAGTTCTTCCTTTCCTAAACAGCAGGGACATAAACCACTTTCATAAATGGCAGCCAATTATAAATTATTTTATAAGGTTAGTATTAAAATTAGCCTAGGTAACCTCATTTTGAAGTTGGTAATTTAAAAGAACTTTTACTCTGAAACGAGGTTAGTAAGGCTAATTTAAATGCATACAAAAGAATTTTAAATTGGCAGCCATTTATGAAAAGGGTCTATTCAAGTTAAGTACGAACCAATTGGTTCATTACACATGTATCAGATTAAATTCCTTACATACAGTGTGTTATTATATGACATGTAAACTTTGGCTAAGCTGAAGGTTAGGACTTGTTGTGTTTGCAGTGGCTCATGGAGAATTTAGTAAGAACCTTAATTACTTATCGAATCGTGATTTGTGCTGTGCCACAACTTCTTCTTTTGCTTGCCTTGGGTGCTGGCTTGTCAGAGGTTTTGGGAGGGCCTGCAACGCTGGCTTGAATTCCTGCTCTGCAGCTCTGTGTGATTCTTAGTCGGTGAAGCTCATGAAAAAGTGTTGTTACATAATCTAAATAAAGAAAGGTAGATATAAAGTATGTGATTCTCCAGGATTCAAGAAATGTTTTTATATTATTCATGCTCTGTAAAAAGAGCTTTGTGACAAAGACAAACTTGAATAAAATATATGCAGAGCCTACACGTAGCTATTTGTAATAGTAAATGGACCAAGTTGGGTACAATTCAGGGAGTAATCGCACAAGTAATTTCAAAACAGGAGAAGTGCATGATTACTCCCTGAATTGTACAATAAAGCAGTTTTCAATCGAGTGTCGAAAGCAATCAGGCAATTATTTTGGTTTTGGTTTTGGTTTTGGTTTTGGTTTTACTAATGGTTTCAGATTGGCTGAGTAGTCTAATTAGTAAGTAATTGGTTTGGTTTTGGTGTTATGACAGCCATTTGAAAACCGCTCTATCAGGTCCAATTACTAATTAATCGTATCAATATCAAATTTATGGTACTCAGTGTTGTACAATTACCATACGAGCAAGCCTGTTTAATTTCTTTTGCCACAGCTCCCCCTTTCTTGTACTTTGGATATGACACCAGCCACTCTCCAGATCCTTCAGTCTCTCCACGTTTAACTTTTCTTTGAGGTTTGCTTGCATTCTCATTGAAGTGGAGGGCTGCAATTTGGAATCTGAAAGGTTAAGAGCAAGGAGTAAAAACTTCTCCAAATTTCTCCGAATTATTTTATGGTTATCTGACATCCCCCCATTTTAATCTACAAGGTGATCTATGGACGTCAAAGGTTTTCCTTGCTAGTGTTACAGAATATTGGTGCAGTTAAGTTGTTGCAAGACTCTGCATATTCTCCAGACTCTACGTGTTTTATTTTGTGATTTCAAACATATTCACTATTGCCGGAAATTTGTAGCTGCTTTCAAAGCTGTTGTTTATGTTCAGAGATGAAAGATTAAAATGGTACTACTAAAATAAAAAGTAGTAAACATAGTAGAAAATAAGTGCTAACAAGATAATGTTCAAAACAAAATGGCATGTAACAGGCTACCTTGCTCTCATTCCCTGATATAAGAATTGTGTGTGCTTCGGGGCAAAGTATATGTCCACTTTGTGTCAAACCTCAACTAGGGACGTCTGATCAGAAGAAGACAACTTTGTAATGTCCTTTAAAAAATACTTGCTGCTGATAACTGTATCTAATTCTTTTAATGCCTTGGAGCCTGTTACAAACAAGATGAAGTGTGTATCAGTGGAATATATCATTAAAAAAGTAAAATCTAGAATAATAAAGACAGGAGGTGTAGACTCAGAAGCTGTTCTTAACAACATCATGGAGTGGGTAATTAGATTAAAAATATTACTAATATTCAGGTATATAATAGAGTCTTGAATTTGTAACACAGCTCAAGGAAGATGAGCTGAGATGTGATTCACTATTATCTGTTGTGGGGGATTCCAAAGTGTGCCTCGTAGTGCAATCCCACAGAACTAGTTCAAATGACCTCTTCTCAACCATTTCCTCCCCTCTTGTAAGGGACCATGAGCACATCTTGGAAAAGCTTCAGAATGCCCCTCATGCACATTTCTTACATGGTTTGTTATAGAATGCCATTTGGCAACTACTTGCTGTCCATCACCATTGCTGCTGGCAGCACACCAATACATGTGGTTCGAAATACTTTGCTTCCACTCTCCAAGAATAGCACAAGACTTTTTCTTGGCAAGGGCATCAATTTTCTTTGAGATGTCTGATTGAGAAAAAGTAAAAATTAAAATCTTGCCATTTAAAAAGCTTTAATAAATACATCAATAGTTAAATTTAATCCACATATTATTTAGTGGCTCATTAGTAGGTATTGGGGTTGTAGCTGCCCACAAATTTGCAAAGAGGGGGAGGGGGTCACATTTGAACCCCTCTCTTGCAGTTAAACTAGACACATACAAGATGAGACTTTCTGTAACATACTTGTTGCCATATGCCAGCAGTCAAATCTGTGGTCAATGTCACTTTCACTTTCCCTCATGTATTTTTTAATACCAGCGTGTCGGTCGGTGATTTTGGTCTGGATAGTAACTTCCTGATTCTTGATTACTGCAAGGCCTCTCTTTAGACCTTCGAGCTCCATGTGGTAAAAACTGCTGTTGCTTCCTTGATGTCGACAGTTTCCTCATCCTCCTCAACGGTACTGTCTATGTTGTTGTCATCTAAGTCCCTATTAGTGTATCAATTAGTATAATATAAAAATGCACATCAACGCCATTAGAGCTTTCTGATAATTCAGGCAAAAGCAGAGATGAACGCTAGTTTTTACTTGACGGAAAGCTACCAAAAATTAATAGAGGCCTTGTATTTAAAAACAGAGTGCGAGTTATAATAGATCTTTCATAACGTGCGTAAGCAAACCACCAACCACTCATCTCCACTGCTGCCATCACTACAAACGCTGTCTGTTTCGGATGACTCCTCAGTCCATTCTGTTACTGGATTAGGCAAGGCTTCTGACTTTTCCGGTAGGTCAAACTTTTGCTGGGAGATTTTTTTTTTGAGTCTTCATCACCCAAAGCACACTGAACTGCGCTAGAAAGCACTGTTTTAAGATAATGTCAATGGAAATAATTAGCTGCAGTCTTTGGGAGTGAAAATGTCATAATTTGGTCGTGACTTACTTTTAGGAGTAGCTGTTTGATTTTGGATGGATCTGTAATTTATTCGGGTGGTCTGAGTTTGATGACTCCTTACCTTGAGAAATTAGAAATATAGTAATTATGACAATTAACAAAATCTTGCCCACAGTGCATCTTTTAATAAGTACTACAAGCATATAAGGTTTATTGGGACCAGGACGTCCGTGTGCAAAGTTTGCTCAGTAAGACCTCAGTTTTCTTACCTGTAACTGGTGAATAATTGTAGTTTGTGTAGCGTTGTTGTAATGTATTTCTTTATATGTTTGCGAGGAAGCTTCTTCTTTCTCTGGAGACACTTGCACTGCAACTGATATGTTTCTGGGTGACTTAGGTCATAGGTTTCCATTGACTGTAAATTTACAAGTCTTCGTTTTTACAGGGGTCTCGTTAAGGGCTTTTTGCGGAGATTGCACATGGATGTGAGGATCTGGTGATCTGTCTAGCAATTCGGACAGGACCTACGTTTTAATAAATCAGAAATTGATAATGTTAGTTCATCGGAATCCCGCTGAGAAGGGTGATAACGATATTACATAGCCTTCAACTTGCAACTGCAGAATACGGCTTTGCAACTCTGTATTGTAACTTAATGGATCTTGGGGAAACTTAAAAGTGCTAACTTTGGATGTTGAGTTAGTGCACTTTATTGCCACACAAAACACCATGGTTTTCCTAGGAAGTTCACAGTGATCTTGAAACCAAAACAGTTTCAAATTTCCCGCTTTTCTTCAGCTCACTAACAATGACGTCACAAGTTATATTTCCAACACTTTTCCGACAATTTTCCCGACCGCTCTACGATTATGAAGGCTGAAAAACAGTGATTTTTACATTCCAATATCTCCGCAATGCTTCGTCCAATTCGTTTGAAACTTCAGAATATGTTTATTTTATACTTAATGAACACATTGGACGCAAAAGAAATAATGTCAAAATTTTGGTTCATTTGACCTTTAAACAGTGGATAGTGATTTATCCAGTGGATAATGCTATCCACTGAAGACTGCTTGCTCGTTCTTGTGCAGTTCACCACTTTCAAATGCCCTCAGAAGGTCATCATTTGATGTAATATGAATAACTAATTTCAACCCCTTCTGCCTCATTGAAACCAAGGTGCTCTCCATACATATCAACAAGCATTCGTGTGATACTCTGTACGTCCATCTCCGGGAACTCATCAATCCTAAAATTTTTCAAAGGTTCGTTTATTGTTTGGGTCGTTCATCATGCGAACTTATTTATGCCGAGAACGGTGCCTATAAATAAACTATGCGCACAAAAGACTAAAATGGGTATAATTGCGGTCGTGCATGCAGCCAGGATTCACTGAATCACGGAGAGATTCAAATGCTAAGGTATGGCTTAGTGTAAACTCATAGTATTTGATTCAGTGAATTAAGTTGGGGTGAAAAATAGCCACAAGCCACATCCTGTGGCAAGCCCCAACCAAAGCCGCAGACACGCATGCCCTAATAAACACTGCACCAATGATAAAGAAGAAAGATTACGGACAAATGCGGTATGAAGGCAAAAGGAGGACCAGGGCACACGCTGATATGTCCCTGAGGCCTTCTCAAGTAACATCGAGAAATAGACACGACCGAGTGTTCTAAAGGAACCGATTAATCATGATGAAGTTAACAGTAATTACAAAGCCAGCCCTTCTCTGATCTTTGTTGTAGTAAAATGTTAAAAGTGCGAAAATAAATATAGGACCTAGGCCCAACACGCTGCCCAAGCCTATGCCTGGAAGGTGAGCGGTGTTCTCAGCTGCAACTTAAGGAGTGCAACGAAGACTAGAAACAACATTGTTGCCCCAGTCCTTGACTGAAAGGCAAACTTATTTAGGTTGACGAATGTATAGCTTAAAAGCGGCAGATTTCCAACGGCCATGGTGATGAATCTGAGCATCTGATAATCCCTTTTCAGCCGCAAAAGAGGTGGCGCAGATCCGGAAAGAGTGGGACTTTTATTTGGATGAATCAAGTTTAGCGTTTGATGAAGTTGCTGTGTAAAATGGCCAGTTTTAACTGGGGTTTTATCCGCGAAGCAAAATAAGGCACCCGGCGTGGTACCCCGCATAGCACTGTTACAGCCCGTACTCGTTCTGGAAGAGTTACAAAGAAGCCCGAGAGACTGGACCTGTGAATAGTTATACTAACCCCACCCTAGTGTGTAGGACTTAGAGTGTCATGTGACTTTCGTTGTTGTTCCTGCTCTTGTTATCGAAGGTTTTTGTACGTCTAGCATTTCGCTCGTATACATCCCCTTGTAAATCGATGTGTAGCCGAGTCCAGTGGATTAAAGTTGTGTTACGCTTCAGTGTCTCATCGTAAACCCTAACATGGTCCTTCACAGCCGGAGAAAAGGAGATATTTCAGCAGTAAACTTGTAATTCTTTGCAAGGTCATCAGTTGCAACCACATGGCCACCGGTTCCTCGAGCCAAATGGAAGACTTATCTCAACTCACAGTCGATCAAATTCGTGAAATGCTTGGAAAAAAAGGATTGCCGACTACTGGAAAGAGAAAAGTCTTACTGGAAAGGTTAGCGAACGCTCACCGTGATTCGAAGTCAAATGTTATTGCACCAGAATTAAAGGAAGGTTCGAATTTCGCCGAAGCTTCGAAGGAACCTCTTCAAGTGAAAAGTGAAGTTGAAATTCAGGAGGTTAGTTCGATTAGACGTAAAGCCAGAGCCTTGCAAATGGATATGGATGCGTTGATTCAGGATATTTTGTATCTAAGTCAAAATGCAAGCAACAAAATCAAAGTGCAGTTGAGAATTGAAAGGCTAACTGTGTACCGTGAGAATTATCTTCAACTGAGAAATGAATTAATTGCGCTTGTTGCAGAGGATATGATGGAGGAGGAACTCCGAAGATGGGGAAAAATTCTGAGTGAAGTAGATAAAGCTGTGGATGCTGCTCATGAATTCCTAAATAAAGATTGCGATGTGGGAGATCACTCCTCGAAGGATATTGCATACAGTGACAGTCGTGTATCCTCAAATCTGAAATTACCGAGAATTGAGTTGCCAAAGTTTAATGGCGATGTGTTGAAATTTCAAAACTTCTGGGATCAGTTTGAAGCTGCAGTTCATAACAATGTTGATTTACCAAATGTTCAGAAGTTTACTTATCTACGCTCGGTGCTAACTGGAAATGCCTTGAAAGCAATAGACGGATATGAAGTAACCGGAGCAAATTATGAAGCAGCTGTTGAATGCCTTAAACACAGGTATGGAAGAAAACGTATGATCATCTCATTTCTAGTGAAATCTATCATCAAGATGGATGCTAAGTCAGTTGTTAATGCATCCTCCCTCAGAGATCTCTATGATACCTTTATGAACAGAACTAGAGCTTTAGAGGCTCTTGGAGAAGATCCAATGAGCCATGGATGTATTTTGTTACCCCTTTTTGAGACCAAGTTACCACCTCAGTTATTGGAAAAATGGGAGTTGACACTTGCAGACACTCAAGAAGATGAAATAGGCCTTGAATTGTTCTTTAAATTTCTTAACCGACAAGTTGTGTCCAAAGAAGCAGGAGAAAGAAGTTCAAATGGGAACATCACCCCAGGTAATCACAGTTTTGATAAAGGTAAAGAAAACCGAAGAAAGTCTTTATCTCCCAAAATGGGTGGTGAGAATGAGATGTATACTGCTTCTGCACTACTTGGTGAAACACGCCCTCCAAAACAGCCAAATTGTAATTTCTGCAAGGCAGATCATGACCCACAAAATTGCCCAATGTTTAATGAAAAATCACTTGATGGTAGATGGAAACTAGTGCAAGAGAACAAACTGTGTTTCAGTTGTTTAAAACCTAGCAACCACAAGCACTTCTCCAGAATTTGTCGCCATCCTAAGTGTTCTGTAGCGAATTGTGGTCACCGACATCACTGGTTATTGCATGGGCAGCAGTCAGTTGTTACACCTCGGCACCTAAGCAACACTAGTTTAAGTGGATTGGCTTCAACTAAGCCTGCATTACCTATGAGAGAAACACTCCTACAGACAGCATTGGCCAGGTTAATTGTTAAGGGTCAAGAAATGACAGTCCGTGTTTTACTAGATTCAGGGAGTCAACGTTCGTATATTCGAAAGAACATTGCAGAGGCCCTTGACCTGCAAGGTCCCTCAGAGCTATTAAGTGTCACAACGCTAGGTGGGGAAACCAGCGAAACGAAAAGATTCCAAAGAGTGAAATTTACCCTTTCACCAATTAAGGGAGATTCAAAGGTGGAGATAGAGGCCCTTTCTATTTCCAAAATTTGTAATCCTCTCGGGCCAGTACAGATGGACTTCCATAAGAACTCTCATCTTCAAGGCTTAACTCTTGCAGATAGTTATCCTCGTGGTTCAGTTCAAGTAGATGTTCTTATTGGTGCAGACCACTACTACTCATTTGTGACTGGGGTCTGTAAGAGAGGTAGTTCCAGTGAGTCACTTGTTGCTGTTGAATCTTGCCTCGGCTGGATTGTCACGGGACAAGTAAACCGCCAATCAAGGGAAACTTCATCCATGCTGACAGTTGTAGAAAACGGTGGAGTTAACGAAACATTGAAAAGATTCTGGGAACTGGAATCAATTGGTATTGCAGAGAACGAGGACCCTGTTATGTCACAAGAGGAAGAATGTGCTGTTGCTGACTTCAATAGAGGATTGAACTTTGATGGACATAACTATGAGGTGCGACTACCATGGAAACGAAATCCTCCAAAGCTAGAAAGTAATTATGCACAAGCTTTGAGACGCCTGGAAAGTGTTGAAAGAAAGTTAAACCAAGACCCTGTGAAAGCTAAGGCTTACAAAACAGCGATCAACGAATATGTAGAGAAAGGTTTTGCCGAGGAAGTACCTGATCAGAGTGATGACAATGGAACTGTGCGGTACTTACCGCATCATGCTGTATTTCGTGATGACAAAAGAACGACAAAATGCAGAATCGTATTTGATGCTTCCGCACGAGAAGGAGGTGATGCCTCCCTTAACGATTGTATTCTTCCTGGTCCTCCTTTACAGCCGAACCTTGCATCTGTACTGATTCGATTTAGAACACACAAAATTGGTCTCATAGCAGACATTGAAAAGATGTTTCTGCAAGTCAAACTAGCACCAGAGGACAGAGATGTTCACCGCTACCTGTGGAGAGATTTACAGCCTAACAAAGCACCAAAGGTGTACAGAATGCAGAGACTGACTTTCGGTGTGAACGCAAGTCCTTTCCTTGCAATTGCTACAGTCCATGCTCATGTAAACAAATACAAAGAAATGTCCCCGTATGCAGTAGAAGAAATTTTACAAAATATGTATGTCGATGACTGCCTGACAGGAGCCGATACAGTAGATTCAACTTTGAAGCTTCAACAAGAAATGTCAGAAATTATGATGACAGCAGCATTCAATTTGACTAAGTGGGCAAGTAACTCAGAGCTAGTAATGGATGCTATTGACCCAGCTAAAAGAGCCTCATCGCCATTCGTGGAGTTCAATTCGAGCGACCCCCTAAAGGCACTTGGCGTGTCATGGGACTTGAACTCTGACCACTTTATATTCCTCGCACCGAGTGGAATCATCTCATCCCATGATCCAATGTCAAAGAGAAGTCTACTTAGTCTGGCATCGAAAATGTTTGACCCACTGGGACTGATATCACCCTTCACTGTTAGAGCCAAAATCCTTTTCCAAGAGTTGTGGTTGAAAGGATTACAGTGGGATGACCCGTTAGATAGCGACACTAAAGCAAAGTGGTTAAGTTGGAAGTCTGAGTCGTTGCAGCTAAAGGATGTGACTATCCCTCGATGCTTCGGAAATGGTATTACGCAAGACTCTGTGGTAGAGGTGCATGGTTTTGGAGATGCTTCCCCCAAGGCGTATGGAGCAGCAGTGTACATTCGAATAAGAGACAAGCAAGACAATGTATCCTCACAGCTGGTAATATCGAAGTCCAGAGTCTCGCCCATTAAGAAGGTGTCACTTCCAAGGCTGGAACTTTTAGCAGCAGTTGTAAATGCCAGGTTGCTAAAATTTGTTGTAGGGGCTTTGCCAATGAAGGTGGCTAGGGTTGTGTGTTGGTCAGATAGTATGGTGGCACTGCATTGGATAAAAGGGCAGAGTTCTTCCTGGAAGCCATTTGTTGCCAATCGTGTGGCTGAGGTACAGTCAACGTGGGATCCTGAGTGTTGGAGGTATTGTGGAAGTAAGGAGAATCCTGCAGACTTGTTGACGCGTGGGTTAAGCTGTAGTGATATGATTTCAAGCACTTTGTGGTGGAATGGACCCCAATGGATGTCTTCGCCTTGTGAACTACTACCCGCTCAACCCGAAAACGAAGCTGCTCCGGCCGAAGCTTGCGGGGAAAAAAAAACTACCCATGTGTATACAGCAGTCGTTGCAGAACCACTGATTGATATGTCACGCTGCGGGACATGGTTAAAGTTGATTCGAGTAACTGCTTATGTATTGAGAGCGGTCAAATTGTTTAAGACTAAGTCTAGGTCTTGTGAAAGGGAACTGTCGGCGGACGAGGTGAGGCAAGCCGAGATTAAATGTTGTATGTGGGTGCAGGAAGTGGTCTACAAAGAAGAATTCGAGAAACTGAAAGCTGGAGAGGTACTTCCCAGTAACAGCCGCCTCCTGAAACTGGACCCTTATTATGACAGAGATGATCAGGTATTAAGAGTTGGCGGGAGACTACAGTTTGCTGATCTTCCCGAACAGAGCAAGCATCAAATAATCTTGCCTCACGGACATCCTGAAGTTGCCAAGATGGTGCAAGATGTACATAAGAACATGTTACATGCTGGTCCAGAAACGGTATTATCAACTTTAAGGCAGAAAGTTTGGCTAACTCAAGGAAGACGTGAGGTTAAACGTGTTATCAGAAGATGTGTAGCTTGCCAAAGACAACGAGTTGGACCTTGTTCCCAGAAAATGGGTCACTTGCCAGAGGAAAGAATTTCCTGTTCACGAGCTTTCGCGCATGTTGGGACTGATTTTACGGGACCACTGTATGTGAAAGAGGGCTTAAACATTAAGAAAGCATATGTGTGTATTTTCACGTGCGCATCATCTCGTATGGTTCACCTGGAACTTACACATAGTTTGACAACTGATGAGTTCCTGCAAGCTTTTAGTCGCATGACGAGTCGCAGAGGTCTTTGCCATACAGTGTGGTCAGACAATGCACAAACCTTCAAGGCAGCAAGCAGGGAAATTCAGAAGTTATACGATGAACCCACAACTGAAAGTCAAAGAATGTGGAGTACGCTGGATCAAGATCAAATCAAGTCAGAGTTCTCATCACGAGGGATCAAGTGGAAATTCATCACAGAGCGTTCCCCATGGAGAGGTGGATGGTGGGAACGATTTTGCAGAATGATAAAAGAACCACTGCGCAAGGTCCTTGGAAGGGCACTTCTCACCTTTTCTGAGCTAAACACGTTGCTGGTCAGAATCGAAGGTATCATTAACTCGCGGCCGTTGACCGCAGTAAGTGATGATTGCAGAGCCCCGTTACCTATTACACCTGCTCATCTTGCAATTGGTAGGCCAATTAACCAGTTACCGGAAAGGAAAGAAAGTAGCTTAGAGGAGACCAGTAAGAGGACTGTCGAAAGGTATCTCTGCCTGCAGAGACTACTCAATCACTACTGGAAGCGTTGGAAACAAGAGTACCTACATCTCCTATCGGTAAGAAACAAGTGGCATAAAGAGATCCCTTCTATTCGAGTAGGCGACATTTTACTTATTTCTGACGACAATGTGCCGCGCACCAAATGGCCGTTGGCTAAAGTTGAAAGGGTTTATCCAGGTAACGACGGGCTTGTACGGACCGCTACAGTTAGAGCGCATAACAGTTTCTACAACAGACCCGTTCAACGTTTACACAAGTTAGAGATTGAGTCAGCAGCTTCACAAGTAAGCCCGGAAGCAGAGGATCCAGTCCATGGTGGGGAGAAGCCACAAACGAACACTGTTCATGTTGCAAGTATACCTGTTTCCAAGCCTAATTTGGGCGTTGTCCTCCCCGAAGGAGGACAAGGTGGGGAGAATGTTACAGCCCGTACTCGTTCTGGAAGAGTTACAAAGAAGCCCGAGAGACTGGACCTGTGAATAGTTATACTAACCCCACCCTAGTGTGTAGGACTTAGAGTGTCATGTGACTTTCGTTGTTGTTCCCGCTCTTGTTATCGAAGGTTTTTGTACGTCTAGCATTTCGCTCGTATACATCCCCTTTGTAAATCGATGTGTAGCCGAGTCCAGTGGATTAAAGTTGTGTTACGCTTCAGTGTCTCGTCCTAAACCCTAACAAGCACAGTAACATTGTAAGTAGGTCACTGGGCAAAACTCTGTGCCCTTTGCAGACACCAAAACGACTGAAAATGGGCGCTTGCCCGAGTTATGTTTGAAGTCCGAGATGACAATTCTCGCCGAGGTCACGCATTCGTTTTTAAATTGAAAGTGAAGGTCCTGGATTTGTACTAGAGGTTTCGAATTCGCTCACTTGGCCGTCAGTTCACCCACTCGGGAAAAGCTATAGAATGCTACCAAAAACATCGTTTGATACAACAGCCTTTGAAATGTTGAGGAATTGGTATGATTTAATGGGAGAACTAAGCGTTCCAACACACTGCGTGTTATAGGAAACCTAACATCCGGTGAGGACCGTAGCTTACTGTGGGCCGCTAAAAGCTTCTGCACTAAATTTTTTTCAGTGGGATCAGGGAAATTAGCGGACGTCACTTACTGTGGAGACATATCTTGAGATTGTGGAGGATGCAAACTTCCTCACGTAAAGATATGATATAAACAACGATAAATTATTTAGCGAGACCAGAAGGAGCGAGTCACGTGAACCGCCAAATTCAGAAGAAAACTCGACACATGTCAACCAAGCTCGTTTGTATGTATTACGTGATCCCTCAGTGATGGCTGAGTGTAGAAGCTCGTTCAAGTGATGGGCCAATTTTTGGTAGTAAGGCGCTAGTAATCTGAACTTCTCTACCTGTAAGCAAGATAAAGCGTCGCTTTTGCGGTTAACGCAACCAGCCACATGCTTAGCATGAAACAAAATATTGTATTTAAGAGTACAGAGAACAAAGAGCCTAAGCAGAACCATAACTGCACGATCCTTAGAAGTTTGTTTATTGATTTTCTCAAGAACTGCTTGATTATCGGAAAAGAAAACCATGCATTTGTCAGGCATAAGCAGTCGCCAAATCTCAATCGCCAAGACAAGAGTCTAAGATATTAATATGGAATTGCTTCCAAGTGGCGGCCATTCCGCAAAAAACCAATGTTTGCCAAATATTGCTGCATAACCCAGAGAACCATACGCATCTGTAAACAAATTGAGGTTTTTGGAATTGGCCCATCGAGATCTGAGGAAAAAGGATTTGCCGTTGTATGCACTCAAAAACTAGCGTCCAAACGTTGAGATTGTGTTGGTTAATCTTGGTCAAGTCTATTAAAGGGCACAGAAAAGCACGCCCAGGCACCACAACACAGCAGGCAAAATTGAGAAGCCCTATTAAAGGTTGTAGCTCTTTCAGTGTCACGCTTTAACAAGAGCAAAAATCAACCAAATGGGTACAGCATTTGACAAGCTTGTCCTCTGGAAGATGAACCCTCATTAATATGGTATCTAAGGTGATCCCAGCGAATTGTAAAGCAGTGGTGGGGCCCATAGTTTTGTCATCAGCTATCAGGATACCTATGCGCTGACACATGCAAAGAAAATTATCGAGGTCTACCTGACATTTTGTCTCAGCAAGCGCAATAAATAAAAAGTCATCTAAAATATGAATGATAGACGAAGCGTGCAATTTATCTTTAGCAATCCATTCTAACGCAGTACTGAATGTTTCGAAGCCCGTGGCCAAGATGGACGTGAAATTTTGTGCTCCGTCTTCCTGACCTGATTAAGTCGTCTTCTTTTCTTTTTAAATCTCATTTCTTTTTCCTAACCCACTAATAAGATCCGCTACTATGAAAAGAGAAACCGTTACCTCGCTCAAGCAACAAAATCAGGCTTTTAAGGAACAAATAGACGCTTTATTTAAGGAGGTAAAGTCGTTGAAGGAAAAGTGTCAAACTGAAGGAACCACTCAGGCTTCTGGTGACGACAGTAGCAACAAAGCCTCAAATGCTGAAAGTGAAAGAAGTTTGCAGTTTTTAAGCGACAAATATGACCTGACTGCTGCTAATTCTGATATCTTAGTACAGCTCAAGCAAATAACTCGTCGCCTACACGAATTAAGCAATCAAGTGGAACGTGTGAGTACCGCCATTGATGAAGCCGAGGATTACAGTTTTTAGTATAATGTTAAAATAATTGGTCTACCGGAGAGCGCCAGTGAATCGGCACTCGAAGCCAGCTCTCTTTGCACTAACCTGTTTGGACAAATGGGGGTTGAAGTTTCTTTACTAGACATCGATATTGCCCGTCGCATATCAACAAGGCGTGAAAGAGATGGTCCCAAACCTGTCATTTGTAAATTTGTCAGGCGGCTGGCGAAAGGGAAAGTTATGGAAGTTCGTCAACGAGCAGCTGAGGTTAACCCGACAAGTATCGGTTTGTCTGCTGATACCGAGCTCAGAGGTGTAAGAATCTTTGATCATCTTACTCCCAAAAAGCAGAAGCTACTCTTTGAGGCCAAGAAACTCAAAGAACGTGATCACTACCGCTTTTGCTGGGCCAAGAACTCTGTTATTTACCTCAAGAAGGATGAGGGTTCCCATGCGATCAAAATAACAGATATGGATTGCCTGCGAAGATTAGCCGGGGAAACTTGATTTCCCAACACTGATAAGTATTGTTTTCTTTTCTTTTCTTGTTTTTTCATGCCGGATGTGAATAGTCAATTAAATTTGCAAAGTCGTTCTTTATTTCAAGATCTACCATACTTTGGTCAAAATATTACTTCAGTCCATGGTCAATTTAACAATTGTTTATCCTCTCATCTGCCCTCCAAAAAGCACCTGGAAACGCTCTGTAGCATCTATGACCTAGATTTATTTAGTCTAAATACAGGTGTAGTCTATAATCCTGATTTTAACCTTTATAATCACTGCATACAGAGTCGTTATTTTTCTCCACATAGTTTCAATAAATTCAAAAGTAAATTTCCCAGATAT
>NC_090869.1:46393736-46396236 GCF_036669935.1 Montipora foliosa
GCATAGAGAGGTTGCATAGAGACACCACACGATGTTGCCTGTGTAGCTTCTATACAGTTTTCAATGTTATGGAGAACGAAGGGCTTCTAGACCTTTCTAATGATACGGACGTTTTCTGCCTTCACTATGTGTTCCTTCCAAGGCTGAACCGAGCTCTAGAGGAATTTCGGCTAGGCTGGAACCACCATAGTGTAAGTACAGAAGGGAACCAATCTCCTTACCAGATATGGGTAGCTGGAGTGTTAAGTGACGATTATGGTGGGTACACTGCTGTTCAAGACATTAGGAACCCTGATTTAACCGTCTATGGTGTGGAAAGTGGCAGTCTAGCTATGGGTGCAGCTGACAATGATGAAAATAACATTGTGACTTTGTTAGAACCAAATTGCCCTCTGAATGCAGAACAACTTCAAATCCTTACTGGAGAAATCGATCCTTTATCGAGTAGTTCAAATTTCGAAGTAGATATCTACCTACGTGCCATAAATTGCATCGCGTGAATCCTCGACCCACCCGCACAAAGTACCAGGTAATTCTCCGTATTGCTCGTGGGCGTGAACGCACGACGACGACGACGGAGTAGCGCAACATGGCGGCCATAGTCCAAATAATAGGTTGACAGAGACGTGCAGCCATGGTTTACCGTGTACTTCTATGATATTGGACATCCATATTATGATCAATTGACACCTGTCAATGCAAGGTATCCGCTGACCAGTATCATGTGACCATATCGCAGGCTCAAGTTTACAGCTCTAAATTGACTGGCTTTACCAGCTTTAAATTGACCGCTGTCCAAGAACTGGTTTTTCAATTGGATCTTGGGCGCATGTCAGGTTGACCTATTGAAAACAGGGCCAGGTTGTTCGGAAGCCGGTTGACGCTAACCGAGTATTAAATATTAATCGATTTATAACTTTTTCTTCCATACCACTGTTTTTCGCTGCTTTGTTTTGTGTATATGGTAATTGTTAAAACTAAAAACAGGAGGCCAAACAATATACAGAAAAGCTCACAGCAAAGTCCAAAAAAAACCCAAATCAAAATTCTACCTTTCCCTGCCGGGGCTAGCTAAATCGGGCTCTGAACAACCCGGCTCAGGAGCTACGCTTTTAGGCTGGCCTACATTTATATATTACTATACCAGTAATCGTTTCCATGTTAAAATACATTCTTCTAAAACATACTGTTTTCCCAGTAACGTGTTATGTGTTATATTTGCGTTCATCTGTAATTAATACTTATAAATTCTCTTTGCTGAACGATCAATTTGCCTCAGAAAATTACAAGCGATTATCTCGGTCGTATGATGAAAAGGAAAAGTCACAATAGATAGGTTTTATTGGCAAGTATCAACATTAAATTTCAGAAATGTTCCAAGTGCTAACCCTGCATCGATCGTCAAAACCCTTTTTACAACAACACATTATTGCTTGCAACGTTTGGCTTATTTTAGTTCTGTAATAGATACATATTTACTGATGTGCACGTTTGAACATTATTAAGTACATTGCTCGGAAAGAGATTTATAATGTATCAGTGAACCTTGTTCCATCCCGGCGTAACTTGTCATGAGTAATGTAGAAGAAGTCAAATTCAGGTAATAACCAAGATTACTACAAAGTTTCGATCAACATACAAAGAAGTTTTCAGACTACCAATTCATTATGTGTATTGGATCATGGAATAAAAGTATTACTACAAGTTGGGGTGGAATCCTTAATGCGGTGGATTTTTTGAAAGACGAGTACTTTCTGGTTTAAAAGCAGAGTTTTTAATTGGACTGAAGGGAGTTAATTCTTGCGGCGTTTTATTTTGTGGGTTTATTTCTGCGGGAACTAATTTCTGGGGATCGAGGTCAATCCGCAAAATTCGCAAACAGTAGAACCCTCAAAATTTTCATGCTACAAGGTACACAAAGGAGAAATTCAGTGTTGCTGTTATTAACTATTATTATTAACTATTGGTATTAAAAACTCTAAAGTGAAAAAACTTAATCGATCAAGGTAAAAAACCCCATCATTTTGGCTCTGTACTTTCGGATCCTGTGGTATCCTGACATGGTGGTTCAATTGGCTCACAAAAAGCCCGACACCCATGGATTACGTCCTCATCTCCGAGGGTCAAGAGCCTCGCACCGTGGTCCTCAAACGAGAGACGGCTGCTTAAATTTATGATGGCCTCCCCTAAAATGTTTTTAGCAAGCCTTCCATTTTGCTGATTCCGTACCTCTTTTGTTGTTTCTTTCTCGAGGATGTCAGCAAGGCTAGTTTCTCCTTCATATCGATATCCACTCTCCCTGATTCCATTTTCAAGAATTGTTGCCATCTCTTGCATGGAGTAATTCGGGAAAGTGAATTTATATTTTATTCTTGAACTTAGACCTGGATTTGCACTCAAAAATTCCTTCATTTCGGCGGGATAACCTGCGAAAATCATAACTGGATCACCTTTTTCCATTACTGCCATCAACTGGTTGATCGCAATTCGTCCGTAATCC
>NC_090869.1:46401236-46403736 GCF_036669935.1 Montipora foliosa
TTTTTATTTCCGATGTAAAACCACCAATTGACGGACGTGTCAATCCCACAGAAATCTGTGAGAAGGATCTGGTGCGACGGTCAATTTGCATGAGTTGTTGATCACTTGCTCGTGATTGAACAGGACCAAAACTATATATCCTTTGTTTTTTCAGTACTCTTGCATAAAACAAGGGGAGAAGAGTGGGTCTTAGTACTCTTCCATAAAACAAGGGGAGAGGAGGGGGTGGCTTATTACAGGGGGTGGGGGCGCTTATGTTAAGTTTTAGGCAATAGGAGGGGCGCTTATTTGTAGGGGGCGCTCGTTTGAAGGGAGGCGCCAATTCTAGGTCTTACCTTATCTTCATTCAAATTCCGTTGTCAAAGAAGCAACAGGCACTGAGTTTCGGATACCGAGAATGCCTGCTAGACTAGAGTTAAGTCTCCATAACTTTTTTCTTTACCCCATGTAGCTTCTGACAAAGAGCACCTTTCTTTGATGCCACTAAATCCATAAACGGTTTTATGTCCTGTAGTAACGCCAGTGCTGCGATTACACTGCAGGACTTTCCATCAGGGTTGTAGAAACCTGTCATTAAAGAGATGAGAGTAGTTGACGCGCATGTACGTCTGCCTTAATTCTTGCAATGATGTACATGTTAAAGGTTAAAATGACTTCCAGGTCTACCGGAATAATGAAAATTAAATACAACGAGCAAATCAAAACACTAATTTTGACGTAAAACTCATTAAACAGAGCGAAATACAAATGATTCCGGCTCACTGGCTCTCAACCTTTAGTCAGAAATGTAAATATGCATAAGAAGTTAAAAGAAAACGGGGCAAAAATGTGAATTTTAAATAGCACTTGATATGCGACCATCAAGTAACCAAGTGTGAAAGATTCTAGCACCTGATCATGTCGATTGACGATTCATAACATGGTCAGGAACAAATGCTCATATCTATCGATTTTACGTCTTCTGCTGAATTCGCGACTTGTCTTTAGCGACAGATTATCATGACAAAAGAAAACACCACAAAGCAAAAACACTTAGATTATCTGCGCTTCTCGATCCAGGGACGAGCAGATTTGGCCTTCACTCTAGTCTCAGATCCTCTCTTGTAAAGTTTGAGATGAAAATCTGGAATCTAGTTGTCAATTTGATATTTTACAAGTGTGGTTAACGTTTTTGTAATGCTCTGGGATCATATGTTAACGATATCTTCCTCGTCATCACAAATGGAACTCGCTGAGGAGTCTTGCCCTTTACTCCTTGGTGAATTAGCCCCAGGAACCATAGCAGGCAGTCGAAACTGTAAAGAAAAACGAATCCAAGGGTAGCTCGTCAGAAACAAGTCAGAAATAGTATTTTTATATAATGACATGAGAATAAAAAATTGGTGAAACAAAGAAGGGAGTTTTTGTTTAATAAGAAAGGACATCTTGGAAACAGAATCGGGAATTTTAGATAGAAAGGGCAACGCAACGATTACCCTTACCCTGTGTAAATATTTCTAATATACCAAATAAAATTACTTTTGGGCATGCCACAGTCCTTGCATTATTTCAATAACATGTGTTTTCAATCATTTGAAAAAGACGATACAACGTTTGAATTTGCAAGACAAAATTCAGATACTCACTTTGGCAACGTGTGTTTCGTGGTCAATACCTTATATGTTCATTTCATTAAACAGAACCAAGGGCTCAAAACCGATTTCCCTGAATCATACTATGAAAATACAATCCTTTCAAATTTTATCATTATTCTAATTACAGAAAAAGTTGACCCAAAAAAAAAACTCGCGTTGCTACCACCAGCGGTAGATTTTGGGGTTGAGCTTGTCGCCGAGAATGTCAACAGCCCAGTGTCATACTCGGCCTCGTAAAAGAAACATTATTGTTAGTCAGGTGACACGTCGCACCAAAGGTTGAACGTAAGAAAACTGTATTCCTGTCAGGGCTTCTTTAAAACACATAACTCATGCGGCATGGACTGTATACCTCTCATACAGTGTTTGAATTAGTTTTTGCATGCAAGTTTAAAACTAGCTTGTTCTCGATTATTTAGGGGATATTCTTACACGAGGTGAGGCGAGGACCACCCTTCTCTGCTAAAATGCGAGATTTTGGTGGACATAAAAGCATAAAACATAAAATATCGATAATCAACATGTAAAGAAGTCAAATTCAGTAAAGTTCATTGTAAAATATGGGGGTAGAAATGTAAACAAATTATTTTGGTCCATATGGCTGTGGAAACATAGATTGCCTTCCACTCCCGCATACATTTACTAGGAAATAAGCCTTCATAGGAAGTCACAAGAGTACAGTATACAGACTCTTTTGGCCTCTTAAATCGGGGTTGCCAAAAGATGAATACTTCGCAAAATTGGCTCATTGTTTCTGACATAACTCAATAACAAATGATATCTTAGAGAATACACAGTAGAATTAGTGATTCCTGGTTTCAGAGCTCCCTCCCTAAGGTATATGCCGAGATACATTATTATTGGTA
>NC_090869.1:46408736-46416236 GCF_036669935.1 Montipora foliosa
GAAATGGTTAGTGTTCTATTCTTTTCATGTTTACATTGTTATAAAGCTATCAGTTATACTACTTTTCTTCTGTATCAATTTCGCTGCTGTTGTCTTCCGCGGCTTTCTCGTTCATATTTCACACCTATGTACATGTAAGGATTGAAGTATTGCAGTACTGTGCAAAAGTAATTAGAGGGAAATTCGTCCTTTCGCCAACAAGGCCGTAATTTCGAGCGGTTCAAAGAAAAGCCGCATCGAAAATTCGCGGAAGATTAGTTTAAGTGTCGTGTCCTTCGAAATTTCGCTGTTTTTCGCTACTATTAGTCGAAATCCGAGGAAACTTGTTGAAGTTCGTCCTCATTACTTTTGCCCAGACTGTACCTGTGAAAGGCTAATATAGATTTTCCTTGGAGAGGCAGTTGTGGCCACAGTGACAAAGCAATTATATGTTGTGGTTGAAATTTTTTCAAACCAGTTTCATATTTGCCTTCCTTTGCGCAGTATTCATTATCATAATCTCAGAAAGGGAAATAAAAATTAAACTGCCTTGGATATTCTTTAAGCAAAAAATTTTTGAATCACGACATACACTTGTTTTCTTTACATTTATCTTGATTGACCAAAACATTTTGTCAAAATCTGCTATGGGAATGCAGTAAGCTTTCCTTACCAATTTTTGGAGAATACCAGTGGCCATAGCTATGACAGAAACTGGGAAGAATAAAAGCCTCAATTATGAATTAATAATTATTTCATCTTTAGGGGTCATGGCATTGGAAATGAGGAAGCGTTCCGTAAGGACTATGCACGTTTAGCAGAAGTGAGATCGATTTTAAAACAAGGTACCCCTTTCATCGCACTTACAGCAACAGCAACTGATGCAGTTAGGAAAGTTATCATCAGGGATCTGACGATGAAGGACTGTGTGCAGTTAATAACATTACCTAACAAACAGAATATTAGGTTCTCTGTTTCATCTGTTGACCCAGATGATCTAGAAACATCATTCCAGTGGCTTATTGATGTTCTTAAGTCAAAGAAAAGAAATGCACAGAAAGTGTTAATCTTTTGCAGAAGGAGGGCACATGTGAGGGAACTTTATGAAACTTTTCATGAAACTTTAGGAAGCAACAGCTATGTTCTTCCCACTGGACACGAGCTAAAGGATGACAGAACACGCCTCTTTGCTATGTACCACAAGAAGACACACCATTTGGTAAAAGAAACGGTGGAGAAAGAATTTTGCAAACTGGATGGCAGTGTGCGAGTGGTGTTCTGCACAATTGCTTTTGGAATGGGTGTCAATGTGGAAGGTGCCTACATTGCCCTTCATTTTGGCCCTTCTAGCTGCCTTGGCGACTATCTTCAAGAAATTGGTAGAATTGGTCGGAGTAGTGACAAGCAGAGCCATGCTGTACTTCTTACATACTCTGGATGCACAAGGAGCAAAAATATCACAAATGGAATGAAAGAGTATGTAAGAAAGGCAGATGTGTGTAGGCGTTCCTTGTTAATGCAGCCATTTTTGGATTGTCAAGACAAACCAGATGAAGAAACCAGAATGGAGCGTCATTCATGTTGTGACGTATGTGCAAAGACGTGCCGATGTTTGTGCCTGTGCAAGGGTAAATGCACATGTGACAGTGTGTGCAACAGTGAATTGTTTTTTTCACCAATGGAGGCTATTTCAGAATGCAACAGTGTAAAGATGATCGAACAATGCAGTTCTGATGAGGACACAGATGACAGTGATATTTATATAAGAAGCAGAATTTGTCACTTAGGCAATACTGATTCAGATGATAGTGACTAACTATTGAGAATAATCATTACAGGTGTATGTATTCACTTTTCAGTGATTACTTTTCATTTCAATCACTGTCATAGTTTATTTCAGAATAATGTTATTGAATTTTTACCTACAATGTATCTACATTGAGTGAGGGGGAGGGCAAGAGAATGTTTAATACTCCATACATGTATATCCAGATAGTACCAATATTTTCCTTTTTCTCAACCATTTTTTACACATGATTGTAGCAGTAATTATAGATCTCCCTTCCTCAACAAGCACTATAATGGAATTTAGGCTTCCAATTCAACCTTCCACCATCTCATTACCTACCTTATCTATTGGGTGCAATGCAACAGTATTAGAAATAAATACAATTGCATTTAATATTATTTAGTACACATGTGCTACAGAATACAAGCTTAGATGGAGCTATGTACAAAAATATTTACATGGATGATTGGAAATAAATGTGGAGGAAGTGATTATTACTTTCGCAAAAGCAAATGCTTTTGTTGAACATTGACTATTTCTTCAAAAAGCAATGATTGTTTATGTAAGACTAAGTTCAATCAGCATTCAAAATTTTAATCATATCTTACAGTGGGGCCCTTTGCAAATTATATACAGTCACTGATCTTTTCAAAATTGGAGAATATATTAAATCCACTTTGAAAATTACATTGAAACTGACATAACCAATAATTCTATTTTGTTTTAGTAATACCTAGTCTCATGTATGGTGATGCACTTTTTGCGTACTTTAACCTTCAGGTAAACTTGGACAAACTTTTAGGTGCAGCTAACATTGTGAAGGCCTTAAACTTAGTAACACTGAGATAAACAGCAGTTGATAATTATTCAAAGTTGGTAGAAATATTTTCTTGAAAAGGTTTTCAGTGACTTTGAAATCCAATTTTTAAGGTCCTCAACATTGATATCAGCAAGCAAATTTTCCTTCATGTCTGGAAAAGCAGAGTGCTTTCTTCCAGCAATACTATTGTACAAGTCCACTTCCATGAACTGGTCAACCAACATCATGACATCATCTTCAGTGGACATTTCAGTGTGTTTTCCCGATGGCTTTCGTATGAAAGTGGAATTGTCATAAGCAGAGAGGATTTCGTTGGTAGGACTAGTTGACTGGCTCACCCTTGCAATGCTCCTGTCAGTTATTTCCCCTTTGAAGCTGTGTATGTCTGTCTTGAAAGCCAAATTGTCATGCTCTATCTCCTTATCCATTGGAAAGTTTGTGTCAATCTGTCCTTGGTGATTTACAAATCTATTCCAAGTCAAGGAGTGAGCCAACCTTGGGCTGGGAAGGGATTTAACCTGTGCTTTGTAGGTGCAGCATTGCAATTGCATACTTTGGGCAATTGCTTACCTTATAAAACAAACAAAATAATTTGTAGAGTCGAAGAACTCTCTCTCCATCAGCTAGTTTAATGGCATCTTCATGATCCATTCTCAGCAGCAACAGCAACAGAGCTTGGCAGGTGTAGCTGTAGACTCTGTCTATATCACTGCTGGCATTGGTCTGGGAAGTAGGGTTGCTCTGGACAGCCTCAAAACCATGTTCACTTTCCTCGTGGTTCCTAAGTGCACTTGGTCTGAGATACCTCCAAAATCGGCACTTTAGGTCATTAGATATAGGGGCTTGCTGGTTCAGCTCTGGCAAACTAGTTACTACATGTTCTTCAATGAAACATTTCAAAACATCTTTGACATATGCTTTCTTTGCTTGCTTGTCATTAGGATCTCCAGTGTACACATTTTGCTGTGGAACACCATCTGTGTTTTCCATCCCAAAGTGGTGCAATGCCCCACAAATTAAATATGCCCTCGTGACTTTGTTCAGAAACTCACTGCATGCATAAAAATTGTTGTGTGGATTGTCCGTCACATTTCTAGCATCTATCATATTTCGAGCTGCATAACGTGTTCCTTTGTCCCTGCATGAGCTGGTGTCATAAAGATGATGCCATATGACCTGTAAGTGAACACTCTCAATTAGTACTTTTGCCATGCGGGTAAAGTTGATAAACAGGATATCAATCATGTCTTCTTCGTACTGCTCATTCTTTCGGAGAACACCAAGGTGAACCTATGAAAAGTAGCGAATTGTTTTTACACAAGCATAAGTTTAGTGTGATTGATTACATGTAACAGCTCTACTGGTGATGGTATCAGAAAGTATTGTTGTTTTTGTCAATGTGGTTTTGTAGATTTATTCATACCTGCTGTTTTTGCTTCAAACATGAGAGATCACTTCAAGTCTGAATCTTGCTTTCACCCCCAATACCCAAAAATACTTAAATCTATGAGGTCAGCAAAGATTTAAATACATCTTCAGTGGTGTAAATCTATGCCTTCTAGTCATTTAAAGAAATGGGATGTGTTCACTTTCCTTTCATTGTTATTGCACCTAGGCGTCAGTATTATTGTTGTTTTTATGTTTATTGATTTACATAGAATAAACGCAAGTAAAACCCAAAGTTACTACTAACATGTAGTTTGCTGCAAAGGAATAGAATGCTACCATTATTTCTTGAATAGTTAAATTTTAGCAAGCCGGATAAGTAACACCTACCTTCTCTGTTTTCTTTTTTGTGTTTTCCATTTGTGCATGGACAATTTGCTTAGGAAGGCAATCAGTAAACCAAGCTAATGACGAAATGTACTTCCCCCACACATGGCCGATTAAAATGATCAATTCTTCAATAAGTGTAGATTGGTCTTCAGCTTTCGGTAGAAATGATGAGAAAAGGGCTTGACTTGCATCATTCTTGGGGGAGATGTTAGGAAGATGATTGGAAGAGACTCGGTTCTTGAAAGCCACCAGCTGGTACATGTGGTGATCCTTGTTTTGATTGGTCAGAGTCATCTGACGCAGCAGGATTCTCATATCAACATTGTCACCAGTAAATGAATACCCTGGATGCATGGTGGTTCTGTGATGGTCTAACTCTTCATTCAGCTGTTGGACCAACTCAGACTCAGCTCCAACCTCCCCTGCTGCAGTCTCCAATCTTTGCAGGATAGATTGCTCCCTCTGTACTCCTTCTTCCACTTGGCTTTTCCAGTCCTTGAGTACTTTGTCAAACCCTTTACCAGCAGACTCAAAAAGCGTGTTTGTAGCATTATATCCCATGGAGACGTACACGGGTGACAATCTTTTGAAAGCAACCTTCTTCAGTCCCCCTTTCTTTAAAATAAGTGATGTTAGCTTTCTTGTGACATTCATATCTTCGTTAAATACTGAAATCAATTGGCATCCAGCATCTAACATAGGTACCACAAGTGCATCTTTTTTCTTCACAACATTCCTTCTCTGTGATGGATTTGACACTGCCGACTCCAAAAATTGCAAATACACAGGAGCTCTGTTTTTCAGTTCGTCATGAACAACTTCCCATGAAAATTTAGCCAGGTCTTCAGGAGACGACTCCCTCAACACAGATGGATTTGCCTTTGAACAAAGTCCAACAAGTTCAGAAGTAATTTCCTTGCAAGTCAATTTTAGTACTTCGCTTTTTGCATCGGCAATTGCAAAAAATGCTCTTGACATGGAAACGGTGTCCCCCAAAGCTAGTTGTCTTCCCATTCTCTCGAAGTTATCACTCAGCTTAACTACCACTGATGGACTATTTGGGTATTGTATGACAACCTGAAAATATGACAAGCAAAGATAAATATCAGGTTTCGTAAATATCAGGATTGATAATGTTGCCTTGAACAGAAGTCTAGATGTCCCATCCTTCAATAGTTCGTCATCTTTTGACAACAATTGGGTAAAAAGAAATTCTTTAGTATATGAGAATTTACCACATAAAACGAAAAGCTTTCATATCCAGCGTAACTTTCGGGAAAAATTAAATTTTGAACTAATATTTACACAAGTCATTTGATTTCCGTTCAGCATTACTGAACAACTCCAAGTACAAGTATAAAATGCAACCATGAATAAAAAGTTAGCCATTCTCAGTGTTTGAACCTTCTACTTACATGAACGGCAGACAGATGAGAATCTTCTGGCCAGGACAAAGTTTGAGTAGACTTCTCTGTTGATGTGAGCAATGGAACAGGTTCGTCTGTAGCGACAGTAGCGCTGCTTTCACCGAACAAAGCTTTTCGTTTACCGCGCACGACATGATCGCGCGAGGCTTTACTCTGTCTTTTCACCGAGTCGACAGTACCAAGATGCGCTGCTAGCCTCTCTTTTGATGATAAAAACTGCTCCCTTATTTCTAGGATCTTTTAAACCACATTTTCATTCGTTCGGGCTCAATTTCTGCATATATTTTCTGTCACACTGTTGCCCCTGTCTAGCTTCGCACCTACTAGAATCTCTAAATTGACGCACGCTTGTGACTTGTTGGAGTCAGAAAAAAGCTTGCGACGATATTCCGGGTTTGAAATGGCCTCGACACACGGAATGCAAACCGTTTCCTCCGATTTAGGGGAGATATTGACCCGAGAAATAGTTTTAGTTGGGGTCAGGTCATCTCCATCCATCCTGATTTAACCAGTCATTCGAGAACTGTTTTTTTTTACGTACGACTCGTTCATGACGTCATAGCAGTAATTTCCCGTCAACAATATGCAAATTAAATTACTTTCCTTACAAAGCGCTTGATTCACGGTTTGCCGATCGGCAAACGAAGCTTTGTAAACAATGAAATATGCTCTGGAATTGCCAAATTTTTACATACGAAGATACTGCAATTTATCATAGGCATATTTTCTTCGAAAATTGGCCTTTCACAAACACCTTCCACGGGTAAAATTTGAAACAAAAGGACAATTAAAATCACGCGCGAGCATCAAGCCACTGCACTTACAGATTTCTTACCATCGCGCGTGACGCGAATCGCGTCGCGCCCGAGGGTGGTAACTTACTTTTGAGGGGTATTGTAGCATGCGACCTACATTTTCGGCAAGCACGTTATCGTCTCGCAAAGACCATGCGATGGTAGAAGCACTAGCCGCCAGCGTCTGAGAGTGGGTAGAACCGCTAGTAGCCTGGTAGGTCTGTAGAAAGCTCAAAAGCTGTTGTGCTAGATCAGAATTACCACGGTTGGTCATGATGAAGTAGAAAACTTTTTGAACGTGTCGCAGGATAGTGATCAGCTCTTCCAGGTTCAAGACAAATTTTTTGACCTTTATTAGAGCAGTTCACTTTTATTTATACCTAATACACCCTGTACATGTTATGAAACTTTATTCACGTAACAAGCAATGGTGTAAAAATAGTTGTACTTTACGCAAGTGCTCTGGTAAATTTTCGTGCCGCCTAGGAAATTTCTATTTTTAGTTCTCGGAAATGCTATTTCCCAAGTTTTCCATGGAGCAATTTCACAATTCACAACGTATATCAAATATAGAGTCTCTTCAGTTTGAGATAACTGATGGTAAGTTTTTGAATAGGAGAGATTAAAGACTGTCTAAGTAGCCGAATTATTTGTAAAATACGCTTTTCGCCAATAAATACATACGTTTTTTTCAAATGTTTTACGCAATCTTCCATTGTCAGAAATCTATCTACCTATCTCATTTCTGGATGTGCACACTTGCATACCGGTGAAAATGATCGTCACGCCTTTTACCCCTTACAGATTATGGGATAAACAGAGCAACTCCAATATGACCAATAAAACGACGTGTAATGGTCTGGAGAAAGATGCTGTTGTGACAGAGATGTCACAACAACAACAACGTCTAATGTC
>NC_090869.1:46421236-46438736 GCF_036669935.1 Montipora foliosa
TTTACAGGTAAATAAATTGCATTTCATGGAAATAGCGAGGTTATTATCTTTTTACCGGTAATTAGTTACCGTAGCATAGTGTTCACTCTGGTAGTGCTGCATTGGCTCATGGGATGGACTGCTCCACATTTAACTCATTGAGTCATAAACTGGCCATAACTGGCCGCATGCGATGACCCCTGAATTACCTAAACCGGCCTTTACAAAAACCTCAGAGGATCAGTATCGTCAACAAATAAGTCAATCCGATCGTGCGTTTATATTCCGCAAATGCGAGAATACCGCCAGCAATTTTCTCTGTTGTTTTTCGTGTGTTGTGTAAGTTATCTTTCAGTGAAAGTTTTTGAAAGAGCACTTTTCTACACAATTTGACCTTGTTTGTTCTCCCATGAAACATGATAGTGATCAATTAACTAAATTAATCTTGCGGTTTCGTGTATTTCGACAAGCAGAAAACTCCTGGTGAAATTTTGTTTTGGCAGTGGCGTTTGTGCATAATTTTTTGCACTTATATCTGCAAGAAAACAAAGCGATTGGAATAAATTTCAAACAATTTTTATCCATTGAGTGGTTAGATTTAACTGAAAATTGCACAAGGCATATTTTGAGTTATATACTTTTCAAGCGCTTTGTTTAGTTGGCAATCAAAAACTTTCTTGATTGCTTAACGTGCGCTGCTTCGAAAATTCTACCTTTACATTTTCAGTTCAGCCTTAGAACCTGTTTTGAATCACGTTTTAGCAATATTTTTACGTCATCTGGATGCAATACGGAAAAAACTGAGAAGAAGCGCCTCTGAGTAAGTAGTTCTGCCTCTGAGGACATTGAAGAACAGGCCGCTATTGCTGAGCTACTTAAAAGAATCTTGCTGATTGAACAACAAGCGGTTGAAAGAGAAGCACGCATAACGTCACTAGAAACTCAACTTGTGAATGCAAACTCGATGATACAGAAATTAAAGAAAAAAACGAGTGACCTGCAAGACTCAATTGAATTCACACAGAAAGACCAGGCAGAAGCCTTCGACCGCATAGCAGAAGGCGAGCAACAACAAGGTAACCAGGATGACGAACTGATTAGACAAGAAATATACAGGCGACATTGGAATATGATCTTTTACAAAGTGCCAGAAACTCCGCCGTGGGCGGCCAAGACCGATCATCGCTCGGTTCACTTGTCGAAGTGATCGCGACAAGGTGTGGAAAATGCGCCGCAACCTCAAAGATTCTGACATACGTATAAGGGGAAGATTTGCCAAAACGAGTCCAGGAGATCAAAAAGAAAATCTTGATTCCTGCCATGAAAAAGGCCAGAAGTTTAGACTCGAGAAATAAAGCTGTTGCAATTGGTGACAAGCTGGTCGTTAATGGCATGAAAGGCAATATCTACACTGCAATATGAGCTGGACTCAACCAAAGCACGCCTAAACAAGATGATGGTTACAAAACGCGCGGAACGATTCTTAGAAGCCGAACCAGATGGCACAAACAAGGCGAATGCAACAGTGAATTCTTTTATGATCTCGAAAAAAGGAACTATTCAAGAAAGGTTGTCACTAAGTTAAAGCTAAGTGACGGCTCGTACACAACAAATCAATCTGACATCTTTGAACAACAAAAAAATATTCTATGAAAACCTTTATCGCAAGTATCTTATGCACAAAGTGCCTGCGACAACGACGTTTTCTTTAAGTCAAGTGCCGTCCCCACCTTGAACGAGGACGAGCAAACCTTGCGCGAAGGACTTATCACAGAAATAGAAGCGCTAAATGCCCTTAAGGATTTCTCCGCAAATAAAACTCCTGGCACAGACGGACTGACTGTAGAATTTTTAAGATATTTCTGGCCTGAACTGAAAACCTCAATTGTTGACAGTTTTAATTACGGGTTTCATAAAGGCTCCCTCTCAATTTCACAAAGGCGCGGAATTATTTCCCTCATCCCAAAAAAGATTAAGGATAAGGCCCAGTTCAGACGTCGTGCTTCTGCCGTGCCGAACTAAATTCAGGAATTAAGTTCGACAAAAGCACGGCAGAAGCACGGCGTCTGAATCAAACTTTTGAATTAAGTTCGGCAAAGCAATTAAGTTCGACATCCTCTGTCGTGCTACACGACTCTGGCATGGCAGCGATTCAAACGTCGTGCCTCTGCCGTGCCAAACAAAATTCATAAATTATATTAATATATTTTGGCAGAGTTTTGTTCGCGCGAGGAGTTACGAGGAGACCACGAGGAGACCACGAGGAGAATTCTCCTTTACGGATTATGCGCATTGAGTGTTAAAGTAACAACATGGCGGCTTGGCAAAGAAGTGTTCATGTGAACGAAATTTCATCCGCCGAAGAGCAAGCTGGTGATGAATCATGGAACGAAGACGAACCCTTTGATGAAAACATTCCATTAGCTGGCTATGAATGTGGAAGGGAAAATGGCGAAGAAGCAGCTAGCGACGCTGAATCTGAAATCAGCAAGTCTACGAATTCCGGGAGCAATCGGGCAAAGAAGAAGAAAGTTGGAAGAAAATCGAGTTGGAAGGAAGACGACATTACAGATATGGTGGATATTGTTTGTAATAGCGATTATTACAAACAAATAATTATCTTCACGAATTCAAAAAACTCAAGAAACAATGAGGTATATAGCAAGTTGCTCAAAGATATGCAGGAACGGTTCGAGGAACGTGGTCATGAGGTTCGGTTCACTGTGGAGCAAGTGAGAAACAAGTTAAAAAAGCTGATAAGCGAATGCAAAAAAGTGGCTCTCACTGTGAAAACCGCGACAGGTGTTAATCGTTTCCAAGAAGAAAAGAATTATGGGCCATGGTTCCCCATGCTGTTTGCTCTCGTGAAAAGTCGAGATTCCTGTCAGCCTGAAAGAGCAGTTGAACCAACTGATGGGAGCAGTGAAAATGTAAATGAAGAATCAAGGGCAAGTCCAGCAAGTGTACAGGACAGCGATGAGAGTACAGGTAATGGATCGTCAGATGGTAGGAAGCTTTTTGTACCAGTCAAAAACCGAGGGAAAAAAAGGAAAGAAGTTGCCTCAAGTGCTGTTGAATGCATGGAGAAGTTGTTAGAAAGAGACCCAACCAAAGATCTCCTTGAGTTTTATCGCGAAGAGAACGAGAAGGCTAGAAGACACGAGCTTCAACTCATGCAAATGATTATGTCATCACAGCCACCAGCCCAATCTGTTCAGTGTTCTACTCAAGGAAGCTACCAGCCGTATGGTTACATGTCTGTCCCACCTCAGCATGCTTATGGATATATGGAAAGTGGGGGTATGCATCAGGTGCAAGGTGGAACTGCATCAAGTGTGGCGAACAATAATTCCCAAACTTTCTTCGACCTCTGACTTTCAATTAATGACTGGATCTTTTTTCCACAATATTTGTTGTGTTGTGAGTAGGAAATATTTCTAAATTTAAATTTGTTGTTTAAATCTTCAGGTGTTCAGAAACATGGGAAGCTATTCCAGAAGTAATAATTGGGAAATTTCCATGATTATATTTTTGTGTTTTTAAAGTTCATTATTCTACTTTAGTGTAGCAAAAATTCATCAGCTTGAATGGATAAAAATAATTATTGATTATTTATGAAGGGATCCTGTAGTTCTGAATGCAGATCTATTGTCTATTTTCCAATTGCCCATAATTCACTCTGATTGCCCCCAAATTTTGCCTAAACCATTTTTGTGAAATGCTCTTGGGAATATGCAGACCTCCCAAGAGCATTTGGCAAAAAAGTTTATGCAAATTTGGGGGCAAACAGAGTGAATTATGGGCAACTTGAAATTTTCATTGTGATTTTGGCCACTTTGCTTCTGAGCTACTTTTCCTCTTTTTATATTTGCAATTATTTAATATATGCATTTTACAGATATGGATACAACCTCCGAAGGATCTATATGTTACATAGGTTTGAAAATTGAGCAATCCTCTCCCATCGTGCCAGGATAGCACGTGATTTCACAGGGAAGTTGAGTTAAGATATCCATTAACAGTGATGTCATGTTACCAGTAACCAAACAATTTATTGCTTGTATTAGAGAAATCATGTTCATATACCAAGCTGACAACATAATCATCATGAAGGATTTAAATACTATAATTATAATTTTTAAGTTATCATGTTTTTTGAAAAATAGAAACATCTTGCTACAGAGATAGTACAAACTTATTTCATTTTTTTTTTCATGTAACTTCAGTAAGAACATATGGTAGAACAAAAGTCTCTGCTTAATGTTCCACCTGAAAGGTGATGGGAACTACACTTTTTCTGTGACAAAAACAACACCAGGTTCTTTATCAGTCATATTCAAATTCAACTTTGTAGTGATGCCTAGAGAACACAAACAAAAGAAATTGAACCAGAATGTTCATTCATTCATTCATTTTGTTTATGTCTTCAAGGCGCATAGGCCTCGCTTCCAAGTTGAATTTTATCATATCCAAGGAACCCTTTTGAAGAACACGTCCCTTTACAAAGGAGCCTTTTCGGCTTCTGTGGTACACTTGAAATTTCAACTTAACCCTTTCACTCCCAAGATGTAAAATAATGTTAATTCTCTTTACTGGGTGCTATACATTCCTTTTAATGTCAGTTTTGAGAATTTGGCAATTGAGGCAGTATCTCCCAGGGGATGGGGATGGGGATAGACTTCTCTATTCTCATCACCTCTCTGCTAGAAAACATACTGATCTTGTAAGGGAAAGTATATATCAGTCACTGGAGTGCAAGGGTTAAATATAAATCAAGTCTTCAGAATACACCTTGTCCTTGTTTTTCTCTCCACAACTTCTGTGTGAGCACAGTTCTTATCCTGCTTGCCTGTCGACAGTTATCCCTTATTGGCCGACAGTTGGTCATGTTCAAGAGACGCCTTATAACATCCCTGGGCCTTCTCTGGTTTGTTGCCGGGTCAATAGTGGCATCCAGTTGTCTGCTCAAAGTATCCCCCCGTTCAATACAGATGTTATGCAACACAATACATGCAAGTGTATTGTCTCGAACTTCTTCTTGGGTGCTCTCACACTTCCTAAGAAGCACTCGCCACCTACCTTTGAGCCCACCATAGGCATCCTCAATGATCATTCTTGCTCTGCTGAGTCTATAATTAAAATATTGTTGTGGGGGGGTCAACACAGCACTCGTATTAGGTTTCATGAGCCAGCTTTGAAAAGGGAAAGCAGAATCACCCAAAATTAGAGGAGGGACACTAACACCTTCAGTTTCTTTACCTATATCAGGTATTACTTGCCCAGCTGTTATTTTACTCCAAAGGTTGGTTGATTGCAAAATGATTGAATCATGTGAATTTCCCGGGAATCCACAACTCGCCCAAATAAATCTACGCTTTGCATCTACCAAGGCAATTAGGATGATTGAGTAAAAGTTCTTATAGTTGTGGTATTCTTTGTTTGCCTGTAATCCACCTGCAGGGCATTTTAATGGGATATGACATCCATCAATGGCAGCCCAGCTGCATGGGAATTGCCACACTTCCTCCATATCCAAAATTTTGTCCCGGAATTCCAGTTCGTTCCTCGGAAAGTATTGGGAAACTTGTTCATTCCACAGATTGTTGATAATTGCCTTTGTAACGTCACTTACTATCCCGCAAACTGTTGAGACTCCAAGGCCGGTCATTTCAGCTATTGTGTAGAAGTAATCTCCTCTGGCTAAACGGTAAAGGCACACTGCCAGCCTAAATGCTGGTGGAATCGGATCTTCTGCGACAGTGTCGCGTTGCAAGTCGTGTTCAATGCGGCCAAGAATAAACCTGAAGGTTGCCTTGGACACACGGAATGTCTTCTTGAACCTGGCATCACTGTACGTATTCCACAAATGTTCAAACCATCCGTAATTGTGTCGTGGTAGCCGTCGACAGGATCGAACAGCAATGGAGTTTTCGGAAGAAAGCAGGAGTGTAGTTAGGAAGCAAATTCGCAATAACAGCATTCGCCTTGCTTGCAAAATGTGAAGTATTTTTCGTCTTCTTCTCGAGTTTTGCAATAATTTTATCAGCAGGAGTCTTCGCTGCGACGCCATTGTTTTTGTTTCGTCACCGCTGACTAATTGTTGCGTGGCTTTAGTAACTCCTGAATTTGGTACGACTATGGCACGACGTCTGAATCAAAGTCATGTTTCTGCCGTGCTACAGTCGAACCTAATTGGAATTAAGTTCGGCACGGCAGAAGCACGACGTCTGAACTGGGCCTAAGACAATTTTAGAAAATCTTAGACCTATCTCACTGCTAAATGTAGATTATAAAATTCTCACCAAAGTTTTAGCCAAACGCCTTGAAAAAGTTCTTCCCAAATTAATAAATGCTGATCAAACAGGTTATGTAAAAGGGCGTTATATCGGCGAAAACATTAGACTAATACAAGACTTAATGTTCTACACCTACAAAGAAAACCTCCCGGGAGTAGCTACAGTATCTTTCTTGACTTTCGCAAAGCTTTCAGCACCATTGAATGGCACTACCTAAAAAAGGTCCTTACCCACTTAAATTTTGGTCCTAATTTCCTACAATGGTTTAAAAACTCTTCATGCTGACATTACCAGCTGCGTTTTAAGCAACTGACATGCTTCATGTTTTTTTCCTATAAACCGCGGTGTGAGACAAGGTTGCCCACTATCGGGTTTGCTGTTTGTCATCGGCCTTGAACTTCTTGTAAGATCCATTAAACGTGATAACCTTATTAAAGTAATCACAATCGGAGAAAAGGAAATAAAAATATCTATGTATGCAGACGATGCGAGTGTTTTTGTACGCGACCTCGATTCAGTAATGCATTTACTAAATTTGCTAGAGAAATTTGGTTCTATTTCCGGCTTGCAAATCAAAACGTCTAAAACTGAAGCTTTGTGGCTAGGCCTTTGGAAAGACAGACAAGACACTCCCTTCAATTTCAAGTATCCACAAGATCCTATTTGTGCACTAGGCGTTTTCTTCTCGTACAACGTGCCTGAAGCAGATAAATTAAACTTCAACAACAAGTTATGTAATATGGGAAAAGTTTTTAATACCTGGAAACGCAGAAAACTTACTCTAATCAGAAGGATTAACATCGTGAAAACTTTAGCGCTGTTGAAACTGATCTTTAACGCTTCTAACCTCTACATACCACCTCATGTCACCTCATGCCAACAAATTAATTTTTAATTTTATTTGGGAAGGCAAGCCTCCAAAAACTTAAAAAAAGGACAATCATAGGTGAAAAAGTCAATGGTGGTCTTAAGATGATCGACTTTGGCATAATGGAAATTGCCCTTAAAGTCTCATGGATTCAAAGGATACAACAAAGTTCTGATGCAGGGTGGAAAGCTATACCGGAGACCTGGGAGGCCTATCTCACTGCCGTTATGACATAAATTTAATTCAGTTACACAACCTACCTCCTTTTTATCGCTCTGTTCTGTACTGGCAAGACTACAGATCAGATTTTAGTGATAATAATACACAGATTCAGAACGAAATTATTTGGAACAATAGTAACATATTAATAAACAAGAACACAATTTTTTTCAAACAGTGGTACCAAAATGGAGTCATGCCTGCAAGACGTGCTTGATGTTGATATCACCTTTCTTTCCCTCCAAAAATTATGGCAAAAATTGCGGCTGCATATTCCCTTTACCACATTTTATGGACTGATAAATTCTATTTCTGCTAGTTGGAGATGAAAACTTAAATCCACAGATTCCCCCAACCATAATCAGATCAGTTCGTCAGATTCCTCGAATATGAACATCACTACTCGTTCTGCTTATGCGGCCATCCTTGATCATTTCTTTCAACCACCCACATCTGAAACTAAAATCTTAGGTTATGGCGTTACTAAGGAAAGCTTGACAAATGTTCATATGTTGCCTTTCCTCATAACGCAGGAGGTTAAATTGCAAATGTTTCAGCTCAAAACCCTGTTTCTAGCGAGGCTGTCTGACTCTGAGAGTTGTCGGGTATGTCAGACTGAACCTGAAACCCTCTCACACATGCTCTACCAATGTAATATAGCCTTTGCGTTTTGGATCGCTTTTCAACAATGGTGGTGTGAAAGAACCCTCCAAACATTTGAACTAAATGAATGTAATGTAATATATGGTTGGTACAATGATACTCAGTCTAAAGACGTCTTAAATTACGTCACACTCGTCGCCAAATACTTAATTTTTTGCTGTTTTCAAGACAAATTCCCCTCTTTCTTAAGTAATAAGATTGATACCCTCAGGCAAATTGCTCTTAAAAACAAACAGCTAGAAGCGTTTAACAAGAAGTGGAAGAATTTCATCTGTTTTTTTTTTTTCCACTTTTAGTTAAATTTATATATATATATATATATTATTTTCATCCTCTCTTTTTCGTGTTTAATCGTTAAATCGTAGCTTCAATCAGTAAACTCTATTGTGACACACTTTCGTATCTTAGTTTTACACTTTACTGGTATACTGCTTTGCTGTATGTATAGCCCAGTGGTTAGGGCGCTTGCCTTTAGATCCGGAGATCACGGGTTCAAGACCCGCTATGACCACTCGTTGAATTTGATCCTGGTAGTCCCTGGTTCAACTTCCTAGCTGCACTTGTAAATAGCCAATTGGTTTGCCTCCGGCCAGTTGGGATTCTTAACAGTTGTTGTTGTTGTTCTGTCGTTTCGTTGTGTTTCATTGGCCCTGAAACGCCCCTATAGGGAGCGGTCAATTAAGTATGTATGTATGTATGTATGTATGTAAAATTGGTCAAGTTATCTAGCACACACACATATCACACGCGAATTAATCTATGGGTTAAAGCAAGAGTGTTTGAAATTACAGCCCCAGCAGAACTGTCCGGAGTGAAATCGCCAACACACCCATTTGGGAAAGGACTGAAAGGAATGCTGGTTGGGCCGACGAGTTTGAAATCATAGTTTAATTTTTGACGGGAGGTTGTGAGGGAGCTGTGCATGGCCTGGTGCCATCATTCCCAAGCTACGCTATCGCATCGGTATCTGCCAGTTTTTAGACTGGCAAAGAAATCGAAACTGCTCATCATAATAACGCCAGTTACCTTGTTTCATTGCAATGTCCCTGACCACCTCGCAATACTCCAGCAAAGAACTTCTTGCAATGGAACCTTAATTGTATAAACAGGCTACAAACACATTGAATGCAGTCATCTATTGCTACGCCACTTTTGCTTAACATGCTCAAGGCAAAGACTAGAGTGATCATGGTCATTTGTAACAGAGATCCGATATTTGGACTCTTCCAGTGATACGGTGAGGAGGGACCCGAAATCAACATATTTGTTTGCCCATATCTTGCCTTGCTACGATCCGAAACACAAGATTCGAGGTCGAAAGTGACACTCGAAAATGTTTCGTCCAGTTTCTCAGACAACAGCAGCCACAGTTCGTCAGGTTTGCCATTTCCTTTGAGGTGGCTGCGACTGAGTAGGTTGAGTGGACTGAGTGCTTGTTCCTGGTTCGCTAACTGTGGGAGCAACGGTTGAATTGCTTATGCCGGCTGACAGAAAAGCCCCTGATATCGCTTTAGAGATCAACTCACTCGGTTCAGTGGGGCTGAACTGTGAGGGGGATGCTCTTGATTCAGGCAAGGACTGACTTCTGGATTTGCACCATTTTGCGGATACTGCCGGTGTTGTTCTTTTTGACACCTGGCACTTGGAATCTCGTATAGGAGGCGTGCTAATGGAAAATTAGAATGAAATTACCTAAGCATACATCAGTAATACTATGTAAGGCTCAAACGTAGCGGGTGTACTCCCCCTGTTCTAGTATGTGGGCAACAATTAGGTTAATGCCAAGCCAATGGCGATTTTAGGTTGAAACAAATGGCAGGTGGACATACAAATCTGGCTTACGTGGAAGCCAGAACAAATAATCCGAGACATTGCAAAGGGACTTTTGTCCTATAATTGCCTCAGTGTGTTGGTTTAGGGTTAGGGTTAGGGTTAGCTTCTCCTAAAAATAAGTTGGTGTTTTCCCTGAATAATTGGTCTTTTTCCTACAGGTTTGGTTGTTTCCCTACAGGGGAATTGGTGTTCTTCCTACAAAGTTGGTAATTTCCCTTATTGTTAACCTCCCTACACAGACATTTGGTCATTTACCTACAAATGTCGTCTGTAGGGTAAGAACCTCAAAGTTGGTAATTTCCCTACTAATTTTAACGTTGGGAGTTGCCCTACTTTTTCAATTTTTATCGTTATATTGGTGGTTTTTTAGGGAGAATTACGTCAGTTTCAGTGGCATAAAACCTTGGGTGTTAAGCCTCAATCTAATGCAAAGAAGTTATTTCTTGTTGCTTATTTGAATTTTTTATGTATTTATATTGAGAAGATCGCAAATTAGAGGTTTACTTTAGAACAAACATGGCTGGAGTTTAGGAATGAAGCCACTGTAAGAACCTTACTTCCTAAATGATTGAAGGGTTAAGTTTTTAATTTCACTGTGGTGCTGTGTTGGTGGGGGCAATACAAGGAAAGGTGCTTTTATCAAGCGAGTTGATAAGGAAATTAGGCTGTGGTAAAGTTGTGAGAAAGCTCATGGTGGCACAATGGTTTCCTGGTTCCCCCTCATTTTCCTGAGGGTATTAATCTGAGACTTAAAACTGACAAAGCAGTTCCGAAAGGCATTCAGAGGGTATCATCAAGTGACCAACTTGACTCATTGTAGCGGGGATTATTCTTTGACTTCTGTAAAAGAGAACAGTTATTCTAACGGTTTCATCAAATCAATGCGGTACATTCCAGTTCAACTCAACCTTTATTTATTCTCTTTGTTTTGCCAAGGGTATTTCATTTTTCTATTTCTTTTCCTTTCTTTTCCTTTCGTTTTTAGAGAACTCAACAAAAAAAAAGCGTCCTTATGAAAAGACGACAAGAAAATGTCCTTGAACTGAACAAGCTAAATCAAGAACACAACAGTGCCATTACGCCAACTTCATGCATGATCTCCATCACACGAGGATTTGCTGGAACTCAGCGTAAGTAAGAAGACTCACAGACACAACTGAGATGCAGGTGGACTTTCCCCTTGTGCAGTTTGTGCCTCTTGGGATTGTGTTATTTGTGATGATTGTGGTGACTGATCGTTGTCCGAAAGGATTAAAGTTGATTGAGAACTAGGTGGACTCTCCTCTTGTTGGGTTTGTGTTTCTTTGGACTGTGGTTGTTGTGATGGTTGTGGTGACTAATCCTCGTCTAAAGAGAAAGAAGTGTTAACATGTCTCTCGGTTATGATAGCACAGCCAAGTTCTCTTCTCACTTTTTGTTTTGTTTTGTCCATTCCTAGATGCAGAACAAGTACATTAAAGCATTCGCCTTGAGAGTGGACAAACCGATTAGAGTAAGTTGCTACACCTGACATACTGCAGAAATGTAAACAATACTTTAAGTAAGAGTGTTCAATTCTATGTACGTTTTAAGCAACTAAAGTCCATTGTGACTCGAGAGAGAAAAAACGACAAGTGAGACACTAGACTAAACGTTTTAACATTTCTTTCTTTTCAACTTATTAAAAATGTTTTTAACTTTCTCATAGCATCTTTTAAGTCCCTCTCTCTCGTATATGTCTCTTAATGCATCTGATTCAAAATGAGTCATTATGGTAGACTGGTCAGGGCAGGACGGGAAGTTCTGGAAGTGATTGGATATTCTATCAGCATCTTCCGTTGACCATTCAGAACGATGAGTCTCTCCTTCTGATCTACATTGAAAGTGGTTCGTCACCCACTCATTCGTAAAGTTTTTAGTGCCTGTTTCCACGGGAGGACCATTATCTGGGAGTTTCCTTGTATTACAGAAGATCACGTGTCTCAAGTGATTCACACACTGTTTAAGTGCCCGCTCAGAGTTCACTAGGTGACACAAGTCCTTTGACAGTGACAGTCTAGTTTTCACCTCTATAATAGTTGGTACTCGAATTGACCCTGTTTCCTCCTCGAAGAGGGTTTCCAGTGATGCATTGTACTGAAGGTCAAGCAAACCCTTGTCGGCCTTGACGTTGGATTCTGCTTGTCCTTTGTTTGAGGTTTCAACTGTCGACTTCTCTTTGTCTGTGTCAAGATCGACATTGCTTTCACTTTCATCTATGTAACCAATTTTCTTTTTCAGCATTGCATGACTTGCTGCTGAAATAGCACTTGTCTGCAGTACGCTCTGTGTGGGCGTGGATTGCTCTCTTTTCGTTATCACGAAGATTAATTGTTGTGGTGGCAGCCATTTTTCTCAAACGGGTTGCGGTGATCCTGATGTCTGGGTGAATGGAAGTCTGTCCAGAAATTTGTAATGCGTTTACCGAGTGTGCCTGGTTGAAATGGCACACCAGCACTTGTCACAAAAAAATGCTCAACTTTCGTGTCAAAGGTCGTTTGCACATGCCAGGTGAAAATCTGCATTCGCCTGTGCAGGCTTTTTGTCATAGTGAGTGATGCAGGGCCCACACCTGACGTCTTGCGTTGTGTGGCGTGGCAAAGATGGTGTATATGCCGGTTACAGGGTCTGCCTCAGCATGATTGAAGTCATCGAGTAATATGTCTTCAAGAGGCCCGGGTCTTTGGCCATTCTGCTGCAGCAAGCTCGTTAGCAGATAATTGTGCACAATACAGTATTCGTTAATGTCTAGCTCTCTCGTAATGACTTCTTTGCCTGAAGCGCAGGTTCAGTCTCATTTAAGTCTTTTATGTCACTTGGTTTAACCTGGTTGCGTGTTTCATTAAGAACTGTTTTCCAATTATCTGACATGTACTCCTTGCGAATAGTGGAAGGCAGGCTCCCAGCTTGTGGGACACTTTGCCTAGGCCTACCACTGCCTTGTCATCTAGTATAGGAAGCTTGCTATCATCTTTGTTTTGTTCTTCCAGAGCGAAATTTAAAAACTTTTCCAGTGAAGTTAGATAAAAAATCACAGATCCTGCCTTAGTCTTCTTTTTAAGTTTTGGTTTAGCCCACTCGTCCCAGATCTTTGATCCCTTTTCTTGGTACAAGCAGTCAAGCATGTCAGAGTTTGGGTCAATGCTGTGTAGGATAGTAAATACCTGCCTGGTGCGCTGGTAAGCATTTCGCTCACTGAGTGTCAAGGCCCTGCATGTCATCATAAGACGCCCTACACCATCTCTGACGCCTCTTCAATGCCGTTAACTCAGTTTCAAAGATTGCCTTTACACTGTCAGCTTCATGTTCCCAGTCGTCATCCTCTTCTTCTTCTTCTTCTTCTTTCTCCTTGCTATCGTCCTTTTCATCTTGTTCGTCTTTCTCCTGTTCCACACTTTCTTCCTCTAGAGGATCTCATAGTGCACTAATATCTGCAGCATCTCTTGCTCTGCACAACGGGGATTGACTATGTTCAACTTTTTCACTTTGGCTGTGGTCAGTCGTATCCTCTGACAGTGGTTGTTGTTTGGTGATGTCAAAGTCTTAGTCAGAATCTGAAGAAGGCAGGCATCCTTCAGTAAGAATCTGTGGGAGGTATGACTTGACCGTTTTCTGTTTAGGACATTTTGCCCTAATTTTCTCAATGAAATGAACCTCTTTTTCTCCATCATAGGTATGTGACATTTGAAGAATTTTCATCATCCATCCCGACCGGGGTTCCACCTGGTGCTTGGCTGTTACATATTCGCACAGGGGACATTTGTATAGACGACGGTTGACTCTTAATTTTTTTGGCTCTTTTTTGAGAACCAGGTTTCTGCCTTGTGTGTACTGGCCCCCTGATTTGCTGCATAAACTAGAGGCGTAATGCAGTGGTAAGGTATTTCACCCTTTTTGGCGTGCTTTAGGTCCAGGTGCCGTGAAAGGTTTGTCTGTTGTTTGCCGCAGAGAGGGCATGACCTAATTTTGTAGTGCTTGTTAGATGGAAAACTTTTGTCGTCGCCATCATCAATTGTGTTTGAACGTTTTAGTCCCTTTTCTTGAGGCAAAGACGTTGTACAACTTGTTGGTGAGGCTGCCGTAGCCCTAGTTTGCATTGCTGTTACAGTAGGAGTGGGTTTTGTTGTACTTATGGTCAGTGTTACGCCTCGCAAGGGTGCAGCTGCTGTTGCAGTGGTTGTTATCGAAGGAACTGTTGCTGTGCATGTCATGGCCCCACTGTCTAACCCCATTGGAGAGGCCTTGTCCCAGTTCAAGGTTTGTATTAATTCTATAACATCTTCTTTGATCACCTTGCTCATTTGATCACCATCCAGTGGCTTCCCATGTTTAAGATCACAGTTGATAGCATCTGAATTTTAACAAGTTGGTTCTTCTGATTGTGCACTTTTTTCAATAAATTCCTTCCAAGGGTTAGGGTCACTCATTGTTTCTTTGAGTCAAAGAAATTTTCATTTGCGCTTCCAAACTGCAGAGAGGAGGTTTGGGGTTATGACAGAGTTACACAATTACCCTGTTGCACATTTAAATACCCTTTGGTCAAGCAGAGCAGCAGACTGGGGAAGGGTGTCTTGTGCACCATGTTGCAAATTTAAATACTCTTTTGCCAAGAGATCGTAGCCATCAAGTTTCACTGCCAGACATTAAATCCTCTTAGATATATTAAGAGTTAAGGTTATGGCAGAGCAGCAGACTGGGGAAAAGTGCGACGCCTACCATATTGCAAATGGAAATACCCTTTTGCCAAGAGATTGTTGCTACCAAGGTTCACTGTAATAATAATAATAATAATAATAATAATAATAAAAGATTTATACCGCGCCAGTATCCTACTGTTCAAAGGCGCCTTACAAAACTTTAAAATTAACACTTAAAACAGCTAAAATTAACTATAAAAAGCTTTTCTAAAAAGGAAAGTTTTTAATCTACTTTTAAAAGAAGACACAGACGGAGCGTTTCTAATTTCACGTGGCAAAGCATTCCATAATGATGGTGCTGCTACAGAGAAAGATCTTGCGCCATATGTTTTCAAGTTATAGGACGGAGAAACCAGAAGATGCTTGGATGATGAGCGTAGTTGACGTGATGGAGTGTAAGATGTAAGCAAATCACAAATGTACGATGGTGCCAAATTGTTGAGTGCCTTGTAGGTTATAAGCAAAATCTTAAAAATAATACGTTGATTAACAGGAAGCCAGTGAAGATTAAAAAGAACAGGCGTAATGTGACCATGCTTTGTTGTTAGTGTGACGAGGCGCGCCGCGGCATTCTGGACGTGTTGTAGCTTTTTTATAGTGTAGGCTGGTAGGCCATACAAAAGAGAATTACAATAATCCAACTTCGAAGATACAAACATATGAACCAGCAATTCAGTAGTGGCCGCTGAAAGATACTTCCTGATATAGCTGATATTTCGCAGGTGATAAAACGAAGATTTGCAAATGTTAGTAACATGATCATTAAAGCAAAAATGGCTATCGAACATAGTGCCGATATTTCTCGCCTTATGCACGGAGTGAATAGTTTCACCAGCAACTGAAATTTCGTGAAGGAGTGGTCCTGGAAGATGTTTAGCGGAAATCACCAATAATTCAGTCTTGTCTTTATTTAATTTAAGGCGATTAACCATCATCCAATGATTAATTTCATTCACACAGCTCTCGATGTTAAACACGGCTAGATCCCTTTCACCTGGTACGGTTGGTTGGAAAGACAAGTATAGCTGTGAGTCATCAGCATAAAAATGATAGCTCAAGTTAAATTTCTTTACGATGTCTGAAAGCGGCGAAGTATAAAGCAAATACAAAATGGGTCCCAAGACAGATCCTTGTGGTACTCCACATACAAGGTCATGTTTAATAGAGGTACCACCATCGACGGAAACATATTGCATGCGATTCGATAAATAAGATTGCAACCATAATAGAGGCTTTCCAGCTATCCCAAATCGTACACGTAAACGAGAAAGGAGAATGGCATGATTAACTGTGTCGAAGGCCGCAGAAAGGTCTAACAGCAGTAAAATTACGGTTCGACGATTATCAATGGCAGAAAGAATATCATTGTGGACATGGATGAGTGCAGTTTCAGTACTGTGATACTGTTTGTACGCTGACTGAAATGTCTCATTTAACTCATATTCGGTGATGTAGGAGATAAGTTGATTAGCTACCAATTTTTCAATTGCTTTGCTGATAAATGAAAGATTTGACACAGGGCGATAATTGGAGAACTGCGTGTGATCCAAAGAAGATTTCTTAAGGAGTGGGCGTAACATGGCAACCTTGAGTTGCGAAGGCATCTGACCAGTTTCCAACGAAATATTTATTATTTTCGAAATGAAATGCAACAGAACACCAAGTGCATTTCTTGTAACGTAACCCGGAAGAGGATCAAGAGCACATGACTTAGCAGCCAGATTCATGATACATGTATGAACTTCATCCGCTGTTACCGTTTTGAAATTATCAAAAGAATATGAACAGGCGTTGCCAACATCAGGAACTGTATCTCGATGAGAGGGAGCAGCAGTCATTATATGACCCCGTATTCTATCTATCTTTGTAGTGAAGTACTCAATAAACTTGTTAGCAAGATCAGTAGGCGATTTGCAGGGGGGATATTGAATATATGTTTTCCTTTGCAGTAGTTTGTCAATTATTTTAAAAAGCTGTTTATAATTTGACTGATTCTCCTTAATTAATGATGAGAAATAATTCTTCTTGGAGTCACGAATTAAGTTGTTGACAGCATTACATCCCTCAATAAACAACTTACGATCAGAAGAAAGTTTGGTCATTCGCCAGCGTCGTTCAAGTTTTCTATGGGATCTCTTTAAATTATTTATCTCCTCAGAATACCAAGGTGCAGCAGGACGCAGGGTAACTGTCTTGGTTTGCAGTGGAGCATGAGCCTCAAGTATGGAAATAAGGACTTTGTTATATTGATCAATCAAATAATCCAAGGATGAAGGTGACGAGGCAAAAAGATCAGGAAGGCTAGAATTCATAACATCAACACAAAAATTATCAAAGTCAATAGATCGAAGCTTTCTGAATGAAATAATCTTCTTGTCGAGCGGCGGCTTATTGAGCGATAGCTGGAAGTGAACAGCAGCATGATCAGAGATGACAAAAGGAGAACCAATTGTTAAGTTCGAAACAATATTATCATCAGATCTTGTAATCACAAGATCTAAGGTGTGTCCTTCTTTATGTGTTGAGCCATGGGTATGTTGAGTAAGATTGAAAGCATCCAACAATTGAAGAAATTCAGTTGAGTGTTGGGAAGCACGGGTGTCAACATGTATATTAAAATCACCAACTAATAATAATCCGCCAGGATCAGTGATGCAATGTTCCAGGAACGTAGAAAACTCATCCTGGAACAATGAGGGTGTTAAACCATTCAAGGTCGAAGGAGGTGGGCGGTAAACAATAACAACTCTGATTTTTAAATTGGCTGTACTTGACAATAACAAATCCATATATTCAAAAGACATGAACTTCTTGAGCGGCTGCAACTTTAAGTTAAAGGATGATCGAAATAACAAGCCAACTCCTCCCCCACGAGTAGAACCAGGCCTAGGAACATGATGAAATGAATAGCCTGAAGGACATAAATC
>NC_090869.1:46456236-46483736 GCF_036669935.1 Montipora foliosa
AGTTCCCTTGTAGGCCACGAGAAGTTCTGATTTTATATTTCTTAAACGTTTTCTTTTTTTCTGTTTTTGTTGAAAAATACTCTCTGGTCTGGTCTTGGTGTGTTTAGGCAGGCCTGGGCGAATTTGAATAAATCGGATATTTCGTGTTAATATTACATGGTTTGATTCTGAACAATTAGCAAGGTGTCCAAGATTTATTGTTCTTTTTTTTTGTTTTCAATGCCGGGAAGAAAAAGAAGCATTCGAAAATTGGCAAGTTGAGGCAGGTAGCGCAAAAACCCCAACTGATTGGTCTGCAAACCGCCAAGAAACATGCTTAAAATTCAAAGTCTCGGGTAAGTAAACGTTGATGTCCAGATTTAAGATGAGCAAACGAAGAAGTACAGAGACAAATTGATCAAAAGTTCCAAGTGCATCTCCAAAACCGAAGAGGCTTCACTTGGAAGAAGACGATTTGGATGGTTTGTTTCATTTTCCAGTCAAAGATTGTAACCATGATGGATTTGTGTCTCAAAGAGGTTGCAGAAAACACGTTAAGAGAAAACGTCCCCAATCAAGACGAAAAGAGTCCCAAAAAGGAAGAAAACGACACAAGTCCAACCCTCACAGCAAGATCTGTACCTACATTTAATCGCTCAAGTGTAATCGTGGAAGAACTTGTCTTTGCTAACAGGGAGTGGTGGAGGATGCAAGAGTGACTAGTGAAGTTTCTAAAATTCTGTTGTGAGGACGAAGAAGAACTTTCTCTGGACATAATTGACTTTAGTTTGTGCTCACCTAATCTACTCTGTTGATACAATGCTGGACGAATGGAAACTTGGGCACGCGGGGCGCATTGATTGTTTAGACCCAATTGCCGAACTGATGGATTTCAGAAAAGTAAACGGGGCATCCGAGATTGTATTGAGGGGTTTGTCGTCTACAGAAACCAATCTGAAAAAAGTCTATTGAAATGGTGCGCTCAGCAAAGAATAACGATGGATTTGTCGATCAGGAAATGTAAAAACCCGATGAAAAATATGGCTTCGACTCTCTTTTCCTTACCGACACAAGCATGCAGGTGTTACATGTAGATGGCTACATCGACCATATTCAGCCTAACCTATAACCAACTTGTGACTACGTCTTAGTCACAAGAAATGGCGTTCACCCTACTCGTTAACGACAAATAGTGGAGACGGCTAGCTCCAAGAAACTTAGTAGTAAGGCACAGGTAACAATCTCCGAGGATCAGAAGCACAGTTCTATTGTGGCAAGAGTACATTATCAAAAGCAACGATCCAAAGAGGTGGCAACCAAGGCACACAAATATTTGGAATCACTTTATGGCGAGAAGGGCTCTGAGTTAGAAATGGATCTCCGATCAAGACTTCAGACAAATCGGCGTCCTCGCCTGAAAAACAAGAAAATAACAATATTTTCAATACGCCCACTAAGTTCAAAATCCAGAATGCTCCAAAAACGCCCGATACTTTGAGAGGAAGGAAAATTCTACTATTCACTCCTGAAGAGGATAAATATTTGAAGATGGGACTAGATCGCCATTTGTTCGGAAATTGGACACCTATTCTTAGAGATCCAGATTTTCATTTTCAAAAAGGACGAAAACAGAACTCTCTTTTAAATCGTGCGACCAGAAAATTTAGTTCGAAATGTAATAAACCGTAGCAAAATCAGGTCACCTACATTTACCCTCCATCGCATGAAATTTATTCTTTTAACAATTCGTTTTCTGTGACGTGCATTTAGGAAGTTTAGCAAATTTGTCGCGAACGCAGGAAGTGAATACAGCAATTCCAGTTATGACATTTATTCTTACATTTCAGTAGAGACTTGGTGTACATCATACAGTAAGTAATAAATTGCTAAAAATATCTCAGTACTTTGACTCATAACAAGCTCGAATATCACTGTTGGCTTGGCGTAAAGAAGTGCGTTATTCTTTCCTTCTTTGGAATGGGAGTACTGGTCTGGGCTGGCCTTTTTTTGGAATTGCGTCCCTAAACACGTTGGCTCGGGCCTCTTCATGATGTCGATGCTTGTGAGGAGGGAGCGATGAAAATTTCTTCGTCTTGCTGTTCGGACCCATCAAATGGATACAGCATGGGCGCCCATACACTTGTTACGTGTTGTGCTTGTTCTATAGACAGCCACTTCCTCTCCATCGCTCTCTTTCTTCTTTCTTTTATTACCAGTCTCAAAAGACCAGGTAACTGATCTTGCTTAAAGTGCAACTTAAGCGCCTCGACGGTGACTCCTATCATGTATTGCAAGGCGCATTTGACGTCCACGTCAGTCGCTTTGTCCTCCTGTTCTTGCTATTGTCGAAGCTCCTTTTCTTTGGCCCACACCCATTCATTCTCGTAGTATTTGGCCCACGTTTGTTCCAACATCTTCTGTTCTTCTTCTTTCTTTTTGGCAAAGTACTAGTCTCTTAAACGCTCAATTGTCGGATGGTAAGGGCCCTGCACCGTCTCAAGGAGGTGAGCATCTTCTTGTTTTATCATGCCGAGGGCGATCCAGTGTTGTCTTTGTTCTTCTAGAGCTCGCTGGGCTTCACTTTCCCTTTCCTTTCTGGCGCGTTTCACTCCAGCAGCGATTAGACCGAGTTGTCTGTTCTTAAGGCTATGGCATGGCTGCAGATCTTGAAGCTTCGAAATTGTCTGACCCATCCTCTTGACTGTGTTGACTCTGTGTCTGAATCTGCTTCCTCTTCTCCCAAGTCTTCAAGTTAGTGTAGGTAGTTAGTCATCTGGAGTGACTGCGACATTGCTGGCCCACACAAGGCAGTCCATTGCGTTGTCTCTCAGTGACTTCTGCACCCCTGGAAATGGAGGAGAGTGGGGGCTTCTAAAATAAAACTTGCGAAGACGGGCCTCTATGGCTGCATTGTGCTGTTCATCAAAATTCATCTCTTCCTGACATGTAATGGACATCAAATGATCGCCGGGTGGGATTTCTTGTATTTTCGATCGTGTGCTGTTAGGCCACCTTGAGTCAAAATTTTCCAGTGGTCTGGATCGAGCAGGTTCACATGGGCTTCTTCCATGAAGATGACTTGTGTGTTTTGGTCCAAAAGCCTTCTGTTTCGTGATCATGGCTATGTACCTGGCAACGAGAACATCAACAAGTTTTAAAAAAATGGACACAATCAAGGGAAAAACAAGATCTTCAGTTGAAATGATGATTTTGGGCGAGGATTTCAGTTCAAGGAATCTGACCATCTCCAACAGCTCAAACACTCTGTTGCAACAGTACAAAAACACTTTGAGTTGGCAGATATCAATTCGCACACAAGCCCCTGGTATTATCAATCAAGGGAGAGACGCTAAAAGATATATGGACAAACTACTGTAAAGACATTCACAAAACAACTAGCAAATACCTTTCAGGAACTATTCGAGTAACTGGCGTGAACAAACTTGTTTTCCCGCTGTTGGGCTCCCCAATCAGGCACATAACTTTTTCTTTATGCTGCTTGATTCCATGATTAAAGAGGCGCAGGTAGTATACGCAGAAGTGACTCACATCGGTTGGACTCAAACTGTTTTCCAGAATTTCTTTGAAATGCTTGGCATCTGGCTCTTTATCGTGTGAGTACAGTACAAATGCCAGTGGACTTTCTTTTCCAACTTCAGTTAAGGGGTTATGGACAAATGTTCTTCAACTTAGCAAGAAACACCATCCATCTGACACTTCGATTAAGTCGTAATTCACCTTTAACTGGCTGGTTAATTCGCACTCGGCGTCAGCAAGGACAGATTCAAGCTTTTTGAAATTCGTGACAATCATTTCCTTCAGGTGGTCGTTGGTCGCTAGGAGTGAAAGGTACTTTCTGACAGAGCAAGCGTGTTCATAGGTAAATTTTGAACCTTGGTTGGTAGCTTCGCCGTTACCTCCATATCTGTTTCCAATAGCGCTGAATGAAGGGGAACTGTAGAAACTCGCAAACCATCCCGGGATTGTAAGGCTATCCAATAGGATACAGCCGGCCAGTACATCTTCTTTTTTCCTTGAGAGTTTGTCGTTTCTTCGTCTCCTTCTTTGTCCTCTTGAGACTCGTTTTCCTTCACCTTCTTCTCAACGACTGCCACTGAAGAAAAGAAAAATGCCACCCCTCTGATTTTCTTCATGGCGTTATCACACTCGTCCCTTTTAGCACATATTTGTAACCACAGGTCGTCAGGGTTTTTTGTCGGTTGGGATGAAACGTAGGTCACCTTTGCGAGATTAGCGATCATTTTTCTTGTACGACGGGCAAGATTTTGCTGACAAGAGCACTTTGGATATTCTGCAGAAAGTTCAATCAACGAAATGACGTAAATTAGTACTCTTACTTACATTTTATGTTAAAACTCGACTTCATAAGCTTTTATTCTGAACTCAAGTTTACCTACAGGATACATACCTTACTGTTGAGCTGGCGAGCACAAGCACTTGTCATCACAGCACGAGTTTCAAACTTGCAACTGGTGAGAGCAACTCAGCCTTTTCGCTTTTATAGCATTTTTAGCTATTAGCTGATCTAAATTCTGACACCCTCTTTTGTTTCTAGGAGTATCCATACTATTTGAACGAAATAGCAGAAGTATAATGTTTCCGGTATTCCATTCATATGCGCCTTCCATTAATATGTAGCGAATACCTCACTCTGCATAGTAAGGAATCTTTGTCAGCTTTAAAAATTAAAATGGAAACTTTTGTCTGATATCGTATGGCTTAGTACATTTGAAAAGCATTCTTGCTTGAAAGCAATGCAAGAGTATTCTGATAGAGAACGATCATATGGTGCATCCGTGTTTTGGCGTGACTATTTTTCTCGCGAATTGAGTTGTTAATGCCTTTTTAACATTCCCATAATAAGAAGTCAGGTTATATTGTGAATGTATCATATTAGAATTCTGTATTTCAAACTCGTTCAGAAAGCATGCAGTTCAGTGCACCGTGTCAGAAATCAGATCCAACCACAAAAATTCAAAATACCAACTAAAGAGCAAAGTACTAGTAGGCCAATAGCAATGGTCAAGAAATATTTACAAGGTAAGAACAATGCAACAGTGGATGAAAACTCTTTGAAATGGCATGTTTTATTTCTTTCAAATATTTGGGCAAGCAATGTGTGTTACAGCGAGCAAGCATTCCACAAAGAGGATTGAATATTCTCCCACGAAATATTTGCACAAATATTGAACTACATTGAATCAGGACTCATAGGAAAAGCTATTTTTAATTGTCTTGCACTAATGGTAGGTAGCTTTCCCCTGTGTATCTGTCATATCCATTATGCTTGGAAAAAATTCATTCAACTCCAAATTGTTCTTTACTTTGGGAGGTATTATTCTTTAACCCCAATCATTATGCCGATTAAAGATCTGGAAGTGCTGCCTCCGCGTTCTGGTCACATCCAATCTGCACAAGAAAATTCACGAAACTCAAAATTGCACTAAAACACCTCAAATCGGAAACAGTTGATGACAAAGAAATACTTGCAGTTCATTAGGGAGGTACTATTCCAAAACCGTAATCATAATGCCAGCTGAGGACCTGGAAGTGCTGTCTCCGTGTATCCATAATATCCTCCATACTTTAAGAAATTCATTGAACTCTAAGTTATTTCCTGCAATAAAATATCACAGACAAGACGGAGACATGGAGACGACGGAGACACACTTACAGTTAAAATGGAATAAATCAACTACTACTACTACTACTACTTCTAGTAATAATAATAATAATATTTTTATTGTTATTAACATTATTATTAATAGTGACGTAATAGTTTATTTATTCCTGTTAGTTAAGCTATAAGTGTGTCTCTGTATGTCCGTGTCTTTGTCTTGTCTGTGATATTTTTTACTGCCGGAGATAACTTAGAGTTCAATGAATTTCTTAAAGCATGGTGGATATGATGGATACACGGAGACCGCACTTCCAGATCTTTCAATGCCATACTGATTAGGGTGTTTTATTATTACTCCTCTATGTTACTGTAAGTTTGTCTCTGTCATCTCCGTGTCTTCGTCTTATCTGTGATATTTTTTACTGCCGGAGATAACTTAGAATTCAATGAATTTCTTAAAGCATGGTGGATATGACGGATACACGGAGACTGCACTTCCAGATCTTTCAATGGCATACTGATTAGGGTGTTTGATTATTACTCCCCTATGTTACTTTAAGTGTGTCTCCGTCTTATCTGTGATATTTTTAATGCCGGAGATAACTTAGAGTTCAATGAATTTCTTAAAGCAAGGTGGATATGACGGATATTCGGAGACAGCACTTTCAGGTCCTTAACTGGCATAATGATTAGGATCTTTGAATAGTACTATCCTTTTAAGCTCCATTTCTTCGCCATCAACTGTGTTTCCTACTTGTTTGAGGTGTTTTAGTGGAGGGGACAATTTCGAGTACCGTGAATTTCTTCAAGTATAACGGAGATACGGAGAAAGCATTTTTAGATATGACTGAGGGTTTTGAAGATCACTTCGCCATATTACTGTAAGTGCGTCTCAGTCTTTATCTTTTATGATTTTCCCATTAGTTGTTTGAATACTCAACTGGAGATCGATAGGAAACCCTTGGGAGTGACAAGTCATGCTAAAACGAAAATGTGCTCACAGTTGACCAAGTTCACCGAAGTAAAGGACAAGACGCAAAGGTCAGTTAATAAGTATTCCAGAGATGTGAGTGGCTGTCAATTCACACTGTGAATTCATTGCCGGTTGTCGTTTTCATGTATTTGTCTTAATTTTGATTAGCTTTTCAGTTACAAGATATGTTCCTTGAGATAATATTGTATTCATCTCTATTTATCTCATCATGACTCATCTCAATTTGCGTTTTTAGCCATTTTTTGGAGGGAAAGTTCACTTTCCGCACATACAGCACTGTGCAAAAGTAATGAGAGCGAATTTCGACGAAATTCGTGCTTTGTTCTCATCGAAATTTCTTAAGATAGAACCAAATTTCGCTCAGGGCTTGAAAAATCGGAGAAGCGAAATATCAACGAAAATTCGCGCTAAAGGGAACGAAATATCAGCGAAATTTCGCAACAAGCGAAATATCAGTGAAAATTCGTGCTCACTGCAACGAAACAGGGGTGAAATTCCGCAAAACCGGTACGCTTGGAGTGATTTTTGGACAAAGCGTTCCCATACAAGAGAAAATATAATGAAGAACTCGGTCCTATAGTGAGTTGCTAGATCTTTGTTACTTTGTCAATTAATTTGCCCACGAAAACATAAACATTACACGCAATAATAAAAATAACATACCGTATCCAATCAGCCACTGATCCTGGTAACCCAAATTCCCACGTGTACATAAATGCCCTGACCTGGGTAAAGGAACCAAGAGCAGTTTTGCGTAATTTCTTGGCACATTCAAAACTTGTTGAAATGCCCTTCTTTTGCTAAATCCTCCAAATACACTGTACAAGATTAATAAAAACCTTCGTCCATGTGTAAAGTCCAAAACCTTAGGGACGAATTTTGCCCCGCCAAATGAAATGTTGGCCGAAATTTCGCTTCCCCAGACGAAATTTCGAACGAAATGCCATGGGAAATTTCGCGCATGTGCACGAAATTGCGATAATATCAGAACAATAGTTGCGTTGACTTTTCATCGAAATATCGCCGAAAATTCGCCTCCTTCGAAATATCGCACAATTTCGTCAAATTTCGTCGAAATTCGCCGAAATTCGTCGAAATTCGCTCCCATTACTTTTGCACAGTACTGTAAATAACCGCATAAATTGAATTTTAGGGAACCTTGCCGTACACACGCGTGTCCTCCAAACTTTTAGGAAGCGTCATGCTTGACAGGAAATCGTTATGGTGTCATGACCTCCCTGACATTTCTCGTTTTACACTTATTTCTGAGGGGCACAAAATGCTGTATTCTTGGCTTACACTGTCACAGAATCCAGACACAATAAAAAAAACAACTATTCGAAAATAATCAGCGGATAAGTTCAAGAAATTGTGATATTATAAGAGATTGATAAAGAAGACACTTCTCCAAGGTTTTAAATTTATGCGCTTACCCAAAATTCAGATATTTGTCGAAATATTTTTACAGAGCCCAGTATGAAGCAGCCATATTTTGTGTACCTCTGTGGTACACTAACATGGCGACTGGAAAATAGTGTACACATCTGGAACTTACTTTGGCTATGTAGGTGTCTGATTATCTGTATTGAACAAAACAACACATACACAAGCACTTTTCCTAATACTTTAATTTCTGAATGGCTAAAAATCACGAGAGAAGTGTAGACTTTTCGACAAACGCATTCGTAGCTTTATGTCATGCACCGCCATAACTCTGAAATTGAAAATGTGCTGGTTTCCAGACGAAGCAAGCTGCTGAGCTTAGATGTTGTACGAAAATATAGATTTAGCACCCCTTATGCCTAGTAAATAGAAAACCTTTGGTGTGTCTTTAGTTTTGGATTTTAGAACATGATGATATTGCGTGTAAGCGCGTGGAAATGTTCTACTCGATAGGACATCTTCAAACTCCCACTGAGAACAGATCATGAATTACTTGTTTCAGAAATGAAAAAAAAAAAAAGGAAAAATGAGAGTCACGCATTTTGTTTCAGAGATAAAGCGTGTGGAAAGCTACCTTGAATTTCAAAAATTGGCGCACGTAAAGCAGCATGGTCTCCAGGATTTTAGCTTAAAAAAATCAAAGATGAATCAACGGAGACAAACTACCCTGGCAAAGGCAAATGCCAAACAATGGCCATCTGCCTTATCATTGTTCAACTTACTTAGCGCGCGTTCCATCCATTATGTGCGTGTGAATTTGCGTGCTATAATAGTATCATTTAGAAGTAATGGGTCCTATTGTCCCCTGAAAAATTTCAGCTTAGTAGAATTCGACACCTCTCTAATTTGCGATATGTTTTTCTGTTTGGTTTGCTGGGGCTAATTTCAACCAGATTCTGGTTTTTTCTCTGATTGGTCGAGAAACAATACTTGTGGTTGTGGTTTGCTGTCTTCTGATTAGCTGTCATATTTCAACGAGACTTCCGGCCAGAAGCTGATCAGAAAACCCAGTGGTTCAGACGAAGGGAAGGGTTGTTCAGGTGAAGATGTTTTGGCCGTAAAGTTCTCCCAGCGTGTTTCTAGAAAGCCACAAAGGTGTTAGAATGTTTCAGAACTGTTTACAAAACGAAAACGGCGATATATTTCCTCGCTCGACTCTTGGGTATCTTGTTCTTTATATTATTCTTAGCCTTCTGTAGATCCACTCGGAGAATTTTCATGGAGCCAATCAACACTTTTTTTAAATTGCTCGCGCGGTCTTGACTTTCACGATAATGATCTCCAGTTCATGACAACGAGTGAAGCAATTAGCAACTTGGAGAACAGAATGCATGGCAAGTTAATGTCACAGAAATAACAGCACAGTTTATTTTTCCCAAGCACCATCTCACTCTGCTCCTGAACACATTTGTTTTTCAAAACACGGCCAAGCTTTCAGGCATGTATATATGCAACTGTACAAATTATATTCTGCAGACATTTTTCGCATCTCATGGAAATATAATGATTTGATTTCCGGTGAATCCCTGTTGGCTCGTAAATGACAGTTCAAACACACCTTAGTTCACTTTTAAATTAGGGGCGGCTGGTCTAATAAATGTTCAGGCGTTATTTTTTTCCTTCACCCTTTAAAAAAAATGCCTGATTGTAGGTTACGATCCATCTGACTCTTTTGACAGTTATTTCAATGCAAACGAGGAATAGGAGCAGCGGTTTTATTCAAATTCTTATGACTCGTAACTTGGGCATAGTTACTGGCAACAATTTGAAGAGCTGAAGTCTTCAGCAAGACAGTGAATCTTCTGCGATCGGAAGTGGCGCAAGCAACAACATAAACGCTGGCAAGCTGAGCGAAAACTACTTGTCCAATTAAGGGCCAAAAATCACCCGTTGTTGTGAAAGAAAACATGTAGGAATATTAAACGCATCAAAACTGATGATTATGTGCCTAATATACCTATGTAATGATGCGAAGATTGCGTTCCAGCAACCAAAAAACTATCGATGGGACGTCAACTTCTGTGAAAGCATATGAGAGTAACCAACGCCATCCCAACTGAAATATTAGATTTATTTTTTATCATTATTATTCCCTATTCACCCCAGAACTAAACAGCATTTATACGCACAAGGACAAATTTTGTTAACATTGGTCATCAGTTCCAGTGTACAAGTTCGGTGCCAAATTTTGTCAAGCCGTAAAAATTTCTAAGGTGCCGTGGTCGTTTCTCGAGGCAGGAAATCTTTTTGCAAGCCTCCAGTCAAAACCGTGCCAGATCTGTCAATTTATTTTACGAAAACAATGCTTTAAACTGTTTAGCCGGCCGGGAACACAAGGTGTTAACTATGCTTGTGATGCCATTTTGCGGTTGGGAATTTTAAAACGCGGACGCCTTTACCAGATTTGCAATGACAAAAGAGCAAATTGGCAAAGTTGTTGGGGCAAACAAATTTTGTCAAATGGCTGCTTAAGCGAAATTGTATTGAATAGTCACCCTCTATCTAGCGGTCAGTTCTAAAAGTCCAAAAAAACTCCCCTTATTTAAGTAAATGACTGAAGAGGTGACAATCACGTCGTGTTTTCCAAAGTCCAAACCATTGATATTTGCCATCAACAATATCCACCTCACACAAGACCGAACGGTGATTTTTAGACAAGTCTTTTACGGCCTTATCAACTATCACCTCACTTAAATCTCTGCAGAAGAGCGGGACCATTGTTTTTCAAGTGTTGGACTAACAGATTTTTTCTGTTAACCACAGCAAACAAAACGTGTTCAATTTCTTGTGTAATTGACAGTTGTGGTTAACAAATATGTTGGAGTTTATCAAAACAAGATTTTTCGTTAGTTTTGGCGGAGCCGAAAATATATATAATCTGCCCACTGCGGACGCGTACGTGCTATTTATTCGAATACGTAGCAATCACTACATGTGTTGTTGTGAAAATGAGGAACATGACCAAGGTCTCGTAACTAAATCTGGAATGAAGTGAGTTGCTTTCTGATCCTAAATTAGCAAGACACGCCCTGATGTAACTGACATATGTATCTGATGCTCAAAATCGCAAAGGTAAGTAATAGGCATGGAGCAACATATACATTGTTCAATACAAAGCAAAGACCCATGCACGTGGAAAATATAATTCACGATAAAAACAATATCTGGCCCCTCTTAGAATAGTTTGAAAATCACACTTTTTTCTGGAACTAGCACCACACCGGCTTTCAAATCAGCCAAAGTGATGTGTTGGTCAACGAATATATTCGACCAGAAGGCCGTAAAACAAAATCGGCACCCGTGCGAAAGAACATCCCTAGACCATGCAGAAAACAAACAGGTTGAAAACAATTGTTTCTTACTTCGAGTAAAATAATCAGAAAGAAGAGATTACAAAAAAACTGCTACTGAACCGCGTTAATTCATGCTGATGGAGATGAGAGGCAAAAAAATCATAAAAACTGGCATCTACTATAAAACTCAGTTCCTCCTAAGTGGACTGGTGATTGTCTTGAATGTCTCCAGTGGGATTTTAAAAGCAGTGACGGCAGTACATTCCATTCAGTTGAAAATAAAATGTGCAAAAGAAGCACTGATGCCGCACCATCGCGGTCTTTTTTTAGAACCTTGGAAAAAAATTACCCTGTTAAAGGGTAACAAAATGTAAGAATTACGTTGGATACATCTACGAAACTCGATTGTGAAAATTAGCATTATGTCTGAAAGATCAGATGTCCTTTTAGCGCGGATGATAGCTGCCCATCTCCTCTAAGTTCAGAAACAGTAATTTCTTCAGTGTGGCTTATAAATAGAATACTTTCTGCTGAGATATATGAAATATACGATTTGAAAAATAGAAATTTTGCAGCTTTTCCAAGCACGTTGCTTAATACTTACACTGCATATTAGATATATAGGCTCATTCAACTAGCTCAAATCTTAAAGTAGTTCGATTCTTACCTTAACCTTGAATCAATGGATAAAGTCCTGATGTCTCTGACAGCCAACCACTCCCACGTTCGACGAATCTCTCTCTGACCGTGCTTCATTTGGACAGACACAAAATATGGATGAGTATAACAATCCTGAACAATGTTTAACAAGCAGATGGCTCCTATATAATACGGCCTCAGCCAATAAGCAGCAAAATGTGAATGAACTACACTTACCAAATAACGGTGTTTCCAGATTTTCAGATAACCAGTCGTGAAACGATTCTGCTTTTCTGCGTCCGCGGCAGCAAAAATGGATACGTACCAGTTGTACGATACGATGAAGCTTTTCGGCGACTGAGTAGCAAAGTGTGATTAAACGTATTACTAAAATCAAATAACGTTTTGAGATTTCCAGATAACCAGTTGTACGATATGATGGCGCTTTTCCGAGACCGGACCAACGGTTAAACAAACAACTGACTGTGGGAAAAAGGGGCGTCGAGGGCAAAGTACAAGTTCACTGACAGCAAAACAGTCAACCATTGTTTGCTGACAAATAAAACTTTAATAAATAACCAAAACTGCCTGTTTTTAAATTGGAAGCATTTTTTCCAAAAGAAAGCTCCGGAGTATCAAGTTGCACGCTTCAGTCAGTTCACAGTAATTTCATTTTAAAGTATTTTCCATCCAGATTTGATTTAAGGAAACCGATATGTAAGCTATTAGTACATGCAAAATAAATTTCCCAGCTATCAATCTGTCGATAAGCAAATTTCCCAGCAAGATTACAACCAGAGCTAAGATTTCCAGCCAGGTCGACATAAGCATGCAGAGCAGATATTCTGAGGAATGGATCCGATGGGTACTCCTGTTTTTTGCGTCATTCATGATGGCACTTAAATAAAAACGTTTTGGGGAAACTTATCTAGTACAATTTTCTGTAAACTATAAAACCCCTTTTTCGATGTATCTTAAATTATACTAGGTAACTTTTTTTGTCATACTCCCTAAGAAGTTAAAGAATTGAGGGACATTTCCAGCAAAGAAATAAAAACGGTAGGCTACCGACTTAGTTTTTCAGATAATTTTCAAAAACTGAAACCTTTTCGAGCCTCGTTAAGACAAATTAAGAAGCTCTGCCATTAATTCAGCACGCAGACAAGGTGTATCTTGATATGACCAGGTGAAATTCGTATTTCCCGCACAAATGTCACAAACTGCACAAATCACTGCGACGGCTCAACTTCCATGACCAGTTGCTCCACTCGCATTACTGTGTGGTTGATCAGGCAGGGCAATCTTGAATCTCTCAAATTTATCCCATTTTGCGGGTTGAAATCTCTCATTTCTTGTAGTCTGGTACATGATGGAGATAATTTCGATTGTGTTGCTTCTTAGATTGTCTGTTATTGGGCAGTGGTATCTGTCATCAAATCATTTTGTCTGTTCCTTGACTGAAAAGATAGCAAGACCCCAGTGGCATTTGTCCGCCATATGCACAGGAAGAAACATAGTATCTACTCTTACCACGTCACAACGCAGGATTATGCTCTCCACCACATTCCTTAAGACAAACCCCGAGGATAGAAACGATGGTAGCAATATGCTGTGGCACGCTTTCTTCAATAGGCTTTTTATCGCACTACTTCTGTATCAACAAATTCACAATTTCATTGCTCAATTATCCCTCTCCACAAAGGAGAGAAAACTCTTGCAATGTGATTCTGTAGTTTTGATACGAGGTTAGGTCTAAAAGTGCATGAGTAATTTCCTTTTCATACTTTGTATTTGCTAACACAGTCTTCAACCACGTCTTCTCAAAGGCATTTTCTCTTTGTAAACGTTTCAGCTGATGAAATCTCTGTAGAATGCGAATACCTTCTAAATCAAAATTTCCATAACAAGGGAATTTCGCGATTGATCCTGTGTTTTCAGACCTCCTCATCTTGCCATCTAACTGCTGGAGAACGGAGAGTGGTAGCAGTTTGTCAACAGCGAGTGGATCACAATTCAGGGCATTAGCACTCTTGCAGACTTCCTAGTTTCCTAATGCATCGTCAACCTCAGGAAACATAGACGTCAAACATCAGCTAAGACGCCAATGTCTATTACCAGATCTTCAGACTTTTCATCTTCAACAACAAGGGCGTGCGCAACATCGGCTGCTTCCTCATTTGCCTTCTTTGTCTTGTTCTCCTTCACCTCAAGGATACCAAATTTGCTAACTGGTTAGCCTTTTACTCTTCTTCACAAACACCGCCTCTCTTGTTTCATCCAGGGATTCAGTCTCTTTTTATCAAATTAGGGGGGGGGGGGCATATTTGCTTGCTATTACCCTTAGCCATGGTTATATCCTCTGACCTTTTGATATTTGTGGTAAGGTGCAGAGATGAACTAATAACTTTCCCTCTCTCCCGTTTTTTCTTTGGTCTACGCTTCATGGACTGGGTTTTACACCTGCTTGCGTCCAAAGAGTTTGACCTTTCTTCCAGAGCTTCTTTTCTTTCTTCATTTGGTGAAGGCTTTCTGCTCTTTTTGCACTACTGGCCGACTGTTGTTCCTTTTTGCACTCGTTTCTGAGATTCACCTTGTTCCCGACTTGGCAAGAGCTTTTCAATTTCGAATTCCGTTCCTTTGGTTCACTCTTGTTAAAGCTCTTCTTCTTCTTGACGTCCACGGCATTTTCTGGATTGAGATTGTTCTTCCTTTTACGTCCAAATTTTGACGTAGATTGAAATTGTACAGGTCTATTAAAGAATGAATATGGAAGCCACATGTCTTCTTCAGATCCATACCCTTCGAACTGGACTTTGTATTCATGGCAGAGAGTATCTTTCAACAGACGTCTGTCTAATGCGTCTGTGGTTGTCATCTTCTATCAGAGAGGGCGACGAACCCTTTTCACAGCAGTATGCGGGAACAGTTCCAAGTTTGTCAAGATAGTCTTCGGATGAAGAATGAAGTGTGTACTTGAAATGTTGTCCCAGTATTGGCGTGAGGACTATTTTACCAATGATGCTTGAATTTGTTTTCCAGTTGGTAAGAATAACGTCGTCCAGATTCCATAAACAACATCTCCTTCATGGTTGTATAGAGAGCATTGAATCTGTACAGGCACTGTGGTCTTTGTTTGAAAACTTGTGATTTCAGAACCATCCTTTGTTAACTGAATTTCCTTGACCCTGCCAATCTCTTCCTGGTCTCACATGTATCAACATCTGATACGTTAGTAAAGGGCAGACTCTGTTTGTTGTACCCTGGTGGCTTTGCGTAGGTATAAGGGTTATCCCAATGTTATGTTTTCTGGAGTAGATCCACACATTCTGAAGGTAGGTACTTTTCAAAAAGGGCCTGTCCTTTCTTCACTCCTTCTCTATGGACTTCAATCTGTCCTTCTTTGAAATTGACAAAATTGTCAGGATAGGAGTACTGCTTCTTACGTTGACTTTCTTTGAATGCAAAGGCTAACTTCTTCCTTTTATGTGATGTTGTCACTTACATTAAGATTAAACTGTACTTTAGAACTTCGATCAACCATGTCTCCAAACGTTGGTTGCGAATCGAGAGACTGGAATTCTGTTGCCTTTCCTTACATTTCTCCAATGATTCGCTTCGTGGCTTTCGTGCCCAAATTGTAGGGGGAAGCCCAATCAGGTCCTAATTCCCTGAAATTTAAGAACATGGCCAATTGATGAACAGTGGCTGCAGCAAGAAGTATTTCTGTGGTCTTGTAGCAACCATACGTGATGTAGGATTGATTTTAGCCCTTGGCTTTGAATAAAGAGCCATTTTTTTCAGCTCCAGAACTCTGCTCCACAAATTGGAACAAATTGTGGAACACGAAATGGTTCAAAGAAATGATGGACAGCTCTAATGTACAGGCTAGTTGGCTGAGATCCAGGTATGAAGGACAGAATTCACTCGACATAAAAAACAACTTGCTTTAATCGGAACACACGCCTTTGCCGACAACAAACCGGGGGCAATGCGAGGTTCGCTACGAAAAGAAAGAAATACAGTAATATAAGTTAGGACTGTAACTACGTAAAACGTAAACTAAAAAGATTATTTAACAAATAACAAGGCTTACCGAATGTGCGCAACAAGACAGGAAAAAAGAGTACTCGGTTTAACAGTCGCTCAGTTGAACAGGACGAAAAAACGATTTAACAAAATTTTCGGTCCTAATATAGTTCTACTAATTGGCCCCTTGGGGAATAACGAGAAAACTCCTGAGACACTAAACTGATTCTGTTCACTAACGAGGTAGTGTTACTTGAGTTGAAAAGAATATGACACGAAAAAGGATAACAGTAATAATAATTCGCATACAAAATGGAGTTATAAACTGTCCGCAACATTCCGGCCCCAAATAAACTACTTGATAGAAACAGTTTATTTCACTCAAAATTTATGCGGACATGGGAAAGTTCTCCAAGAAACACAGCTTTGTAATGGGCCTGATCAGGGAACCGGTTTTCGTTTTAATCTCCACTGAACGCACGTGACCATCTTTAGCTTTGTGGACTCTGGTAACCCGACCTAAGGGCCATTGACCCCGATGGGTGTTCTCCTCTGTGAGCAAAACCAAGTCGCCCATCTTAAGGTTTCGGCTAACATAGCTCCACTTGTGGCGTTGCTGCAACGTGATCAGATATTCTCGGAGCCAACGCTTCCAGAAAATGTTAGCTAGGTACTGTATTTGCCGCCAACGTCGCTGACAGTACTGATCTTGTTCGGAGAAAACTCCAGGGGGAATCGATTGGTTTGACCTCAGTAATAACAAATGACTTGGAGTGAGAGGCTCAGCATCTATTGGGTCGTCTGGGTTTGGCGTTAGAGGGCGAGAATTTATGACTGATTCAGTCTCAGCCATTAGGGTCAGAAGTGACTCATCGTTGACAAGTTGCTCTCGTAGAAGGGCCTTGAGGATTCTCTTGACTGATTGAACGATTCTTTCCCAAACACCTCCCATGTGACTGGCTGTCGGTGGGTTGAAGATCCATTTGATCTCGCGCTGACTTGTAAACGCATTTATCTTCTGTTGATTCCATTCTGACAGTGCACTTCGCAGTTCTCGCTCGCCACCATGGAAATTGGTACCGTTATCGCTTCTGATGATTTCGGGACTTCCTCTCCTGGCAATAAACCTTCGCAGGGCGTCAATGAACGAATTCGTGTCTAAAGAGTGCGAAATCTCAATGTGGACAGCTCTGGAGGCTAGACAAGTAAACAAGCATCCGTAGCGTTTTACACTGCTGCGCTTAAGTCGCACTAGAAACGGGCCAAAGTAGTCAATGCCTACGAACGTAAAGGGCGGTCGGTCTGGGGTTAGGCGCTCCGAAGGCAAGTCCGCCATCCTTTGTTCCCCTGTTAGTGAAGCTCTCTTACGGCAGAAAAGGCATTCTCTTAACACACGGCGCACCGCCACACGACCCTTGACTATCCAAAATTTCTGTCTTATGGAAGATAACACGTGTTCTCTACCAGCATGGGCTAACTCTTCATGGTACTTCCTAACAATCAAATCCGTTACATGGTGTTTTTTGGGAAGGAGAACTGGATGCTTGACCTCAGTTGGAATAGGTGCGTTTTGCAATCGACCTCCTACGCATAAGATTCCATCGATCAGTATCGGGCACAACTTGCGAAGGGGACTTTTTGACTTCACTTGAGAAAAATGCTCTTTGAAGGCTTCCCTCTGGACACACACAACAATTTCCTTTTCAGCCCTTTTTAGATCATCTACCGAGAGCTCTCCCTTAATTGGCCCTAAGTGATTTCCTTCATCATGATGTCGCACTTTGCTGAGTAGGAAAAGCTTGTACTTCAACAACCATGCAACTCCCCTCTTGAGACGATTCCAGGAAGAATAGCGCTCTATAAATGAATGCATGATGCTCTTGTGTGAAATCACGTACGTCTGAACTTCATGCTTCACCTCTGGGTGATCATCTGGTATGTTCGGTATTGTGCCAAGGGAGGGCCAACATTCATCTGATTTCCACAAAAACTCAGGACCATGCAACCAACGCTTATTACGGATTAACTGTTCTGCAGTTAGACCCCTCGAGGCATCATCAGCAGGATTGGATCTCGAGTCAACATATCTCCACTGATCAGGAGACGAACCGTCATGAATAATCGACAGGCGGTTTGCCACGAAGGTTTGAAATCTCTTAGACTGATTTTGGATCAACTGAATGACAGAAGTGGAATCACTCCAAAAGATGCTCTCTTCGATGGGCAGATCAAGCTCTCTCCGGATCATATTATCCAACTTCACAGATACCACTGCTGCCGACAGCTCCAAGCGAGGGATTGTGATCGCCTTTAGGGGTGCCAGACGAGACTTTCCGATGACAAATGAACAATGAATGTTACCATCCGTATCAATCATGCGTAAATAGGAAGCTGCTCCGTAGGCGCACTGGGATGCATCGGAGAAATGGTGGACCTGAGCGTGACTGACCTCTCCAAATGAGTCAGGTTTGTAACATCTTCTTACTGCAACCTCCGACAATTTAGGTAAAGCAGCTAGCCAATCTTTCCAGTCACTCAGAGCTTGACCTTCTACCTTCTCATCCCAACCAATCTTCTTCCTGCATAACTCCTGCAGAATCAACTTCGCTGACAATGTGAAGGGCGCGAAGAACCCAAGGGGGTCATAAACCGAGCTTGCGACTGACAATATACCTCGTCGGGTTGGTGGTATTTCCTTGGCAATTACTTTAAAACAGAACTCATCGGTCTGAACTTTCCACTGTACTCCTAGAGCATGCTCTGTGGGCATCTCGTCAAGGTCCAAGTTAACAACGGATTTCGCTCGTCGACTCGGAGGGATGCTTGCCAAGACTTCTCTGTCATTGCTCATCCATTTCGTTAAGCTGAATCCACCCCGTGATAACAGCTCAGTCAACATTTTCACAAGTAGCCGTGCATCGTGACGTGTTCTGACAGACTTCAAACAGTCATCCATGTAGAAATTCCTTTTTACTGTATTCACGATCTCGCTCGGAAAGGTATCCTTGTTGTCTTCTGCTGTTCTCAACAGACAAAAACAGGCACAACTTGGGGACGACGTAGGTACCAGACGATCTTTCCCTCGACAGACAGCTCTCATGGAGGAATCTTTACTGCGTGACCCTTAGACAAATATTCGTCCATAGTAGTGTTGTACTTCCCATGAAGGTCTTCATCCTTTAGAAGTCGTCTCTTCAGCAAGCATAGCCTCGATTCAGCGAAACAATGGTTGTTCGGGATCGAAGGCGGTCGATTTCTCCAAGGCAACCCGACCTGATAATGACCATCTGTTTTTGTAACCGTTTCATTCATAATCTTCAAGGCTCGTTTGTCTTCCAATGACATGCACACCTCAGATGCAGCTAAACTTTCACCAAAGTCAGTCAACCAGAACCTCTTCACTTGTGACTGAAGCAAGTCGTCGTCATCCAGGGAACGCACAAAGTTCACGTGAAATTCTTCGTGAGGATTCGTGGGACCAACTGGGCCCAATAGGGTCCATCCTAACGGGAACCTGACTGCATACGGTTCATCACTTGCCCCTTTCCTCTCGTCTAGCACCCAAAATGCCTCGGGACAATCTCCGCCAATCAAAAGCATTACTGTCTGATCATCAATCTGGGGAAAACTCAAATCTCGGAGATGGGGCCATCGCCTTAAATCATCAGGTACTGGAATGCTCTTCTCTGACACAGGAATTCCTTCAACAGACCACACTCTAAACAGGCAGAGATCCTTTACACCATCTATGCTGCTGACCTTCAGACCAACCTCCAACCCACTTTGTTCTTCAGTGTTACTAAGGGTAGTAAGAGTAAACTGCCGGTTTATCCCATTCAAACCAAGCTTCTCCAATAGTCGATGATCACACAGTGACACGTCTGAACCGTCATCCAACAATGCGTATGTCTCAATGACCCGACCGTTACATAAACCTTGAACGTGTACAGGGATGACTCGAAGGCAGACCCGTTTCCTGCCGGCCCCAATGATGCCGTTTGATGCCGCGGCCGACGCTTGGTGTGAAACTACTCTGTGATCTACGTCGTTATTATCACGCGCCCCATCGGGGGGATGCAGTAGGGTGTGATTCTTACACAACCAGACCTTTCGCACGCTCTTACCGCTGCACACCCCTTCGCGTAATGACCAGGTACCAAACAGTTTCTGCAAATATGCTTTTGGAACAAGAGATCGAGGCGTTCCTGATAAGTCTTCGCTTTAAAGGCTATGCAGTCCTTCAAGAAGTGTGACTTTAAGCACAAAGGACAATGCGGACTGGAAGTACAGACTTAAGGAGGAGGGTAACTACGCGTGACGTCGCGAGGTCCAAGGCTGATACATTTATCTGTGGTTACATCTCTGCGAGTGATCCTGCTCGAATCTCGATCCGAAACATCGCGTGGATGGACAACTACATTGTTCCTTATCTCGCGTGGACTCTCGTGTGAACTCTCTGGAGCACTAACACTTCTCACAGCCAGGGTTGTACCTCGACGCGGGGTATCATTCCTATTTCTCTGTTGAGGTCTATTACCGCTTCTGTCTCTCGAACTGTTCACATTCAAGCGCTGACCAAACATGTTACTTGCAATATCAGCGTTTCGCTGAATAAAAGCGGTGAGATCGGAAAAACGTGGGCGTCCCCCATCACGGAAAATGTTCTCTGCCCGTTCAGCCCATTTAGTCTGAAGACGCGTGGGTAGGCGATCCATAATCTTCAACAACGTTTCAGAGTTATTTAAATCTGCATCATAATCGGTTTGAGACAAGGTGATCTCACATTTTAGCATCTGACGAGCAAGTTTCTGCAACGCTGATCCGTCAGTTGGCTTTATCATCTGACCCTTGGTTAGTTGGTTTACATGGGCTTGAGCAACAATGTGAGGTCTTCCAAACTGATGATACAAGATCTCCCTAGCTTTCTTATAACCACGTTCTGACTCGTACATGCAGCAGTTCTCAATAACTTGTTTGGCTTCACCCCTACAATACTGGATAAGATACGCCAACCGTTTTCGCGGATCGCTAATCAAACTGCCAATGTTGACATCGAAATTATGAATAAACTGGCAATACTCCAACGGATCTCCATCGAATGTTAATATCTCAGCTCTAAGGATATTGAAACCTACATCTAAGGCTGACGCTAAGGTCCTGACCAGATCTTCCACCTTACTTTCATTTTGGTCTGCGTGAGAGGGTTGAGGAGCGCTACTGATAGGCGATGTTGGTAACCTGCTACTCCATCCGGCAGCCAATGGGTTTAAGCTATGACTCTTCGTGACTACTGATTCTACCGGAGAAGAAATAGCTTGCCTTTCCAGCTCCCTCGTAGCACTTGGCGTCGGAGCAGGACCGGACCTAGGAAACCCTTCTGGCCCCCCGGGCCCTTGGCGAGAACTTCCCAGACTCCCTTGAGGGGCATCAAGCGCTACAGGATCGAAAACTGGGGCTGACCATACCTTCTCGCTCGCGGTTGCCAATTCGAACTCATGAATCAATTTAAGTCTCTGTGCCTCGTTCTCCAACTGAGCTCGCCTTTGCTCAAGTTCTTGAGTTAATTTCAGTTGCTGCAGTTTAAGGTGAGCTAATGCACGGCGTTCCTTAGCTTCTCGAAGTCGTGCACTTGATGTACTTGACGCTTGACTGTTAATACTTGCGAGACTCTTTGACGACTTTGACAACTTGGAATTCGGGCGACCCTTGATTGAAATCAGTGAAGCCGCTTGACTAATGGAATCCTCAGGTTCCACAGGGGGTGTAGAACGAAACGCTTCACGATCGATCCAAAATTCTATCCTCGACATAAAGTTCTGTCTCCTCTCAACCTGAACCGCAAATGAATCCTCAAAGGACTTTCTTTCTTCGTGGTCTGGAAGAAGTGCCAACATAGAGAAATGAATGTCCTCAAAGCCTGAAAACGTGGTATTAATTAAGTCCTTTTTTAACAAAACCTCCTCAACTCGACCAGAATCACCCATCAACCTCTCAACTTCATTATACAATCTCGTTAACCATGACAGATAACCACTTCTAGAATTTTTCATGTGGGAAACATCTTGTCTAGAAACGCCTTCATGACCAAGCTCTAACAGACCGCTAACGGCGAGATCCTCGCTGTACTTAGAAGCCATCCGTACTTTCACTTTACTTGTTACACTCGCGAACGATATGAAGGACAGAATTCACTCGACATAAAAAACAACTTGCTTTAATCGGAACACACGCCTTTGCCGACAACAAACCGGGGGCAATGCGAGGTTCGCTACGAAAAGAAAGAAATACAGTAATATAAGTTAGGACTGTAACTACGTAAAACGTAAACTAAAAAGATTATTTAACAAATAACAAGGCTTACCGAATGTGCGCAACAAGACAGGAAAAAAGAGTACTCGGTTTAACAGTCACTCAGTTGAACAGGACGAAAAAACGATTTAACAAAATTTTCGGTCCTAATATAGTTCTACTAATTGGCCCCTTGGGGAATAACGAGAAAACTCCTGAGACACTAAACTGATTCTGTTCACTAACGAGGTAGTGTTACTTGAGTTGAAAAGAATATGACACGAAAAAGGATACCAGTAATAATAATTCGCATACAAAATGGAGTTATAAACTGTCCGCAACACCAGGTATATGCTCATCAAGGAGATCAGCGATGCGACCAGAATTCTGGTCTCAAAATAAATTGAAAGCAAGTCTGATGCATTGAAGCCACAATCTAGTCTCAAAACTTGGCAGCGGTGCCTTAGGTCTTCAAGGTGTCGTATCGTTGCTAAACGTTTTGTGTTCCCGTCGTCTTCTCAAAAGGTCAGGTCAAGTGTTTCGTATTTTAAATTCTTTGCAAACAATCTTTGCTGGTGATCGTAATCTAAGTAAGCTATGACTGAAAGGTACCAGTACTAAGGCGAAGCAAACATCTCGTCAATACCGAGGCCAAGATAAAGCACTCCATTTTGGATTTCATGTGCTGTTGGCGTCATGAGTTGGACTGCTGCTCTCAAAGGGAAGCCTGCGAATCAGTGGAATAGCCAATCAGGTTCAGTGGTGTTTTGCAAACATTGCCGGTGCTGTCACAACATGCTTTTCTTAACCTTGCCCAATACCTCAAAAGATTCTTTGCGGAGTAACCACGATCAGGGCTTGGCCACATGCAAATTATAACTCTTGGCTTTTTTCAGCACTGTAAGGTTGTGTACAGAGACAGTTTTAGCAAGGTTTTCGTCCTTTATAAGGTTGTCGGTGAGCCTCTTCATTGTGTCGAAGTCATCTGAATCGTTCTTGTTTACAACTCTACATGGAATGAAAATGTTTTGAGGCCAGGTGTCAGCATTAGGATCCCATGTCTTTTCGAGATAATACAGACATCTTGCACTGTCAGTAGCTTCGTTGATAGTAGGCCTTCAAAGGTTTCAAAAATTTGGTTTTATCAACGGAGTTGATAATGTAAATTGGTCACCGTACAGAGATTCTAAAAGCTTACATTTCGAGCATTAGCCCTTCGTCAGAGCTAATCGAGGAATTATGGGTTACGTGTTGCTTTTATAGTAGAGTAGGAGCTACGCTATTGGTGGTAACATGGCAATGTGAAAAATAGGAATATATTAGTTAAATGAAAAGCGTTCGTTAATACTGTGAGGATTAAGGGTGCCGATTTGGAAGATGAATTTTTGAACCAGATTCTTGCGGCTTTCTGTCGTACCTAGATGTAGGGAAAGGCCGCAGATAGCCATGTTTTTTTCTGGAGTGGTTAGGGAGATTAAAATGACGAGGGACTGGCTTAGATGCATCTTTGTCATTCTTCTCAACATCGCGAAGGTGTTCGCGGAATCGGTCACCTAGTCATCTACCTGTCTCGCCAATGTATAATTAATTGCATAACGTACAGGTTATGCAATAAACGATATTTGCGGAGGTACATGTGAAATGATCGGTGATCTTAACAGATTGCTTAGGTCCCGATATCTTGCTAGTGTTAACAATGAAAAGACAAGTTTTGGGGTTGCTCATTAGTGTAAAGGTTTCTGCTGCTAAATCATTCTGGCCGCAGAATGTGGATGAGAGTTGAGTATGGCCCATTTTAAATATGGTAAACAAATTTGGCATGTGAATTTCCCCTTCTCCACTTGAGAAAACTGGGGGAAAACGTCACCTTCAATGGAAAACCCATCGCAATTATCAACCAAAACTTCCAACTCTAATGGGAGGAAAGGAAGCACCAACAAACATCTTATATGGGCATCTTGGTATATTGCTGTGCTTCCACAAGAGGACTGAAGGTTAGCTCTTTCGACATTGAAGTTTGAAGACTGTGGATATGTCGATTTAAGATAGGCTTGAAATGAATTTGGCCAGCCAGGAAGATGAGACGGAAGGAGGTGATTAAGCCTCTTGTGATATTTTTCATACAGGTGTTCTGATGGTGCTTGTCCGCTCCATAACTATCGCCCTCGTTTTTATCACTTATAATATCAGTGTTTTCAGTATTGAATTGGGTGCTTTTCTGGAGGGACACTGTTGATGTAGGCTTGTCCAATATGAAGCAATCATGATTGCCCGTCGACAATGCTTGGGTTCTCATCCCGTCCTTCGGATCCAGAGATGCTGCTTGGTCAAAGCTGTCATTGACTGGTAAATAGTAGCTGCCAAGATCATCTAAAAGTAGTGACTGTTCTTCCTTTACACTTCCGCTACGTTCAGAGTGCATGGGAGCATCACTTTGAGGATTTGCTTGAATGCAAGAGGCTGGTGCGGCCTTGTACCTGGTGCCTACAAGTAATTCATAGTTTCATTAGGAAAATAACACAAACAGCGGTGATAAACATTGTATTCCAACGCATTTTTATAAAACTTGACGTTTCGTATGCTAGTCAACACACATTTTCAAAAGTGACCGTTACAATTTTTAAAAATTATATATATATATCATAAACAATAGGGGTCTGGAACCTAGACTGAGAAAAATGATCTGCAGCAGTACGTGTCTAGACATAATGAAAAGTAATAGCTAAAACAGCAATAACTTCTCGACATTAAATGGGATCACTTTGACATTTTAGCGTCCGGAAAAACTGACTTTCACTGTAAAGTTAAAGAGACTTTGTTCATTCAAGAGCTAAAGCCTTCCCTTAATGTAAATATTAGTAGTGAGAAGTTATTGCTGTTTTAGCTATTACTTTTCATTATGTCTAGACACGTACTGCTGCAGATCATTTTTCTCAGTCTAGGTTCCAGACCCCTATTGTGTACGATATATATGTATAGTTTTTAAAAATTGTAACGGTCACTTTTGAAAATGTGTGTTGACCAGCATACGAAATGTCAAGTTTTATAAAAATGCGTTGGAATACAATGTTTATCACCGCTGTTTGTGTTATTTTCCTAATGAAGCTACGATGGCCTAAGAACAAGAGTTTATATAATTCATAGTTGCTGTCCTTTCCGACCGTGGAATAACGGTTATCGATGTCTGTAGAGAGATCTGATTTGTTGTCCTTTCCATTCTGAGAATGTTGAACTTTAAGGTTTCGGTCACCTGATTCCTTTTTTTTTTCAGGAACTTGAAAGCAGAATGTTTTCCTCAGTCTGTGTTAACCATGCGACAAACACACGGTAATGTGTCGAAATGCAGGGTATTTGGATAAAATATTTCCAAGTAGTGAAAAGAAAACTGGTTGGTCATCGTCTGAAATGCCACAACTACCAGTATAATGCAGCCACAGGTCTTGCTTCGAAATTATGTCATCTTGTCTTCCTTCACAGCAGTTTCTTTCCATCCATTGCTGAAGGTCTTCAATGCGAATGATAGATGTGACTTCCGTGACAGCACCAGTTGTCTATTTATCCTGTTGTAAGAAGCAGCGCGACCTCGCTGGAAAACTGATTGGACTTCTGTGTAGCTTACATTTGAAAGCGCTTTCCTAAATAAGCCAGAAAAAGGCATTTTCCTTCCTCCATGTCGATGATCCTAAAAGTGCAAAAACTATCCCATAATGCTTGTTTTGGGACAGTGGCGCTTCTATCGTCTGACTTAGTTGCACAATTATTCAGCCAGCTCTCCACATCTGATATCTAATGAAACAAAAAGCATAAAACAACAGTGCAACATTACATGAATCGCTTGCTAAATATATAAACGTGAAGACCTGTCGCCTGATATGAGTTGTTTCTAGCATTTTTCGGTGCAAAGCAGTTCACCATTAAAAAAAACTTGCATTGTGGGCACAGAATGACTCAAAATTGCTCGCCATCCGTGTGGCTGGTCGCCATATTGGACCAGGCCCTTGTGTAGAAGACTGGGTGCGAATTTATAATGCGTCAAATGACGTTTTTTTAGTCCTTTCCAGAGGGCCCTCTGAGGTTAGAAGCTAAATACCGAGAAGCCATCTTGAAGAGGGATTCAAGACGTTTCGTTTGCTACCAAACACGGGTACGTTTTTTTGTTTTTCTGGACATCACGGCTGTGTTTTTTGTGTCCCTTTTTGTTCCGATTCCTCTTATTCGAAAAGGTGTCTTTTGCCTCCATTCATGTCGTCTGTTTCTGTGAAAATGTCTGTATTTTACTTTCACAGCATTAACAGTGGGTCAAATGTTGATGGTATGTTTTTAGTTTTTTGAGAAAAAAGCGTGAGCCCTGAGGGCTCACTGAAGTTTGACTGTGTAATTTTGCAAGTACTGCCAAACAGACCAACTGTTGTGAGATGGCCAGGCAGCCTACGGAGCGTGAGTTTTCTCGCGCGTGATTACAAGTACTAAAAAATTAATAAGCGTAAGCTATAAAATGAATGGCACGAATATATGAAATATGGAAACTTGGTAAGCAAGTACGTTTCTGCAGTTTAACTTGATTTTGTTTATCATGTGAGCTTACGCTTTTTATTCTTAAGAACTATTTTTAGCGTAATTGAATATATAGCAATAGTAAACAATTGTGGCTGGTGTATAAACCGTTGTAACTTGTCCCTATACAAGGCCTAGTTTAATTTGGCTGAGTTCAATAGAAGTTCAGCACAGGTCGGATTTATGTATGCTGCATGTAATTCATATATGAGTAATGTCTGCTGTTGCTTCAACACAGCATAAATTCAACATTTGAATCAGTGCCACATTTCAGTCAGGTACCACGACACATCTTGTGCCATTAATTTCAAATTGTGATACTTATGTGCTCTTACTTTTTATTGCATCTAGTTTACCGGCATGTCAATGCTTGTCCCACTGTATGACCTATGTCTGAAGGAGGTTGGAGATGCTAGCATAGACGTCGATTTTTTGGTCGACGCTGGTGTGTCAATTCTTGTCTCACTGTACGATCGGCGAGGAGAGGCAGATTTACCTGTAGAAGCCTCCCAGATCCTTGATCATTGGCAACATGTACTCATCTGGTGCAAGAAAGCGAAAAAACAGTAGATTCCGAGTGGGATCACTCATGCGTTTGCAGAAGTCTAAGAGGAAATCTATATACTGCTGGTCTCCTTTATTC
>NC_090869.1:46488736-46491236 GCF_036669935.1 Montipora foliosa
ACAGGAAGTGGAAGAAACAAGAAAAATTGCAAATGTAAGGATCCAGGTAGAACGTGTAATCGGTCTAGTTCGCAGAAAGTATGTCATCCTGCAAAGCATATTACCCACAGAGTTGGTGAAGGCAAAACCAGGTGAGTCTGTAGCTCCTATTGACAAAATAGCTCGAGTGTGCTGTGCACTCACCAATTTGTCAGAGTCGATTGTCCCATTTGATTGAGGTGAACTTACAACCAATTTCATTCCAGGCCTTTAAGATGTAGTTAAGGCAAGCCATAATTTGTTCTTCAATGTCTTCAGTAATTCTTACGTTGACAAATTGTTAAAACACAACGTTAAGGTGCACCATACTCTGCTAGCAGAGTCTCTTTTGATCTTCCTAGATAAGTCGGGAAGAGGAAAGTAGACTCTGCCAGCCGGCTCGACATTTCGTGTTGAGCATGCGTTAAAAATTCAAACATATTCGGGAGTCAGTCACGCATGACTAGTAACCGCAAAACCACAAAACCAAAACAAACAGTAGGGATATTTTTGAACAACTCTGGCAAACACACGACAACCAAGGAATCATTTCCTTCGAAACTCAAGATAGTTTAAGTTTTTAAATTGCCATTTCAGTTTTTACTGAAAAAATAAATAGGTTTCTCAATTCTGGCAAACTAGTTTCTGTAACCGACATACGGAGGAAATACTCATGGGAATTTAGACAGTTAAAAATTGTCACGCTGTTGTAAATTTAAAAAATATTGACGACGCGTGGCGATTGATCATGCGCAAAACCCAAAGTAATGTTTTTTGTGTTGGTGGTACAATTAAATAAACTTAAAGTGGTACTATGATCAAAAAATCATTTCCTTTTTTTCTTCATATTTTGAAAGCGTGTTCGCTTAACACCTAACTGGCAAAATTTTGAGCTTTGAGTTTTATCCAAAGGCTGTTTATTTTGAGTGTAAGTTTTGGATTTCATGGTCCGCCATTACTCACGTTCAAAACTGGCCGATTGGACCTCAGAGGGTTGGATCTAGAGAAAATGACGTCATTTACTCACTAACTTAAAATTTCAGCATGTAAACGCAATTTATTATATATGCAAAACACGGGTTGAAAAGTCTGAAAGCCCGAAACTCCCGTGCAGCATATTAATTAGGCTGCGTACACACGCATTGCATTCTTAAACTAGTGAGTGTTTGACGTTATTTTCTCCTCGACCCAGCTCTCTCAAGATTTTAAAGTTAGTAATGGCGGACCAATAAATGAAAAAATTCCAGCTAAAATAAACAGGTGTCTTTTTAAAATCAGAACTTAAAACTTGGGTGAGTTAGTGTTCAGTTAACATAGTTTTGAAATCCAAAGGAAAAACAAAATTTTTTTTGGTTGGTCGTAGTACCACTTTAACATTTTAATTATGATTGCCCAGTCAAGTTTGTCTATTGACACTCGTCACGTGTAACCTCAAGCGATATTTGTTGACACTGCTGCAGCAATTCTATGTAATCCAACTGAATACACTCTTCTTTAAATACGCTATTGGGCAAGGGCTTCGGTACATTATCAATTTCTTTACAAGTATACTGCTCATTAAATGGTGTGATAAGGGACAAACCAGAAATACTTGTTAAAAAACTTTTCTGCTCTTCTGAGGTTGGAGCAGGTGTCCTGGTATTTTTGATCCCAGGGTTTGATCTAGTAGCCATAGGAGTAACCTGTTTCTCCACCATTAATTCATGCTTCTTTTTAGCAGATGTAAAATCTATCTCACTAACAGGTAAGTAGGGGATTTCGCTAACATGACTTGGAAGAAGCCATTTGTTCTTTTCGTGTGTGCATATGGTAGCATCTCTAATTCTAACACCAGCCTCCACGGCAAAAAGCACTGCCCCCACAAGGGAACACCCTTCACGTAATCCTGCCATGTAATCACAATGGGCAGCAATAACAGTTCCACATTTTTCTGCCAGAAACCATGTTCTAAGTGGGGTGTCCCGGGCTCTCTGTGAGTGATTCACCTGTTGAGGGTAGACAATAAGTTCTTAATTTTAAATGAAGAAAATTAATATCCCTTGAAAAATGCAATATCACTCGACAAAAATGTGAGCACTATAAGCTTAAGTGATATTTCGTGTCAAGATCAACTGTTAAAACAAGAGCATTATCTGAGGTTGATAAAAAAAATGAGTCCTTTGTTTTGCTCTGATCTGTTTGCTTCTCTCGATCAGAAATCATGAGAAAAAAAAAGCATTTACTTACCCTGGCGAACGCAACAACTTTCTCGGCATCAACAGATCGTATGCGAAGAGTATTCACCCATCCAGACACAAAGAAATTGTACGCGTCCATCGATTTGTAGGCCTTCATTTGGGTTTTTGTAGCCCACGAGGTTTGCAATACCAAGTAGTACACAATATCTGGATATTGAACATTCGGCAGCAGCTCTATGTTTTCGGAGAAAGCACTTTTTCTCAACGCATATGGGTGGAAGCCACAAACAGTTATTTTTTCCTGG
>NC_090869.1:46513736-46521236 GCF_036669935.1 Montipora foliosa
ACAAAAAACCATCTCTTAAATTGTGTTTTCCTCGCAAAATAAATGATATTTCCTGCATGGTAACGAGCAAACTGCATTATCTTTGTCAACGGGCAAAGCAGAAATCAATTGTATGTTCTTCATGCACTTAAAACAAAATACACACATTGCAGAGATTTACAAATCGTAACATACAGAAACTCAACTTTCTTGCTAAAGACTATAAAAATTGCTCATCGCGCTTTTTTTAACTGATGTGAAATTATGCTTAATTAACTTCTGTAAACAAGTTGTTGCTTTGCTGCCGTACCCTCCGCCTGTGAATTTCTCTTTCACGTTGCCTTTGCCTCTTTATTCTACCCCTCTCTCTTTCCGCTTGCCGATGTTCTTCGCTACAATTTTTGTCATATGTCTGTCTCTTTCCCTCTCCGCTTCGAGCCGTTCTTTGCTACAATTTTGCCTCCGTTCTCTATCCCTAACTCGGTCGCTTACATAAATTGGCGATCCCCTTGGCTAGCTCTTTGCCTCTTCACTCTTGCTTTCTACCGCTCTCTTTCACTTGCTCTTTACATAAACCCTGTCTTCTGCCGTTGCATATACTCTGCTGTTACCCATTGACATGATAGCTTCGTTTTTCTCAAGATTAAACCTGTAGAACCAACACAAATCGTTTGGCTAAACTGGCTTTGACTGAGCATAAAATCCCCTTAAAAAACCGACGACGGTCAATGTAATTTCCCGCCAGAGAAAATGCGGGTTGCCTACTTGAACACACCCGTCCCCAGATGCTGTCTTTCCTCCCCACCTCCACCCCGACGAGATAACCGAAATTTCTCGCATTGATAGATTTCCCAAAAAATCTTACCCATGGTGATCCGCTTGCGCGCTTCGGGAGGGTAGCCTTAGCTCCGCCAATATCTTTTACAGGTGGATGAAATCTTGGATTAAGGCAGTGTATGGAGCCAGCAAAATAACTTGAAATAGACCAATTTCGATATATAAAAATTCAGTCCAATACAAAAGGCATAATCTCGTCGCTCTAGGGATAAACTCATACAAATCATAGTTAATGCATGGAGATGGTTATGAAACTGTACAAGTTCCTTTGCTTCATGTTTTTGTCCGTATTTTTGGCCTTGACCCTGCACAAAACATACCATTTTTCGAGAAGATAACCAATCAAATCCTTCGATTAAATTATGCGCAACTAATTTGCGAACCCGTGCGAAGCGAAAACAAAAGATTGTGCAGGGTCACGGTCAATTCAACATCGATTGCAACAACATTGTTATCGCTTTTGAAAGTTCTAAGGTTTCATAACTAGTCCCTCGATTAACTATGTACAAATCCATATATTTATTCCCCAGAGCCTCGAGATGGTGTCTTTTGTTTACTTTTATCATATGACCCGTACGGCCCCGCGAACGCTCTGGGCCCAGTTGTTCGAAAGCCGATAAATTAAGTAACTCAATCCAGGATAAGCTTAAGCTTCGGTTTCATTTTTTCAACTTTTGGTTGAACAACATTTGAAAGAAATTTTGCCTTAAGGGAAAGCATCCTGTGTGTCGTTTGTCAGGGAAAAAGGTTTAGCGTGCAATTTTAAAACGACAGGACTTTTCGGAACTCGTCGACCCAAAATTAACTGCCGTCAAATTTTGGTAAAGCCAAGTGGCGGCCAACCAACCACCAAAGTGAGCGAATGTGAGAGAATGATTAACACATATTAAATGAAAGGTATTACAATTAAACCCACTGGGAACTCGGAAAAATCCGTGCCTCAGATGGGATTCGAACCCCATCTGGGGCTCGGATTTTTCCGAGTTCCCAGTGGGTTCAATAGACCAATTTCGATATGTTAAAATTCAGTCCTAAACAAAAGGCATCACCTCGAGGTTTGGGGAATAAACTCATACAATAGGCCTTTTTCGATATATTAAATATTCAGCTTGAAAGTGAGGCAGTGAGGACAAAGATAATAGAAACACGTGGAAATTAATGTGAAAAATATTTACATATCATCCACTTTCCTTCGTCTTTGTCCTCACTGACTCGCTATCAAGCTGAATTTTAATGTATCGAAAAAGGACTATTCCTTATATTTATTCTCCAGAGCCTCGAGATGATGCCAATTGTTTAGGAGTGAATTTTAATATATCGAAATTGCTCTATTGTAATACCTTTCATTCAATTGGAATAGTTTGTTTTCAATCGTATTCGAGTATTGTGGAGTGATTGGGAGATCAAGGAGGGTGTTATAAAAAACCGTGGACTGCGGAATCTGGGGAACCTCCGGAACCCATGGAAGCCGTGAACCACAATTTTTTATTTGTCTTGATTGTCGTTATCTTGTATAACTGGCTGATCGTGGCAGCGGATAGCCGGCGAAAGCGCGGTGGACTTGACCTGGTTTACCGCGCACCGGTGGTTCAGTTGGTTGAGCACCGGCATGCGGGAGGTCGTGAGTTCGACTCTGGCAGGACAAACACTCGGTTTTTAAGTAACTGAGAAGAAAGTATTGCCTTTGTAATGACATCTGCAAATGGATTGGACTCTCTACTCTTCTTGGATATGGATGATAAACCGTAAGCCCAGTCTCACAATCCTTTAATGTTCATAACCCTGTGGGACTTAAAAGAACCCACACACTATCCAAGGAGAGTAGGACATGGAGTTCCCGGTGTTGTAGTCTGTCTTCTGTGGTGTATCATGGTTGGGTCGGTTAATGCTCGGATATTAGCTACATCAAGCTACTCTTAAATCCGAGGGTAAATAAACATATGGTATGATGATGATGATACATGGTAACCTGTCGTCATTGCCCAGTGGCGGAATGCTTTCGCAGTGGGAGCAAAGTTAGCAGCCGTTTGCATTGCTTTAATGACCCTAAACGTAAGTTGAAACCACTTATTTAAAAAAAAAAAGGAACAGACGTGTTGTGTTGAGTCTGTTTGGTTTGCTTTCCAGCAAGAGTCAGTTACCCAAACGTAAGAATCTGGTATCAGGTTTGTCCTCATCAGCGTTCCCAAAAGTGTCTACTTTTAAACCAAATTTTGCGGAAAAATAAACAATAGGCTGAATCGGCTAATTCAGTGTTGTAATCAGTTGAAATCTCCCGTAGTGAAGACTGTGTATAATATAGCATTCACGTTTAAATCATATGGAAATACTTGGAACAAAACGTTTTATTCCCAAAGGGTCTGAATTGGATACAACTTACATAGAATTAGCCGATTTATCTACCCGCAAACTTGGTTTAAAAATAGACACTTTTCTGACATTGATGGGAACGAGGCCAATTTGGGTAAATCTTACTCTTGGGTGATGGACGCTTAGCTCTAGTTGGAATTTCAACAAAAATTTCCCATACTTTCCTGTTATATTGATATCTGCAATGTGGTGATGTACCCTTAAACGTTACAAGTGACTAGCCAACAAAACGGTTTTCCAGTTTGTAATTCTTTAACTTTTACTTTTCTATATATTAAACGCGGTTGTAGTTGTTCAGTTGCTTTTCTGTCTTGTTTTTTATTTTGTTAACCTTTGATTTCTCTAACTGGGTTTAAAAGTCAGTGATATTATATATATGACTGACGAAAGCTTTGCTTACCCTCCGATTTTAAAGGCCTTGTAAAACCTTCTACCGCACAACCATTACATGAAATTTTTGGTTTCAAGTTACGTGTTGCTAAAGCTATGTAAACGGCTGCTTACCTTCCTCCTTCTGCAAAACCTTTTGGTCATACGGCCATGATGAAAGGTCGCCAGTTAAAAAAAAAGACAAACGACAAACAAGACAAACAAGAAACTGCAATTTTTCAAAACTTCAGAGAAACAAAAGTCTGGCGTTGTTTCGGGAAAACAGTGGTTCCACAGCTTCCGCGGGTTCCGGAGGTTTCGCGGTCCGCGGTTCCTCGTTTTAGTAACATCCGATCGAGGAATCGTTTGTCGAGGTGCCTTTTCAGCTTAACCAAATACTTGCTGAAATCGTGCAGACTTCCTCTAACTTTAAATCAGCACATGAGGCGACAAAAAAGGCCCAAGTTTTTGTCCTCTAAAATGTGATTAGCGATAATGCTTTGAAGAGGACAGAAAACTCGTATTTTGGCCGCTACGATAAACTGTTGGAAAATAAGACTTTTCCCTAATCCTGTGGATAACAGAGCTAGAACTACCTTTCCTTCCAGCAGAGTAGCCATTGCATCTCGTTGCTCGACCTAGTTACGGTAAAATTGCAATATTCTATGATTTTCTCACAGGCAATTTTCGCTTTTCTTGTTATCGGAGCTGGTCAGTGGTGACGTTACTGAGTAATTTAATTTCAGCCAATCAATATTTTGCCTCCAAAATTTGGACGCGATATTCTAACTCAAAGCCATGCGGACAGGCTCTTCGTCTAACCCCAACCCCAGTTCCTCGGAGAGACTGTCACAGGCTAGCAAAAAATTACGTACGCCTCTGCGGCCCTGAAAGATAGTAGTTGAAACGAACTTTTGGTGCCGGTAAGAAAAAAAGTATTACTTTTCTTTCAAAATGACCGAAGTAAATGAACATTCCTGCGGCAGATGATCTATCCGATGCGGAACTTCTTCAACTACCAACTTTCTTTTAAACCGGAGACACACAGTCGAAACTACTGTGAGATGAAGAAATTCGGAGCCTTATCTAGAACCAACAACAACAAAGTATAATTTAGAAAGCACGATACGACATGAACGTATTACAGAGATTTTTCGATGAGTGTGGCAAGAGACGACAGCTGACTGAAATTCCTTCGCTGAGATCGTCAGTCTTCTTTGCAATTTCTACATAACATCGAAGAAAAATACGAACCTGATGCAATGTCCCCATTCTCACGCAGTATCCAACAATAATAGAAAGCGTATGCACCCGCGTTTTTAAGACGCGGACGACAACCAGAAGAGAACATTTCGCGTGCCAGGACAATGGTGTCTCCCAAATTTTTATACGAGTCGTCTCTGTAGAAAAGATACTTGGCAATGTAAATGTGGTTGTGTGAAGACAAGTTAAAAGGGAAAACAGCTCACTTCCGGTTGCCGTCCGAGTCTCAAAAACGCGTGGGTAAGCTCCCCAATATAAGGGATCTTAAGCAAGGACGATGACGATTACTTTGTATAAAAATGTTATTTTACTATTACCGTTATTATGCCATAATTTTGCGGTTATTCCAAGTACGTTGGCGTGGAAAACGGGTGTCAACATTCCAGGAATAAAATTGGCGTTAAGGGTGTGGTGGATATTTACAGAGAAAATTGAAATTTATCGTCAGGTGCTCAATTCCTTCATTTGATGACTTCTCGTCGTTGTCAGGGCGAGAACGGCGTAGAAATGTAGCACGTGCGGGGCGTGTAGAGCTTTTGTATTTGCTGATTAGAGCTATTATTTTGTGGCGTTCTCGGGGTTGTCGTCGTAGTCCTCGTTTGCTCGTTCAAGCAAAACTGCGGTCTGCCACCCCGGTAAGGCTCACTTCGTTATCAACCGTCGAAGCCGTGGCCACTGTGGTGTGGAAGCGTAGGTTTAGAAAGCTGTTTTCCTCCAATTTTACCGCCTGAGGTCGCTCGCTGGACTGCTATTGCGTTGATGGAGGGTTGAGATGAAAGGTCAATCTTTATCAATTGATTGTGATGTGGAACTGTGACCGTGGGAACATTTTATCTAGGAATATTTGACTCAATTGGTGGCACCTTAGAATTTAGTTTCCAGCCTTTGGATTTTATTGTAACCGTTGACAACCACGAAATTGAGAAATGGCTCAAATCGCGTCGGATCTGGAAAATAACCACACAGGAAGGAAGTTACCCTCGTTGGCAATAAGGTTATGCTTTTTAATTGAGAATTTTTTCATATACTTATCTTCTTAAGCTTTTTATCGGGATTCCCATACAAATCCTTATATTTTTGTAGGCCATGCTCACACTGAGCTTGGGTAGCCTGTGGTACTGTTCGCGTCTGATGTTTTCCTCTACCTGCTTCAAGCTTCACCATGTTTGCGTTCAAGGGAAGTTCAGTGACTTCAGGGCTCAAGATTGGCAATTTTTTCTATTCAAGGTGTTGGTACTCTTAAAAAAATCCTCAGTGACCTTTTAAGTTTACCAGGTTTACCAGTTCCAGCACTTGGACTCCTCCAATTTGACTACTGTCTGTTTTGCTGTTATGTGGTCTCATGGTCTTAACTCTTGAAAAGGCATCTCAGGTGTGTTCGCTGTCGTAATAGAAGGGAAATGAAAGCCAAAAAATCCAGGCTTGAACGGGATAGCAAACTATGACCACTGCGTGTCCGCTGCGTTGCTCTAGCAATTGAGCTATCAAGCCATCTGGGGCTGGTTCTTTTTTAAGTTCAACCCGCTGTAGAGGGTAGATATTTATTTTATAGATACTGATGAAATACCAGGATTTCTCATTTTACTAAAAAAAATATATCTTCACCGCGCGCAGTGAACATATCATTTTTATCTTTCACATGTGAGAATATAGGTGTCGTCATGGTAACGAACACGATTAGCCAATAAGACGCGAGCTTCCTCTTCATTGTAAGATACTTTTGTGCTTTAATATAATTCTTCTCTACTACATTGTGATTGTTCATATCTTGTTTCATGTTACACAACGTGAGGGTTTTAGCGGTTGTTGACCACTTTTTCATCATTTTTCATCATGAGTAAAACAAGTTGTTTTAAATCTAGACATTTCATCAATAACTATGTAATAAACAGAACATTACATGGCCGCTTGGGGATACGCATTTCATCTTCTCGTGCTGAAAGTATCTCTCACTCGTTCGCTTCGCTCACTCTTGAGAGATACTTTCAGCACTCGAAGATAATCTTTCTTGATTGTCGTTACCTTGTCTTACTGGCTGATTGTGGCAGCGGATAGCCGGCGAAAGCGCGGCGGACTTGACCTGGTTTACCGCGCATCGGTGGCTCAGTTGGTTGAGCACCGGCATGCAGGAAGTTGATTTCGACTTCGGCAGGACAAACACTCGGTTTTTAAGTAACTGAGGAGAATTCGAAAGTACTGCCTTTGTAATGACATCTGCAAATGGGTTGGGCTCTCTACTCTACTAGGATATGGATGATAAACCGTAGGCCAGGCCAGTCTCACAATCCTTTAATGTTCATAACCCTGTGGGAATCCCCGCGCCTGGACATTTCATCAGTATATATATAATAAACAGAACATTACATGGCCGCTTGGTGATAAGAATTTTATAAAGTGTAAAAATAAAAAAATAAAAATGAAAATACATAATCAATTAGTGACTAACATTCCAGCTATATCAATAAATGAACAATCCTAAATCTTAAAATTATGACTGTAACAGTGAATAATATAAAACTGTACATTACAAATGTAGTTCTGTCACACCATTCATTCTAACGTTCTAACCATATCAACAGGTAACCAATCCTAAATCCTTAAAGTATTACAGTGAATCAGAGAAAACTATACATTACAAATGTAGCTCTCTTATAGCATTCTTAAGGATTGTCGTTGAACGTA
>NC_090869.1:46528736-46543736 GCF_036669935.1 Montipora foliosa
ACTTGACAGAAAACAAACAGGGAAAACCACATCAACTAATTTAGAATACGTGAAAAAATGGTTTCCCAGAAGCAAATCGCCCCTCTTATATTTTTCACGTCTTTCTCTTTGCTTTCAATGCTGTATTGAGATGCTTTTTATGTTTTGTAAACAATATTTCGATTTACATACTCCATGCCTGTCTTAGTTCTTCCCAAAAGGCAGTCTTTTGGCAGTAAATAAGACAAGATGTTTGCCAATTTTATGGCCAGCTTCTTTCATAGAGCAATTTTTTTAAACATAAATTTCCACTGATAGTCTAGTGTAGCGTGGTGAGATTTGGCACAGTTCAGGGATCATGGTCACTTGATCTCTTGGTTTAAATGTAAAGGAAGTTGACCTTAAACAAACTGAATTTACTCAGCCATATACGCACTGAATATTTGATTTCCAGGGGAGTCGATACACGATTCCTTCAAGTGGTTCACATTAGATCATGGTTCGACTTCGTGAGAGAGCTTAAAATGTGGCTGCAATGTTTGGGTGCTTTAGCAACCTTGGAGATGAACAGGTGGAGAGTACAAATGAGGCTTTCAAACAATGCTTTTTGCACTGTTTAAGTTTTCGCACGCAGAGCAGAACGTTTCTAAATCTAATAATATTTGGTAAACCCTAGGGAATTTTACAGCTTCAGACTTACTACAAAAAAAGCGAAGGTGTTCAAAAGGTATGGAATTTTTACTCACAACCTTGTCCTTAGTACGGTCTCTCAGCAAAGATCAGGGCTCGCGCTAACTTGTCAATATTAGCTGGTATTTCATGGTACCCATTTCAAGCCCGATATCAGTGTTATAACACCATTGTGGGATCTCCCCGGGACACGAGGAGAGCAATGTCAAAACTAAATTGTTTTTCGAAAACTGACATTTATGAGTGATAATTTGCGTTTTTGCTTTTGCCTTGTAAAAAGGACTATGTTGTTATATTTTTGAAAGTGTTGTAGTGTGTCGAGTCTAACAAGCCTCGCTGAACAAGCCCTACTCATTCTGACGTATTATAAATTTTTTAATCATTTCCCAACATTAGTAAGTTCAATGCTCTTTAACTCAATTTCTGAAGTTTTCTCTATTCTTAACAAAGATTTTTTCTTCGTTTTCTGTCACTGTGGCTCTGCTGTAGCTTTCGTTGATCCATCTTCGATTTACTGATGAGTGCAAACAACTGTAAGAAAATTCATTAAGATAACCAACTTAGCTTTGTGATATTTACTTTATTGCAGCTCAATAGTGATAGGCTGGATTGTGTCGGTCAATCTGCCAAATATAAAATCTCTTCCTTTTCCGACTGCAACAATCTTAAGGAATTTTAAATTAAATCCGATGAAACCACCGGCAAATTTTTTTTCTTTTATTTTCCAGGCCATTTTGCGTAGTTTCATTTTCATAATTATTCATGTAAAAATTGTAGAACCCTAGATATTTTATAAGTATCCATTAGCCATAGTTATCCCTTAGGCGATTTCACTGAAATTGATTCCGAGAAAGAAAATTGTCATCTCGAAGTTGGTCTCGGGTACCAGTTACACGGATTACTTACGCTTGGATTTGCTTGAATGGAGAGAAATTAATTTTATTTACAATCTCGAAGTTTCCCAGCTAATTCCAAGAGGGCCGAGAGATAGATACAAGGTTTCAAGCAAAAACGATGAAACACCTTCCATTAAAAAAACCCCCCAAAAAAACCCAGATTATTATTTCTGAATGCAACACGTTGCAGCTAATGTACTCAGCGCTTCACAAATTGCAGGTAGTAGATGAGCGCATTATCAAGGAGACTACTTATATCTGTCCTTGAACAAGCCCTTTCCTTCCTCGAGGCCGTCTTCAAGGACAAAAAAATGTCCTGGATTTAGACCTTGTCTACTATTATTACATTCAATGGGTATATCCCAGCAGTAAAAGGGATAAAGGGAAGCTATTGACGTGTATCATGTTTTAGATATACTTTAAAATGGTCAACCTTGTGCATGCCTTGTACTGTGGTCGCTCGTTTTCTCAGGGTTCTTCCTCTCTCCTAAAATCAAATAACACTTTAAAAAATAAAGACAACGAAATTGGATAAACACAGAACATTTGAATCTCAACTTGAGGAGACTTTATGTGATAGCCATCATAAGAAGATGCATGTAATTACCTTAAATAGCTCAATTGGAAAAGCTACATACAAGCTTCGTGACTTGGTGAAAGGTGGCTTATCTGGTAAACCGTAAGAGCAAATTAGTGAGAATCTAGTTCGTAAGTAGTAACTAGATAGTAAGTAGAAAGAATCTAGGCAAAGTCAGAAATTCTACCAAGATCAAATCGTCTATACACATAACGCATGACCATTAGGTGTTGGAGATGGGTTGCCTAGGGCTGCCAAATGAAGAACCTTCGCTTTGTACAAACTCAGATTTTACCCCTACTTGTCCAGTTACAGACCTCTATACTTCTAATCAACGCTTAATATTTTTAATTTTCTTGTTTTGCAGCCTGTAAAGTAAAAACACGAGAGAAAAGGTTAAATTTTGAGCTAATGCCAACGGAAGCACTGAACCGTGTGTACCTTTTCCAACAAGCGACTGTTGCTGACTTAACGTTTCCGCACGGTGAGACTCAGCATGAGTGAAAGTGTTAAAGTTATCGTTCGCTGTCGACCACTAAATGAGAAAGAGCGGGAAATGAATACGAGATTTGTAATAGAAACAAACTCTTCACTCCATCAGTGTAGCATTAAAAAACGGGCAGACGACGAAAAGTCTTTCAAGACTTTCACCTTCGACGGAGTTTATGGGATTGCTAGCAGCACGGAGAAAATCTATTCTGAGATCGTACGCCCAATTGTAAATGGCGTAATGGAAGGATATAACGGGACAGTATTTGCTTACGGGCAAACATCGTGTGGAAAAACATTTACCATGGAGGGAATTCAAAGCCCTGCAGCACACAGAGGTATCATTCCTCGTTGTTGTGAGCATATTTTCAACGGCACTCGCCGGCAAAGTGTAGGAAAACAAGCCAAGTATATTTTGCGTGTCTCTTACCTGGAAATATACAATGAAGAAATAAGGGACTTGCTTGTGAAGCAGAGCAAGTGCAAACCAGAAATCAAGGAACACCCCGACAAGGGAATTTATGTCAAAGGATTATCCAGTATAACTGTTGATAATTATTCCGATATGCAGCACATTTTAGAATCGGGAGGAAGAAATCGATCAGTAGGTGCGACCTTACTGAATGTGGATTCATCAAGGTCGCATTCCATTTTCACAATAGACCTCGAGGCATGTTTTCGCGCTTCTCAAGCAGAAAAAGAAGTCTATCGGACAGGCAAACTCAACCTCGTGGACCTTGCTGGTAGTGAGCGTCAAAGTAAGTCAGGAAGTAGTGGTGAACGCTTCAAAGAATCAACGAAAATAAACTTGTCTTTATCGGTTCTTGGAAATGTTATCTCTGCTTTGGTGGATAGGAAGTCAAAACACGTGCCTTATCGCGACTCCAAACTTACAAGGCTTTTGCAAGACTCGCTTGGCGGAAATTCCAAGACGCTAATGGTGGCTTGTGTCAGTCCAGGGGAGAATAATTACGAGGAAACGCTAAGTACACTGAGATACGCAAAGCGTGCAAAGGATATAACGAACAAGCCAAAGATCAATGAAGATCTAAAGGACACAATTATTAAAAGATATCATGATGAAATTCAACAGCTTAAGAGAATTATTGCCCAAGAAATTCCAGTTCCCAGGCAACTTCTCAGTGAGATTCAAGGTAGGAAACGCTTGTATAATGCCCAACAATGCACTTCCAATGGCGCCTCGCCAGTAATTTAACCTGGATGTCCATACTGCTCGGCTAATACAATAAAACCAATCCGACACTGAACCAACCACGCTGTCAACACGCTACAAGTTGGCCTTGTACTTGTTCGCTCCAAGAAGACAACCTGACATTTTTGCGATAAGAGGCACCTCATCACTTCTTCCGTGTCAATGTATAATGCATGTCCCCCCTCCCTTCCCCCGGAGAAAGTATTAATCATAATCGGATAGGGATAGGACATATTGGAACGCCGCTGCTGGGTGGTCTTGTACTAGATAGCTCTTAGAAGACACACTTTTTCTGCAATTAGAATCACCTCGCTACTCCCTGGCCGGTCGATAATGTATGACCGGATCCCCCTGGAAGGGAAGTTAGTTGTCAGCTATAGTGGGAATGAGCTTCAAATGAGGATGGTCAACCGATTCCTATTTCGATACCGACTCACAATGTGCTTTAGCTCGGAAATGAAAAAAAAAAGGGGTGATTGTGTCCATGGAGGTAGAAAAGTACAAGGTTTCTCCGAATCTGTTGACCCACGTTGTTGGTTCACTGGACGAGTGGTTAACCCCCTTTTTTTATTTTTTTAAATTTCTTTTCCCAACTGTTTCGCAGAAAACCACTGTTAATAGCCATCCAAATGGGATTGGGTTTGCAATCCTACATAAATGAGGCAATCAGTTGTTTCTATTCTATTCTATATTAATCGTGCTTGTTAGCAAAGTGAACAAATTTCATTTACTTGTAAATTGCTATGGCATCGGCACCTGCCCTGTGGCAAACAGAAAACACAACACGCCCCGGGCTACTTTACAACAACTGCCTAAGTTGTTTCATTGCCTTCGATGATATTTTTTCCTTAAAGAAAAACATGTGTTGTGCTGGCACGGTTTCCGAAGCTTCTATTGCAACTCAACGGAGTCCTGTATTGTATGGTATTTAATCGGTAGTATTACTTAACGTATTTAGCAGTTGCGTCGCCAGACAGGAAATAATAAGTGTTTCGCCGTTAGGAGGCATCTTTTTTGCATCATGCTTTTTTAATTTCAGAGATAAAAAATGAATCTGTCGATACAATTTTGAGCTTTCATCAGGCACGAACACGCAGGTGTGAGAAGACGGAAAAAATGCAAACGAATCAATCAGAAAGGACGGGTGTAATTGCGGAATATCAAACAAGACTCGTTGAGACCCAAAAACTGCACATAAGGGCTTGCCAAGAGTCAACCACACTTAAAAGGGAACTTGATGAACTAAAAACACAGCTTCAAATCCAGCAGAGAAAACTTGATTACGAGGCAAGGAAAAGCATCCTCGAAGAACACAAGACCGCGTTAATGATGTTAAGAAGCCGACGGACTGCAGAGGGAGCAAACATATTGCACACTGGGAATGAGCTGAGAGAAATAAATGACACTGCATCATGTCGACGGGAACAAGAAGATAGACATGCATCACCTGTAGAAATGTCATCGGTTGTAACGTTACCAAGGATGCTGACACCTGAACCTTCTAAGGAATCAGCTTTCGGTCGAGAAGAAGTGGTAACGGAGATTCCAACAGGGGTAGACATGACACCTCTTCCTGAATTGACCCTTGAGCCAGATATACCTTGTATGGTTTCGGTTGGTACATCAACTGATGATTTATTCGAATTAAAAATTGACGTCCAGTTACCAAATGAGTATGAAGGAGATATAGAGAGATGGCATATTCGCGAAAATATGCTTTGTCGTGGAGATGCCGAAGGACGCTCTAGAAGCGTGTCACCGTATACCGCGGAAAAGAATTACGCTGGCAAACAAGAGTGCAAAGGAAAGAGCGGGTTTTTATTGGATGAAGAGGTAAGAGAAAGGTAAAGTTTTATAAAGTTGAGTACTCTTCTTCTGGATGACTGACTGAATGAAAATACAGCAATCTTGGGTTTATGATCAATGTATCCTGTTATTTTTCACTTTTCTTACATGAAAAGTGACACAATTCTAGTCAAATTTGGTAGAACTGGGCAGGCAGACGTTTTTGGATGAACCTTAATTGGTTTATGTCGTAACTTAGTGAAGGCCCAGTAATACGGGCGACATTTTTCGTGCAACTTGTCGCGCAACAATGTTGCGTTACAAGTTGAGATGGTTCAGTTGCACGTATTACCACCCTGTTGCGCAACAAATTTTCATGTTGCGCAAGAAGGTGGTAATACGCGCACTAAACCATCACAACTTGCAACACAACATTGTTGCACGACAAGTTGCACGAAAAATGTTGCCCGTATTACTGGGCCTTTACGCGGTAAAGGAAATCGAGTAAACGAAATATTAACGATAACTGCATGGAATTCACTTTTGCTGTGAACACCTGTTTGTTGAGTTTTTTTCTGAAGTTACGCTGAACCAGTAATTCCGCCTCAAAAAATTAACTTTAAATTTAACAGGGTAAGGAAAGAGAAGATTAGGCCTGAAACTCGGATCATTTGAGGCTGGTTTATACGTAGGACGCAAGCATAAGCATAAGCAGCATACGCAGGGGCATTAACTTGTTGTAAATTAGTGTCTTTTGTTGTAATGAAAGGTACTAATTATCAAAACGCTACTGCGTCTGCGTATGTTGCTCGTGTTTATGCTTGCATCGTACGTGTAAACCAGCCTTAAGTTCTAAATTTTACGTATCTTTAAAGGAGGGGCAAAGAGGTAGAGGTCATTTCATTAAAACTAGTAGTTTACTTAACTACACCCAACTCAGTGGACCCTCGATTTTCTTACAGTAGGGCCATGATCAATGATATATGTATCACTTCTCGTCTGTGAACCCTACCGAGAAATGACCAAATCACAATCGAGGTTTTACTTAATGAAATCGGAACGAGGCATGAATTTTCAAAATCCTTTGTACCTTCGAGTTTGGATAGGATGGCCTGTGAAATATACTTTTAGTTACCATATCGGCTCATTACTTTCATGCTTATTCACTTGCCTTGTAAAAATAGTCTTCCCGGTGAAAACGCAATCGACCTTAAAAGGTAGATATACCCTTAATATGTCTAGAAAACCGACAGCGAATTGGTTGTTCTCTTCATTCAGCCCTCCGTTGTTCGGAAGGTGAGAACGCTATCCCGCGCTGTATAAATCACTATCCGGTAGATAATTCAGATGATTTTGATATGGCTTATTTTCTGCATAGTGATGATGTTTCCGGCAGAGGATAGCGCCTTACACCTTTTGAACTACTGAGGACTGGTTGTTGAAATAAATATCGAGAAGTGTCAGAATAAAGCACCGCGGTTCAATCATTGACTGAAAACCGCTGAAAGGAGTTAAGCGGAAACATCCCTCATACTTTTATGTTTCCGTTTCAGGGACCAGCTGATTTTGGATTATGCTGCCTTTGCCCTGAGCGGTCATTTTTCGGCGAACGGCTTGATGGTTTTTTTAAGAGATAAGGAAAAAACTTTACTGAAAAAAATACAAAGACATCTTTTGACTGATAAAATCGTTTTCTTGTCAAGGTAAAATTAAAAATGTTACCTTAAGATCTGATATTCATTCCGAGCCGGCCATCCACTTAGATATGAGAAACTGAAACTCCCCAGTAACTCTGTATAACCCCGACCTAATAACGGCGAGAAGTCGACTTTTATTCGGGCAAACCCTACACGCATGCAGATATTACATAAAGTGTGGAGAGGCCAGTGTTTGGGAATATGATTTATCACAATTTACCAACCAATTTTGGTTGTACTTCCGAAAAAAATACCAGAGAAAGGTCCTTCTGCTAATATTACCATTCGCCTCTCGACGTGTGGGTGAGTAATATATATATTTAGGCAAGTCTAAAAGTGGCACTCCTCAATTATTACGTTTTTGTTTTCGGATATTTGTATAACTACTCATTTTTCGTCACCATTGTTCAGTCTGTTTTCTCGTGCTCGTGCTTACTCTTTCTTCCACTGCTCATAACTATAATTTCTAGCCCTTTGGTTGGGCTCGTCCCCTGCTTGCTGTTTTTTTTTTCGCTCTCTTACTCTCTGTTCTTTCCTCGTTGTACGACATAATAACAAATACTTAGCTTGTTTTTGGCTGCCTTCAAAAAGTTGATTTTTGTACTAAAACGCAGTGTCAAATGCAATACGCTGGCCACGCAGCTTCCCGCCAAAAACGCGGCTTCCAGTCCATGCAACAACCCACCAAAACATGCGGGTTTTGCTCTACATTTCACTTATTACTGGGTTGCCAGTATGGCAAACCCAGTCGAAATCTGCGTTTCCTTTGTTGGTTTATTTATTTATTTATTCGTTTTTATTTTTTCCTTGTCGGTAAAAGTCTTGCCTGTCACTCCCCTGCTAAGTGCTGTCTTTGTGCATAGAGCCTTCTGCGCGTATTTTCTTAGGATCGAGAGGGTAGTGGGAAATGCGTAGATTTCTCTGGTGGACACAGTAGAATGATTAACGTAACCGGCAATGGCGTCAAAAGTCATGTAACGCGAATGGCGTTTTAATGGATCTTTAAACAAAATATACCCTTATGGAGCTCAATAATGGAAAGTCAGTTGGATAAACTAGGCAGGCGGTAAAAAACAAACACCTGAAATCTTAAAAGCGACGAGAAATGAATTTTGACAACAATCTATCGCCCGTCGAGCCGAATAAAAGTGAGCTGTATTTCTAATATTTTACCAAGCGTGCTGTTATGTAGAACACTGAAACCGAATTGAAAATTTTCTGGTAACTTATGGGTTCAACAAAAACAGAGAACGAATCGAACACCTTAAGTGGATCTGTGATCAACTCTGCACAGTCTTCAGGTAAGAAAATAATTGGGAAGGTGACAGCCAAGAATTATTTGAAAGAAAGCTTGTGGTTTATTTTGTGCTTCGTTATTCCAGGAAAAGGTTCTTTATGGAAACGGTTTGATCCTGAAATTTAGTTTGTTGCAATATTGCGCATATTTGACACGATTGAGTTTCTTCTCTTCACGCACGTAATGAAATAGGAAGGGGTTTTTGCCTCTAATAGCAAATATGTTGTTTGTTTCAAAAAATATTTCGCTGGAAAAGGTGGCCTTTATGAATTCATCCACTCGCAAAATTACCTCCAGAACCTACTTTTTGCGTAGAATAAGCTTTTAGAATGATGTTCTTGTCTTCTGTGGTGATACTCGACGATTCGGGAACATTTTGTGAAAAAATATTTATAACGGGTCACACGCGCAACTTGATCGCCCGAACTTGCCGATTATGCATAATATCCACTTGGCCTTTTGACATCCCATTGAAAAAAAGTTCACAAAATATTCGTGGACCGGTCGATTTCTCCGAAATTTGATAGGATGATTGCTAACGAATAGAGAAAGATTTTTCACGATAACTAAAAATTCGTGAGTTAAGCATGAGAATTCGACGAAGAGGTATTAAAATACGACTAAATTTGTTGCGTGCGTTGCTATTTTTGTGTTTTGCATTTGATTGTTGTGCAAATTTTGACAGAGAATATTAAATTATGAAAAAATACCTACGGATAGATCGTTAAAAGATCTTTATTTTTAGTGGTTATTTGAATATAAAAAATGAAACGCTTGACGAGAAATAAAATTTTTGTTAATATTTGAAAGAAGAAAAATTTCGCAGGAATGCGGTGAAAATGAGTTAACAAATTTGCATACGTGCGTTGAAATGTTATACGCGAGGAGAGAGCAATTTTATTTCCCTGACAAATGATTGAAAGGTAGCCAAGGTTTTAACCTCAGAAAAATATATGTTTTGTCATTATAGTGTAAGGTGAAGTTTATTTGGGAAGCCAACAATATTTCTTTAACTTCCTGGTTAGTACTAGTGCGAAGATTGTTTACATGAAAGTCACGTTTTTTGCGAATTTTGAGTGTCATGAAATTACATCATTTGCGTGACAATATATCCCTTTACGCTAACCCAAAAACATTAAGATAGTACCAAAATTCATAATTATTTAACCATTTCTTCTACTTTTGTGCTTGTCAGCATTGTGATTTGCGATAATTCGCAATTCTGTTTTTTGTATCTCATAGATGTTTAGATTTTCAATTAAATGACCTCTCAACCTCGCGATTGTGAAAATAGTTCACCCTGAAGTCAAAATAGATACGTTTGTCGGGAACCCGACAGAGAAGGCTTCCTGACCCTACAGATGAAATGTAAATATTCAGTTACATATTACAACAAAATTAAAAAACCAAAGACGGACGTTTCTTGGCTAAAAAGTACGTTGTTTTACTCTGAAAACGACGAACGTTAGCATTCTTTCCCGCACAGGCAGCCCAAGCTTGGGGTACGATTTATAGACTTTGTATGGGAAAATATACTTTGAGCTTATGCACCAGTCAATTGAAACCCCCACCCCCAGGTACCGGGGAAGGGTGGGGAATTGACATAGACCCTGGTCAAAAGGCATCGAGACCCCCACCCCCTGAGGCAGAAATTTAGATCAAATTCCCCCAATACTTGGGGTAAGAAATTTAAAACAATCCAACATTTATTATGGAAAGAAATTTCAAATGTTCTGCTTTGGGTTTGTGAAGAGTGCATTTTAGTTACTGGTACAATGCCAATTAAAGACACATTTTTTGTTCAACCATTAAATATGGGCAAAGCACCCATATTTCATTATTGCTCAAGACCATCTGATCACAAAACTGTCTCGGCAACGTTCAAAGTGAAATTAACATTACGTTGCATATCAAGCATACTAAATTTGCCAGGTTCATGTCAACTTTAAAGGAACCCAAGAATTCAGATTGAATATCATTTTGCAGTGGATGGTGAAGTCAAAGAATGATATGCGTGGATTAAAGCAACTCTTACCTCCGAGGGGAGTGGTATTCCGATTTCCGACAATTTATGATAGGTGTGTCAATCAATCAAGGTTCTCAAACCCTGACCCTATTTGAGGGTAGAGAATCGAGATTCGATACCCTCTTTTAGGCCCATACAAGCAATAAAGGTCCCTTTAAAATCGTTTTGTTAAACTTGAAAACGTGTATTCAAGCGTGTAGTTCAGTTTTAATAAACCGTATCTTTTTCGTTTTGCGGGTTGGGGTGGATACTGCAATTTAGTGACCCTATCTAAGGAATATCTAAGGATACCAAAAAGGATATCCTGAGCACCTCAAAAACCCTACCCTATCGGGCGGCACATACCTATATAGCGTATATAAGAGAGTACTCCCCCACTCCCCCACGGGGGGCTCTTAAGCCTGGTTTTCACTACCGACGCAAGCACAAGCACAAGAATAAGTAGCTTATGCTGGTGAAAACAAACGTCGAAATATTAAAGCATTAAATAACAACCACGGCATCCGCCATTTTGCTCAAATGCTCAGACGTGGAGAATCTGGAGCGAGTGCTTTAATTGGCCAGACGTAGCAAATTTCCTGGTGCTTACGCTGCGTTTCATTTTCACACGACGCAAGCGAAGGCAAGCATAAGCGCAAGCACAAGGAAAAGCAAAAAGTTTGATCCTTATGCTTGTGCTTGCGCTTTTGCTTGCACTTGCGTCGCTCGTGAAAACCAGGTGTTACCTTTCTCAGGTTTTCCGCCATCTTTAGATACTCGAATGCCAGTGCAACACTTGCCCCACTTGCGGACGGGACCCAAAGTCAAAATCAGTCAAACATACCACCCCCAGGGAACAGATTGTTGTTCAAAAGCGCTTCAATGCCCCTATAATCCCCCACTCTTCCCCGGGACCTGGGGGCTGGGGGTTTCAATTTACTGATGCATTATAAATTCTAAAGTAAGCTGTAAATGTAGAAATAAACTTCACTTACCTCTACGTACAGTTGTCGTGGTGTTTTCTGTGCAATCGGAGGGCAAAGTGTGTCCGTTTTAGACGGGTTTGTGGTTTACGAATTTTTGCGATGTTAGTTGTTATGAGGGGAAATGACAACAAACGTACCGAATGCGCACTCTGATTCCATGATTGTGCTGTGCGCCTTCCATTTCTCCTGGTCAAACGAGATTCTTCAGTCTACCGTCATTTGGGAAAAGACGTCTGCATTAAAGGAAGGAGTCCGAAATCTGTAAAGTGTAGAACAAAGTTTATATGGCCGAGACTTTGCCGTTCTTGGTCTTGGTCATGTCTGGCCACAGAAACCATGCCCCTGTGTCTACATGAATATTCTTTAGACGATTGAGTTGTGAAGGGTCCGGCTGTGTTTGGAGGTCTGAATTTTAGAAAAACCCCTGTCAGCAAACGAACACTTTCGCGGTGTAGCAATATTAACCGATCATGCAAATTTGTATCTGTTTTTAAAAGAAACTACAAAACCATTTCCAGCAAAAATGTTATTGGCTTTGCAAGCAAAAAACATTCGATTTAGTTGCTTGCATGAAAACAGACACAAAACTGTTTCGGCCATTTATTGTTGACTTTGGCTTCTAGCTTTGTTATCACTTTTTTTTATAAGAATAACCTTTCTTATAAGAAATGCTGAGATGAACCAATATTTTAAGAACGTTTTAAGAACACATCCAATATGAGAGTCCGTTAAGAACGACTTTCTTTATTTTGCTCATTTCATGTGTGAGCAGTATAAATAAAGGTAGAATAAATGTATAACTGTATTTTAACAGGAAAATAAACCCAAATACTTGGGGACACACCACAGGAAACATTCCTGGTCACGTCCGCATTGATTTATTGAAATTCTACACCACGGAACTGTAAAAACACATTAAGAACGTTTTCAGGATCAAATCGTCGTCGTTTGCACTTTTTCTCTGCCGCTTTTGTTTTTGATGAGATCGATATGCGCATCCTTTTTCTGTTAAGCATGAAGGCCGATCCACTCCGAAAACATGCGTCCTAAATTCGAAGAATAGTAGTGACAATGAAGCTGGAGGAAAGCTAGAACTTGTGAGAGATCGACAGCTATAACCGGAAAAAGGTGGCGTCCTCTGATTGGCCAATTATGGGGAAAGGTGCTGGGGCTAAAACATTAATTCTTGTCTTGAAGATAACAATGTAAAGATTACAACTCCAAGGCGCTTTGCTTGATTGCAATCACATTTTGACAGTAGCTAGATAAACCTATTTCCAACAAGCCAGTTTTGAGGGATTTTACAATTCGAAATATTTATTCCATGAGACCCTTTTTTGCGTGGTTGCTCAAATGTTTTAGTTTGCGCTTTCGATAATGCTCTGACAAGAAAAACAAAGCATTTTCTTCGATAATAAGTGGCCACATTTAATCCAAGAGTGGGGATATCTGCGCCGTAAACGGAAAGCGCTACAACCTTTTCAATGAAGACACCCCTGACGGTACACGGAAATTTGAATTTCTACTTTTGAAAAATTGAAATATTTTACCAGTTAGAAGAAGGAGAACATTACCTGAAAGCTAACCGTTGTAAATAAGTGTTTTGTCTCTCGCACTATTTCTCTCAGCTTTACGGTGTCCAACAGATTTATTTTTTATTCATTTTTACCAACTGTCCAAAATTCAAATAAATTGGATAGTTTTCTCTGGAACTTTTACTTCAGCTTTGAACAAACCGTCCAATTTGAGAAAAATCTGGATAGTTTCCATCAATCAATCAAATGTCAAGATAAATAAAAGAACCGAGTATTGGCCAATCAGGTTGCAGCTATTATCACTGCTGTTTTCTCCAATTTGAAGGTTCACACATGGTGCCGCTGTATTTGCCATGTTCATCTGTTTTTGGATGCTATATAATTATTATGACTACATGCTTGTCCATTTTGGAAATAATTGGATTCAAAAAATTCCTCGGCCTACCAAATTTCATCGCCTCTTCTCTCGTGCTCTTTCCTGCTCTTTACTTCACTAACATGATTTTCCGCCAGAAAAACGCGGGTTGCCAAATGCAACGCTGCCACATGATTTCCCGCCAAGAAAAATTGCCCGAACACTCCCGTCTACAACGGCTGTCTTGCCTTCCCACCTCCACCCCGACAGTATGTACGCACGGGCGTACGCTTACGTTATAACGGTCTATAACCAAAATTTCTCGCATGGATCCTTAGATTTCCCAAAAAATCTTACCCATGGTGTTCTGCTGAGCTATTAAAATATTATCAATTATTGAGCGACTTCGTGCCCACAAGCAATACCGCTAGCCATGATTACCATGAGAAAAGCAACTTCGTACCATTTCGTACGAGTATGGTGCTCCGCTTGGCGGTCCTTCGGCCGCCGGAGCTCCGCTATAAGACTAATAGTAAAATGTATTGAATAAAAGCTCACTACAACGAAAAATGGATATAACGAACAAAGTTTTCCACGGAACCTTAGCCCTTCGAGTTCCATTGTTCAATTCATCAATCATTAGCAACATACGTTATCACCCCAGTTTTATGCAAGATGCAGTAGAGCATGTCATAACATCTTGAACAACAGTGCACTGTCTATCATGATGAAAGGATTTCACTGAAAATCTTCGCAATCACATCACGTTACGTTATTCTAAGTATTTAGTTACTTTGTAGAATTCTTCACGCAGAGATAATTTCAGAGTCCGAACAACATAATTTGGTATTCAGCCTGAGGGTAAAGACTGTGAAGAGCCTGATCGTTAGAAATAAACTTCACGACAATCATCAGGCTGAGTAGTCTACAAGCGTCAACAGCATTCAGTCGATGTTTAACTCAATTTGGTTTTTGAAAAAGAGAACCAGTAAGAATAGGACGGCGATGAGATAATTTTGTTTTTTTAGCTCTTTGTAATAATTTAACACACGTAAGAGTCGGAGTAAAGGGTGATTGCATTTTGCTGGAAAAAGAACAACTAGTTAAGACTAATAATGAAATGATGGATAGGATGAAAAGGAGCAACTGGTAATATAGTTAAGACTATTTCATTAGTTATTTCAACTTCCAAAATGACTCACTATTGACGTTTTTTTGAAAACTCTTTTTGTCGCAATGAGTTTTCTCTACGGAGTTTAAGAAACCACGACGGCTACGGCGACGAAAACGTCACTTCAAAATATAAGTTTGAACTATTTTAAGTATTTCATGATTATTCCACTTTGTTTTTATTATACAATATGGGCGAAGCGTCCTATAAGAGGATTAATACGGACGGATTTGAAATAAAGAGTGAGACTGAAAGATTCAATTGTAGTTTGTCCACGTTGCAGTCAAAACCTAAAATTTGATCATTTCACGTAGTAGTTTTGACG